>NC_057712.1:54736500-54806853 GCF_004010195.1 Chiloscyllium plagiosum
CTGGTTACGAGCCTTGAATTCAGGTACTCCCCTAGGGACTCCTACCGAATCAAGATAAATCCTGTCATCAAAAGAAGTATCTAACAGTAATCTCTTACCCCTTCCCTTTTTCCCTACTATCTTTTCCTTCTCAAATGCCAGGGTAAATGGAATTGCCAATTGTACAATTGCACATATTCCTCTCCAATCCGGAGGTAGGGTGGGTCTCAATATTTTGCCTCCACAGTACCACCACAGATCCGCTCGGGGAACCTTTAATGTTGAGTAGTTCCCTCCCTTCTCTGTTTTGGTAACATTCTTAATCTCTGTACATAATTTCAGCTCCCCCAAATCTCTCGACCGATTTGTACCTCGCCTGCGCACACACGACGTGTGATTTTCAACTGCAACGGAAAATGTGGGGGGGGGGACTTTTGCATCTTTCTTCTCCAAGGGAGGGAACATCAGAGATAGGGAGGTACAATTCCTATCATTCCATGCAGTCTCATCCTGGTACAGGGCTATCATACATTTCATGCCCTTCCTGTCTCGCTTCCACCCGAGCGGAAAGGGAACCACCTGGGCCACTGGTCTACTGGAGGCACATGCGTAGCAATTGCTTTTGTTCAGACTTTTTACAGTATACTTTACCCATTCAACCCAGGCATTTGCATCCCCGTACCCAGTTTCTATTTCGATGGTCTGTTTCACATCCTTTACCTCTATAATTTTTACTACTTTAGGATCAGTGGGAGGGATGAAAGGTTGTATCTTATTACCCAGTAATTCTACCCGTTTTCCCTGTCCTACACTAATTCGAAAACAACAGTCCACGAAATCCTTCCTATTTGCTTTCATTTCAATCCCAAATGTTTCACTTAATTGTATCTCATAAGTGCCCCCCCCCCACAGAATTGCTTCGTGCCATGTGGTTTTCCTTATTGTTAGGTATATTGGGTTACACTTTTTAATCGGGACAATCGCGAGCTGGTTGGAAGGGGGTCCGGTGTACTGCGACGAGACCAATTTACCAAGTACCATCCCAAGGCCATCCCCATAGGACTTAAGATGTATCTCTGAACTGCGGTACTGTCTTTGCTTAGCTACATCCCCACAATTTACTAAGCTGCATGCATCAATGTCTATTACTTGTGGATTATCAGACTCAGGAACCGTTAATAATACATATGAAAATGATATTTGACAAAATCCCAATACTAAGAGGGCTAGCATCATAACTCTAAGCATTCCCAGTATTCTAAACATCATGCTGAAGCACAAAAAGACTTAATATACAATCTTACAGAAATAATCCCGCGCTCGCGTTGCCACTGTATAATCAGTTACTCAAAGTCTCTTTAGTCTGAGTTTCAGCGGGTCTTGCGTTGATTCGGCCATCCAGACGTCTTCCTCAACTGGAGGGTCCACTGGCCCTTTGATCCGAGTGTAATGAGTCCAGCCTTTCTCCACCGTCCTTATTGCCGTTTCGGTAGTCAGAAGAGCCTGATACGGCCCTTCCCAGTTCGGCTGTAATTTAGTCTCTGTCCATGATTTTACTAAGACCCAATCTCCCGGCTGGATGGGATGAACGGTGAATTCAAGGGGCGGAGTCTGTGCCAACAGACCCTGTTTTCTGAGGAAAGATAAAGAGGAGGACAAGCCCAGTATATACTTTTCCCACTGGGGGTCTTTGAGGGGAAACTTCACCTCTCCCTGTCCAGCATCCCCATCTCCAATCGGGTGTTCCCTGTCCCATATTTTAATGGCTGCTCCTTGTATAAGTCCCCTTTTTTTTCCCCAGTAAATAGTATATTCAAAATAGACATTAACTCAGCCTAGGTATACAGACTGGGCCCCAGAAATTGATCAATTTGTTCAGACAACCCCACCGGATCCTCAACCAGGACCTTCATTTCCCTTTTAAATGTTATGACCTCCCCACTGGTGAGGAGTGGACACTCACAAACCCAATCTCTTTGTCCCCTATGGGTACCTCCCGAAGGGGATAAGTCATTACGTTCTTTCCCCTTTTTCTTTCTTAAAGAAATATTGCAATATTTCTAGCTCCCCATAACTTCAAACACCAATTCATCAATTCATGCTTGACTAACTTTAAAGCCTGTTCCAAACTTGTAAATATATTTTTATATTTATGTTCATTTCTTCAGTATTTAATATTTAAAATGTAAAATGCATACAGTTCCCAATTTTGAAATTCACTGTAATTACCCAGTTTTAGTCCTTTAATTTAAATCCAAAATTAGTTTTCTTAAGTAGTCCTGACCAATCATTGCTCAATTACAATACCATAGGTCGTGAAATAATCAGAGCTGCCTTAAAAGAATTTGTCTATTCAAGTTTAAAAAAAAACTTCTAATGCATGAACAATGGCTCAATCCAAGGTCACAGATATTAACCATAGAATTTTGTTTTTACTACAATCTAATGTTGAGCTGAAACTTCAACGGTCCTCCATAAATCGCTTTTATGTAAAGATAAAAGAGATTAGTTAGAAACTGATAGTAAGGCAGTCATGACCTGTAAAAAGAACAGGAGTTATCATTCTTTTTTTCTTCATAATCTCGATAGAATCCCTAACCTTAAAATAAATCATGTTAAGTTTCCATAATAAAAATAAGATTCAAAACAGTCCTGGAACTCAAGCTCCAGGGAATAAAACACAAACATTCAATCACCAACAAACAAATGTTCACTCAAACCAAATCACAAAGGGTTAAACTTTCTACCAGCTGTACAGCTCTTTTCATTCTCTCTCCCTCACACATTGACATATAAATTCAGATATTTACAATACCAGTCTTCGTCTGTCCTGTACTTTGGCCAGAAGACAGTGGGACGAAGAATGGATTCCTTAGTCAACAATATTTAATCATCTTTCTCCCTTGTACAAGTATTATTTCTCCGATTCCACAACATCCTGCCCAAAGGACTTTCCGGAGGAATGTTGTAAGGGACCCCGCCTCCATTCCCATTGCCTTTTTCTTCTTTTGTTTTCCCGGAGGCTTTTTCCTTACCCACAGCACAATCCATATTGAGTTCCTTCGTTAGTCCCTTATTAACTACTAAAACTAAATCCCGGCCACCAAGGCAATACTTAAAAGTCAATTTTCTTACCTTGGCCTATGCACAGAGTTGCCTGGCACCTTTTTGCCGTATTGTCTATCAACCTCCTCTCACTGTCTGATTCAGATGTCTCTCTTGTGGGATCCGTACCAGACTCCCAAGGGAGCGGACCAAACCGGGACACGAGACCGCTCCTCAATGGGGAACGGGACGCGTCTTCCCAGTGTCCAAGGCCAGCCACTGCCTCCGGCGGTGGAAGAAAATCCCGGACGAGCCCCCAATTGTGAGAAACAAAGCTCACTCACATCAATAATTTCAGTCCGAATCAGTAGTGTCATTTATTCTACACTTGCAAGTGGGTGTGATGTCACAAGGCAGGGACAAAACACACACCGAATTCGACAAACGCTCGATATTTATATAATTTGGCTTCTTTTGTTTTACATTGCTCTTCCCCTATCTACATCCTCCAGTTCCCTAAGACTGGCCCCATTATTCCTGTTTATCCGGTCTTGTCTGTGACAAAATACTTACTCTGACCTCACAAGGCCGTTTGGCCTCATCCCATCCTTTGCTTACCATTATCTACTCCCTCCATCTGCGCTGCCCCTCACAGCATCTTATCACTAAGCCCTTTTAATTGGGGTTTGTTCCTGTGTCTCTGTACAAGTGGGAAACCTACTGTTTATACAGGTCTCTCTTCACAGCATTTTATCTAGTGCCTGTATTTCTACCATTGTTTTGCATCACGTTTCATGCTGGCATACCATTTTAACTGATTATATATTTCCTCCACATAGTTTCCATTCTTGTTGACTCAGCTCTTAGCTGAAACAATTACACACTGATGTGAGTTCATTTCCTCTGTATCAAAACTTATAATTGCAGAAATAACATTAATTTATCTATGTCCCACAGGGCTAACACCAATTGTTACAGTTAACCTGAGAATGTAACATTTTAAAAAAAGTTTTGTGATTTACATATGAAAGAAGTGAAACTATCATGGTCATTCTAACAGATGAAAGACTCAACAAACAATCAAGGTATTTTTCAATGTATAATTTCAGTTACATCACACTGTAAACTTTTTCTATAATTCCATGTCTTACAATTGTGTCCTTCACAACCACCTGATGAAATAGCAGCGCTCCGAAAGCTAGTACTTCCAATTAAACCTGTTGGATTATAACCTGGTGTTGTGTGATTTTTAATTTTGTACACCCCAGTCCAACACAGGCATCTCCAAATCACAAGTTTAGGTTAGGCTATTCTTAGAAACCTGACACAGAGGACAGAAGTGTAGTCTCTGAGCTTTGATTTCTAAATTTTACTTTAATCAATTTAAGTGTTCCTATTATGTCATGAAACGGAATCCTGTGGACTCATTCAGGCAACCTTGACAATACCAAAGGAACTCTTTTATCCCAATTATTTAGACATTCTTGACAATAAATTTTAATAAGAATGTTTAAAATTTGATGTCATTTTTCCATGGGATTGTGGTTGACAAAACATCTGAAAACAAACCTTCCAACTCAGTGAGCAAACCGACATCCAGAACCTCAATCTGAGCTACAAACCTTCTCAAAACTTGCTAATAGATATTAGTAGATGCAGTAGTTCCATCAGATATCCTTTGGAATGGCAAGTAAACAAGCTAAACTGTATTTTTTAATATAAGAATTTCACTGCAATCTTTTGGTGTTACAGACACTCGCATAAGCATTGTAACTTTTAGGGTTTTCTTGGTTTTTATGTTAATGTTTTAAAGTAAAACATATAAAATGATGGAAAAAAGTTCTCATTAGTTGAATAGGTAGGTTGTAAGAACTACGGTGACAAGTTGGTATAGAGTGGCAATAATGGAAACTGTATGGGTTGGTAATGTTGAAGAGGAGCTGAAAATGTGTTGCTGGAAAAGCGCAGCAGGTCAGGCAGCATCCAAGGAACAGGAGAATCGACGTTTTGGGCATAAGCCCTTCAGCTCTGATCTCCAGCATCTGCAGTCCTCACTTTCTCCTAAATGTTGAAGAGGAGTCATGTAGTCTGGGAGCATGATCATTTTGCAGAGAACAGCAATCTGGGAAAATTCAGCAAAATTACAGGATAATACAAGAAAACACTATCAACGTCTAGTAATAGCTGGAACAGGTTTAATACATGGATTGATGGGACCTATGTCCAAACACACCATCCAAATATGGGACCTTTTATGATCTTGTACCATTAAGCAGGTTCACTTAAATGTGATATGCGTGATAATACCTTTTATGATCTGTAGCACATTCGTGAAACATTTCTACAGAGCTTGGCAAGCTTCCATTCTATTTTGAGTGAGCTGGGTTTGAGTGTGGAATGGGAGGAGTGGCAACTAACCGGAAAAATGTCGAAATTAGGAGTTAGGATTGACAAACAGAATGGAGGGGAGCTGCACTATATGATCTAACATTTAAAAAGTTTCACATGGTATATTTTCCTAAAACTGATTTTGTTAATACAGAATATATTTTTTGGAAAAAAAAGGAATACATAAAATGCATCCTATTCACCTGCAGGACAGAAAGGGCAAAGCATGTCATGTAAAGATCACCCAGCTTCATTCTGAACACGGCTGTTCGAACTGTCTCACGTGATTTTCTTGCTGGCGAGCATTTGGCGGCATTTCCTGCACGGCAGAACGGGGCTTATAATGACTTCGCGAGTTCAAATGTTATCGAAAGAGCAAGTCTGTGACAGGAAAGACAATGCAATTAAAGTTTCAGGTACTCGATTAAACTTAATTGAATTACGAATAATTTTCTTTTTTTTAAAAAAAACGAGAGCGACTAGGCTTGTCTTTTGATCGGTCCTACGTGGAGAAAGGCTGAACTGCGAGAATATATTCAGAGTACCATCGTCATAATTGGAGGCGAGACGTGCCGAACCTTCAGCCTCACTTCATGCAACAGCCGAGTTGCGGATTTTAGAATATCACCCGGAACTTGCGCTCGTTCTATCTGCGGGACGTTCCAGTCCAACCTCCTTGTGCGCAATTGCGCAACGTACACAGTGTCGCAGAGTTGGAGAGATTGCTGCTGTCGGGGTGGGGATGGAAGTGTAGCATCCCTCCCGCAACATTCATTACTGTGCTATCCTAATATCAGTTTCACTGAGGCGTTGAAGAGCACAACGAATACTGTCCGACTTCTAAAGGCATTTTTTCCTCTTAAATACCCTTATTTGATTTGGGAAAATCCAGTCTTTCAATATATATCGGACATGTAGAATGATGTTAAAAATCACACAACACCAAGTTATAGTCCAACAGGTTTAACTGGAAGCACACTACTTTCGGAGCGCCGCTCCTTCATCACTATCACCTGATGAAGGAGCGAAGCTGCGAAAGCTAGTGTGCTTCCAGTTAAACCTGTTGGACTATAACCAGGTGTTGTGATTTTTAACTTTGTACACCCCAGTGCAACACCGGCATCTCCAAATCATGTAAAATGATAGTAGTATAATTAAGAAGGCAAGCTGTAGGATGCTGTTTTTGTACAAAAACCTCTTTGCAGTTTGTTCTTCTCCAAAACATGTCCAAATGACACATTATTCATTACCATGAATGAAGTCCTTATTCTTGCAGTAATGCAGATACATGAGTTTTTTTACAAGTTAACACAACAACTATTCTCAAGATTTATGCAAATCCACTCAAACCAGTTTTTTTTTTGTTGTTCTCTGATTTAACTGCTCAAACTGTCCAAAACATATTTTCCCATCTTGTTTGCACATCATATGGAAAGCCACAGATGGTTAGGCCTAAGACACTACCCTGAGGAACTTTTACAGATATTTACTGGGGTGAGATGACTCACCCTCAGTCAGCAAGCTACTGCCTAACAGGTGTGACTTGATCTCACTGATGATAGCATCCATCACTTCACTGATGATTAAGAATGGACTGATGGGATGGCTTTTTGTGAGCAGGACATACTTGGGCAATTTTACACATTGTTGACATAGTACTGGAACAGCTTGGCTGGGGGATTGACAAGTTCTGGAGCACAAGTCATCATTACTATTGCTGGAATGTTGTCAGGGCTCATAGCCTTTCAGAATCCAAGGATGGGGTAACTGAAACTCTTTAAAATTTTCAGTTAATCAGGGTGGGTCAGCATGAATTCATGACAGGTAGGTCATGCTGAACAATTAATTTTTTGAAGTGTGACTAAGGTAGTGGACAGGGCATTGTCTATGAATGTTGTTTATGTAAAATTGCAGAAGGCATTTGATATAGTCCCATGTAAGAGACTGTTTTAAGGCCATGAAATATTGGGCAAATTACTGACATGTCTGGGAAATTGGTTAAGTGTCAAGTGCCAGAAAGTAGATGTAATGAGTTGCCACTCAAATTGATAGGATGTGATCAAAGGTGTCCCACAGGATCTGTGTTTGGGCCTCAGTTATACATGCTATTGATGAATGACTTCAATAATGGCATATAAAGTCATAAAGCTAAATTTACTGATAACACAAAGTTAGATGGTATAATAGATGACAGCTAAAATGATAAAGAGTATTGATTGACTAAGTGAATTAGCAAAACTGTGGCAGATGGAGTTCAATATGAGTAAGTGTAGATGATCCATTTTGGATCAAAAAAGACTAGATCTAGCTACTTTGCAGATAGTATGAAGTTAAATACAGCAGATGTCCAAAGAGACTTTGAGGTTTAGGTGCAAAGATCATTAAAAATGCTATGAACAGCTGTAGAAAATAATCAAGAAAACTAATGGAATGCTGGCCTTTTTATGTAGAGGACTGGAGTACAAAGATGCAGATGTTATACTGCAATTATACAGAACCCTAGTTAGACCCTAGCTGGAGTGCTGTGAGCAGATTTAGATAAACACACTTTAGAAAGAATATATTATTCTTGGAAGAACCATGTAGGTTTACAAGAATGATACCTAGACGTCAGAGGTTAAGTTATGAAGACACTTTATACAAATTAGGCCTTTTCTAGAAATTAGTAAGTTAAGGTACAATATCAATAGCTTCAAAAGTGGGTGACAAAAACGGAGGGAGGTATAACTGTATTGCTTAAAAAATCAATTACAGTTTTGAGAGGAATGATATACAAAACTGGTTAACAAATGAGGATTTATGGATTGAGTTTAGGAATAAAACAAAAGGGGCAGTCACACTATGTGGAGCATACTACAAACCCCAAATACCGAGAAGGAGGTAGAAGAATATATATGAAGACAAATGTCTGTTGGAATAAGAGGACAATAATAGCAGATGACTTTAACTATCCCAATATCGACTGGGTTTCAAACATTCTCAGGTGATTTAAGACTGAAAAATTCATGCACTGTATCCATGAATTTTTTTTTAAACAATCTGTGACAACCCAATGTGAGGAAATACAAATCTGGATTTAGTTTTGGGAAATGAAGATGGGCAAGTGGGTGAAGAGACAGTGGGCAACCATATTTGGGATAGTGACTACAATTTGGTTAGATTTGCTAATATTATGGAAAAGGACAGCGATAAATTAGGTGTAAAAGTTTTTTTTTGCTTGTGGGAAGGCAAACTTTGCAAAACTGAGAAATGATTTGGCTGAGGTGAACCTGGATAGGACAGCGAAGGGATAGTCTGTAGGAAGCCGTAAAAAGTGTGATTCTTAGGGCACAGAGTAGACGTGCACCCTCCAAAATTTAAGAATGGTACTGCCAAATCTAGACTTCCATGGTTATCTTAAAAAATACAGGGAAAAATTAAACAGAAAAAGAAAGCTTATGGTAATCATAAAAAAAAAAACACTGCAGATAACTGAGAGGAGTATAGAAAGTACAGGGATCATTTTAACAAAGAAATAATGAAATCAAAGAGAGGACAATGAGAAAATATTAGCAAGCAAGATGAAGGAAAATTCAAGTTAAGGAAAAAAAAGGGACCTATCAGAGCTGAAGAAGGGAACGTCTGTGAAGATGCAGAGGATATTCACAAAGGAAAGCGATGATGTGGAATCCAAAAGGAGCAGTCTGAAATATTGGACAAAATAATCATAGAGAGAAGGTTTTTGTGAAATTCGAATTCTTGAAAGTGATAGGTCACCAGGGCGGAATGAGTTTTCCTAAAGATGCTGAAGGAGGTCAGGAAGGAAATAACAGCTGCTGTGAGGATTATTTTCCAGTCTTCACTAGACACAGGTAGGGTGCCTGTGGAGTGGAGGAATGCAAATATGTTTCTGTTGTTTATAAAGGATACAAAGGAAACGCCAAACAATTCTGGGCCAGTTAGTCTTAATTCGGTGGTGGGCAAATTGTTAGACTCAGTCGTGAGAGATCAAATACACAGTCACTTAGACATGAACTAGTCAGGGGACAATTAGCACAGCTTTCTTAAGGCGAGGTCGTACTTTACAAATTTGATTGAAATATTTGATAAAGTGATGAGGACGATTGATGAGGGTGGTGCAGTGAATATTGTCTGCATGGATTTTAGTGAGGCATTTGACCAGGTTCCACATGACAGACTGGTCAAAAAAAGTAAAAGCCTGTGGGATACAGGGTAATGTCTCAAATTGGACAAAAGGTTGACTTAGTAACAGGAAGGAAGGGGTAATGATCGATGGCTGCCCTTGTAAATGGAAAATTATTTCAAGTAGTGATCTACAGGCCTCTGTGTTGGGACCGGTGCTGTTGTTTTGTACATTAACTATTTGGACTTGAACATGGGCACAATTACTAAATTTGCAGACAATACTGAAATTAGCAGTGTAGTGGACAGTGTAGCGGATAGCTGTAAGCTCCAAAATGATAAGGTTGGTGGAGCGGACAGGAAAGTTGAAGTTTAACACTGGTAAGTGTGATGTAATGCATTTAAGGAGGTCAAACAGTAAAAGGGAATATACAATAAATGGGAATATCCTGAGAGAGGTGATGAAGTGAGAAATCTTGGCATGCAAATGCACAAAGGTAGCAGTACAGGGAGATAAAGTTGTCAAAAAAAAGCATATGGAATGGGACCTTCATTGGCAGAGGTATGGAATACGAAAGTAAGGATCTAATGATAAAACTATAGAAGTCATTGGTGAGGCCAGTGGAGTATTGTGTGCAGTTCTGGGCACTACATTATAAGGAGAAAATTATTGCTTATGGAGAGAGTACAGACCAGAATTATTTGTGTTACTAGGGCTAGAGAATTGTGGTTACAAGGAGAGATTGGAAAAGTTGGAGTTGTTTTCCTTGGAACAGAAAGCTGAGGGGTGACATGATTGAGGTACTCAAAATTGTGAGGAGTGAAGATAGAGTAGACAGAAGAACCTGTTTCCCCTAGTAGAGAAGTAAAAAAGCAGAGGTCATAGACTTAAACTAAGTGGCAGAAGAACAAGAGGGGACATTAGGGAAAACTTCTTTGTGCGCCCATTTGTGATGGGTATCTGGAATTTCCTGCCTGAGTTGGTGTTGGAGGCAGAGACCGTAAATTATTTTATAAAGTACCGGGATTTGCTCCTTAAGTGCTGTAAGTTGCAGGGCTCTGGGCCACATGCAGGAAGATGGGATTAGAAAGGGCATCTGGGTGTATTTGGATTGCCATGGATAAAATGGGGCACGTGGCCCTCTTCTGTGCTGTATCATTTCTATGGTTCTATATTAACAGGAAATAAACTCTTTCCACTGATTGGGAATAGGAGGCATAATCTGAGAATTAGAGCTAAACCATTCAGGAGTGATGTTAAAAAAGAAGAGATAATAGATGTTTGGAACACTTATGTACAAACAGCAGGACCAGTTGTTAATTTTAAATTTGAGATCAATAAACGTTTTTTAAGCAAAGATATTAGAAGATATGGACCAAAGGTAAGTGTGTGGAATTAGGCCATTGATCAGCCTTGATCTCATTGAAGTAGGCTTTTGGGGCTGAATAGTCTACTCCAGTTGCTATATTCATAATTTTTTTGCCGCTGATCCTACAATGTTGCATAAATGTCGTCAGAAGCCATGAGTTTGTGTGTTTTATGATCCGTATATGTTAAGAGAATGCTCATCACTGTCTAATAGTATGTGACATGATGGAATCAAGATCTTACATTCTACCTTAACTCAGCTCATTTGAAACATGACATGCTAATGGAAGCATGATTTGTATAACTTCATAGCTAAACTTTAGCCCAGACACCAAGGTGCCTGTGAATGTAATGGTTGTATGCATTTGTGCGGTATGATAACATCTGTTGGATCCTTCAATACCATGTTACCCAAGCCTAATTTCTGATATTATGAGGGATGACCTGTACATTATTGCATCAGGGAAAATTTCCTGCTGGAGGCAAACCCACCAAAAATTCTATTTCAGCATATTGTAGGAAGATGACAGAACCTGATGATGAGTTTGTGTCTTTGGCTTACCCGCTCAACTCCTTCTGCAGACAAACTAACCTAACTGAAGGAAAGTCACTGGACGTTTGGGGAAAAATAATCAACATCAACAGATCAAAGATCTTATTCAATAAGCGCAACTAAGTAAGAGGCTGTTATGATTTTGTTGGGTGATAGTTTGCTGTGTGAAAGTGGAACATCTCCAGTGAACAAAATGCTTAGAAAGGCCTACACGAGATTTTCCCATTAATGGTGAAATGGATGTATTTTGCAAGATTCCCGGAAAGTAGTATTTTATCGCTTCATGTTGCATTTGCAACTTATTGACATGTCAATGTTTCAAAATACTGAAGTAATTGCTAGTAACACAGCCACAAAGATGACCAGGAAAATGAGCACTTACAAAAGAGGAAAAATGGTTGAGAACTTAGAGCTAGAAAGTGCAGCTGCGACATCCAGCTTGACTCTCAATTAAGTGAATTTTGAAAGCTTACTGCACTGAGCAATGTACTGGAAGAGTTATCTGGGTTTATATTTACATTTTCGATCTTAACCAATTGTACAGTGCTTTTAGAGTGAATTCTGTTATTCTTTAAATTATGAAGTATTTGTTTATTGATATTTGTCTTCAAAACAACTATTTTCCTCTTTTATACTTCATGCTATGCATCATTACAACTACACATGACAGGTGGAATGTTCTTCACTAATCCCCTGCACCATTCCTTTCCCACAGTCCTCTGCAACTACATTCTGTGAAATATTCTGTAAGCTTGTAGTGCCTCCTTGTAGCATCCACTTTAGATCTGGAAATTTTACGGGGTATGTACAGATGTGAACTCAGAATTTTTTCAGATAAGACAAAGATAACCCACGCTATTTCACTTGCATGTATTTAAGGGAAAAGGAAGGATGAGTATAGGTAGCTCCTATTGAAGATCTGGTACTGATACAGCTGGCCTTGGGCAAATGGCTACCTTCGGTGCTGCAATTTCCATTATAGCAGTGAAAGCTGGTACTTTTTCCTTTGCTAACACTGTTACCTTTCCAATCAGTGGGGTCACATTGTTCATTGGTAATTCACTGCTGGAGTGAAAAAAGCATTTGATAGGTAGTAGCTGTGGTAACTATTATGTGATCTTCAGGTCCTTTGCTGGTACTGGCTTTTCAGTTTCACTGTTGTCAAGTCACCAGTTTTTAAAAATATACTTAGCATGCTGTCAATGCATAACAATAAGAAAAGTAATCAAATTAATTCTTGTGGTCCATTCTTTTCAACTTTACCTAGATTTAGTGTCAAATTCTTAACTGATGTTAAGAGTAGGGTTTGGCTAATGTTTATATGCTATTATAGCTTTGCTCTTGCGGCTTATGATGCTTATAATCTGACTACATTAGAGCTTTAGAAATAGTTAACTTTAATTTTACTTATCTGATTGCTCTCGCAAGGAACTGCACATGATTAGAAAGAGAATATCATTGTTCTTATTTCTCAGTTTTCATGCTTCTGTTTTTATTTGTGTTTCTTTTTTCTTTCAGTTTCTGTCTGTTTCTATAGTCTTCTGTTTCTATTTTAACATTTTTGTTTTTGTCATGATCATTTTTGTTACACTTTTACTTCTGACTGCATGATGCTAGGATAGAAGCCATCAGTAGCTGTATGCTGCATTTAGATTGAGGTTTATTGGAGAGGTGTGGTTCTCTGAAGCTTTGTGACTGTCCAGCCCCCACACTCGACCGATAATCTGTGCTTATCGCCGGTCATCCATCCATTCCACATGCATTCACCTTTTCACAAATTTTAGAAAACAAGTCAGAGTCCTTTGGATGAAACAGATAGGAGGAAAGAGAAAAAAATTTGGTTGAGGGACAGTGGAATTTTAACCACTTTCTTTCACTTAATCATATTTCCTTTCTTCTTTTCTCTGCCCAAAACAGGCAAGTCCCAAATTCATCCCAGCTGAAGCAGGAATCATCCCACATTCTGTCTGATGAATGTGATCCACATCAGTCATCCAGTTGACTGAGTCTAACAACTTCCTATTGGTACTAAGTGACACGGTGCAACAGTGCTTAACATTGCTACCTGACAGCACCAGGGACCCAGTTTTAATTCAGCTTTGAGTAACTGTCTATGTGGAGTTTGCTCTTTGGAGCATTGATGCAATGGGCTGATTGACCTCTTTCTGTATTGTAAGGGATTCTGTAATTCTACTGGTTGTTGTGACTGTTCTATAAGACAGTTAGGCATGGCAAGATCAGCTCTATCAGTATGTAAAGGTGCCTGATATTTCATGTAGAATAGGATTGTTGGCAGCAAATCTACCCTGAATCTCCTGATTCTCTGGAAGAAATCAACATTAACAATCATGGCAATGTGCACTTTTACATGCATTTGAAATTTGGTGCTATGAGTAATGATGGTAAAGACTGATTTATTTCCATTATTTGGCTGATGAAAAGACTCTCCTGCTATTGGCATATGTTGGAACGATATGCAGATTTGATGCTCAATCTGTTTGGTTGTGGGACTTGCTTCTGGTTCAGAGGCAGGAATGCTACTCACTATGCCTCAAGACTTCCTCCTTAATCACTCTCCTTTATAATTTCTCTCATGTTTTTCTGTCATTCATCTCATCCATAAACCTGCCATTTTGATTTCTGCAACATTTTCTATCTACAAAGATGAGTAGCAGGAGATGGTTTACGCAAGATCTTACAGTTGTCTTCATATTTTATTGTGGAGCTTTGCGTTGTTAGTAGTATGTTGAATATTTCTTCACTGGAAATATAAGTCAAAATAATTTTACATTGAGGTTTCAAATATCAGACAGAATAATTGTTTCTCCTCTATTTGTAGTATTATTTAGTCCAATTTGTTTTGGTTTATAACATTGATAAATAATGATTTCAAATGTAAAAGACTACCAGTTCATTGAAAGGGGTTTGTGATATTTAATTTTTACATTTTTTTAAATGAAAGTTGCATATTATCAGCTTTAATATATTATACTCATTTTCACTTTGAATTTTTTGAAATAATTTTTATTTCTATATGACCTCAATTAACTAATGGAAATTGCAGCCAATTATTACAATTTTATATATCAACTTTTGAATGAAGAGATGACCTTTTGAGCTAAGTCCAGTGTGTACAATGGATGCAAACAAAAGTCAAGGATTAATTTATTGCAATTTTACCTTGAAGCAGTTTTATGTTTTAATTAATTGGATATTCAGAATATATTAAAATGTAAAAAGTGTGTGATAATGGAAGTATGGAAAAGTAAGAATTTCAAAATAAGTTGTGCGGCTTTGGAAAAAAGCTTACATTTCTTCAAAAATATTTTTTCACTATGGCTATTGAAATAGATTATTTATTGTCCACTTACTAAAAGGATCACTGAACAGAATGTTAATATTGCAAGGCCAAATTCTCTTGGTGGATGCAGAGGATAGGGAGTCCAAAGTTTTAGAGGTTCATCATTTAATTTTTTGCGTTAATGCTGAAACTGTAGATGGGAGTTGTTTGAATGCTTTCGAATGCTCATTTCTGGGAGCAAAGGTGAGAGTTCATCAAGATGTGAGGAAGAAATGTGTCCCAACTGTTCTCCTCATGGTTTACAGCTTTTAGATACAGGTCCCTTCTAAGGTGATGGCAGTGGAGTAGGGAGCATTTGGTCTCCATGCCTAGAGATCATCCATGCTGACCACTTTTTTTTTCTTTATTTTCTTTTTAAATTTTGCTTTCTTTTTTTTCTGTATATCATCTTTTTGGCGGTAGGTGGGATGAAGTTGGCTTTTAAGATTAGGTTAGATTCCCTACAGCGTGGAAACAGGCCCTTTGGCCCAACTAGTCCACACTGACCTTCCGAAGATAACCCACCCATACCCATTTCCCTCAGACTAATGCAGCCAACACTATGGACAATTTAGCATGGCCAACTGACCTAACCTGCACATCTTTGGACTGTGGGAGAAAACCGGAGCACCTGGAGGAAACTCACGCAGACACTGGGAGAATGTGCAAACTCCACACAGACATTCACCCAAGGTTGGAATCGAACCTGGGACCCTGGTGCTGTGAGGCAGCAGTGCTAACCACTGAGCCATCATGCCATCCTTTGTTGTGGTCCAGAGTATGGTGGCAGTTGCTGAGCCCAGACTGAGAGGATGGCGAGGCGGCTGGTGAGCCCGTTTTGGGACCTGGAGGGTGGCAGCAGAGTGGGACTCTGGAATCAGCGTCAAGGTGGTGGCTGGTGGAAGGGTGAGCATGGGGACCTGGTTTCAGCTTCTATATCAATGGAGACTGGCAGCGGCTACGACATTGAGGTGGTTTGACCCAGTATTTGGCTGTCTGGAAATTCTTTGGACAGCTTTTGCCACATCTTCTTTCCTGGGATCGGTGACGGGATTGGTCCTTAGGGCGCCTTCTGCAGAGTCTTGCTGGCTGGGATTCCAGCAGACTGGTATGGATGGCCTGCTTTGGTGGCAGCTTCCAGCCCAATATTCCATTAGCCTGGTATTCCATCGGCCTGGCATGGCAGTCTTGCAGCGGTACTGCTTTTTCCTGAAGTCAAGAGCTGCGAATTGATCTAAGATCGATTTTGTCATAAATCTTTATTCAATTTTTCTTATCTATGCCTTTTGTTGTTAACATAGGCACCATGGAATGGCGACTTCAGCACATTTTGTAAAAAATTACAAATTACAATAAATGACTAATCTTTTTTTTGTTTCAGAGGCAGACAGCACTCTAATAGCTTGGTAATAATTTAACAGCTTGTGTAGCTTTCTGAAGTATTTTTCTATTTTCTGAACTCTGGGTTGTTGTGAGTGCTAAGAATGCAGCATCACATCTATTCAAAGTGAAGTTCCTGAATTTATATTTTAAATTTGTTGGTAAAATTTGTCCGAGCAAAGGAAGGTTGCTCTAATGTGCTCACAAAGTTTACAGTTACAGAAGCACCAACTGTGCTATTGCAGAAATAAATCTTTGTATGATGCAAAATATATAAATTTACAAAGAAATTAAAAATGTGAAAAATTGCAAATATGTAATTGAATGAATGTTTCTCCCTCAAAAGATTACAGAGCCATAACCGTGCTGTCTGCCTCTAAAACAAAAAAAGTGACTTGAGTGTACTTGTGCATGAAACACAGAAAGCTAGCATGCAGGTGCAGCCGGTAATCAAGAAACCTGATGGAATGTTGGCCCTTACTTAAGGGGGTTGGAGTATGAGAGTAGGGAAAGGGTGGAAAAGTTAAGAATCACACAATGCCAAGTTCTAATCTAACAGGTTTATTTAGAAGTCTAATCTAATCTAATATAATCTAATCCAAGCTTTTGAAGCACAACTCTGAAAGTTGTCCCAGGAATGAAAGGCTTAACATAGGAGGAATGTTTGAGAACTGTACTTAATGGAGTTTAGAATAATGAGGGAGAATCTGATTGAAACTTTCAGAATACTGAATGGCCTGGACAGAGTGGACATTGGAAAGATGTTTTCATTGGCAGGAGAGATGAGGACCCGAGGGCACAGCCTAAGAGAACTTATCTATCTCTGTTTTAAATATACTCAGTGACCTGGTCTGCACAGCTTTCTGTGGCAATGAATTTCACCGATTTACCACTCTCTGGCTCAAGAAGTTTCTTCTCATTTCCATTCTCAAAGGTCTTCCCTTTACTGTTAGGCTACTATAGAGCCACAGGACTGGCAGTGTCCCACTTCATGGACCAAGACCACTTCAACTAGACACCTGGCCACAACCAATCCCAGATTGATATTGAATGTTGCCTTTAATTTACTGTGCCACGACACCCTGACTGACCGGTCCATCCCTGGAAAATGCAGTACCGCCAGGCCAATGGAATATCTCTGCTCTCCTCTTAGGGTGAGACACTTACCCTACCATCTCCGGGTGTCGTCACAGCCATTTTCAAAGCACAGTACAATGAAAGGTTTTACCAAGTGCGCATTGAGGAGTGGTTTCCTCTAGAAATCAGCAAACTTCTAAATATCCAAATCTACTTCATGAGAGTCCTTATCAGGGACCCAGTAGGCTTTGCAGTTCCTCAGGTCCCCACCAAATCCATTTATAAAACTGCTTGCACATTTCCTCCCCCCCCCCCCCCCCCCCCCCCGTCCCGTCACTGCCGGACGTCTTTGGTAGACTGTACCCTTAAACATTTGAGACATGGCTGCTTGCTTGTTGTATATGCACTGTGACCAGGAACTCAACTGGACTCATCATATGGCTACAAGAACAGGACAGAAGCTAGGAATACCCTCATTCCTGATGAAGGGCTTTTGCCCAAGATGTCGATTCTCCTGCTCCTCGGATGCTGCCTGACCTGCTGTGCTTTTCCAGCACCAGAATCTCGACTCTGATCACCAGCACCTGAAGTCCTCACTTTCTCCTAGTAAACCCAGTGGGGCTCTTCTCAGCCCCAGCCCAGTCGGTGGTGGTTTCTCGGCAGCCCATGGTGATCTCTTGGCCTTGCGTGGTGGTTCTCAACCTGGCACAGCAGTGATGTGGCCTGGTCTCAGTCTGACATGGTGATGTCACAGCCTGATCTCTCAGTAGCCTGTGCTAGAGTCTCAGCCCAACATGGCGATATGTCAGCTGTTCAGACATGTTCCAGAAGGAGGAGGAGGAGGAGATGAAGGCGGTGATAGCTTCTGCAACAGTAACAGTGGTGGCATCGCAGCCAAACATGGGGAGTGCAAGGAGGTCCCCAAGTATCTGCGGTGGCAGTGTGGAGAACAGGCAGCTGAGGTCACCTGGATAGCAAAGTACGCAGAGGACTCAAAGACTCATGAACTTTTAACTTTATTCCTTTTATTTTTCTAGTCTATATTAAGAAGGACTTTAACTATTATCTTATTTATTTATTTTTCTACTTATTCCATGAAGGTAATGCTTAACTTGTTTTAAACTTAGATTCTTTTACTACCCTGTACCTAAGATTTTTTTGTACCTCGATACCGTTGCACTCATGTGTGTGGTGATATTGTACACTTTTCACTACACTCCTGTACTTGAGTACACATGACAATATAGATCTAAATCTCAGAGAAGAAAATCCTCATCTTAAATTGGCACCCTTCCGTTCTGAGCCAATGTCCTTTGGTTCTAGACTCACCCATGAGGGGAGTTGAAACTTTATTGCTGGAACAGCACAGCAGGTCAGGCAGCATCCAGGGAACAGGAGATTCGACGTTTCGGGCACAGGCCCTTCTTCAGGATTCCTGAAGAAGGGCCTGTGCCCGAAACGTCGAATCTCCTGTTCCCTGGATGCTGCCTGACCTGCTGTGCTGTTCCAGCAATAAAGTTTCAACTTTGATCTCCAGCATCTGCAGACCTCACTTTCTCCTCACCCATGAGGGGACACATGCATAAGATCATAAGACTTCGCAGCAGAAGTTAGACCTTGCAGCTCATTGAGTCTGCTATGCCATTCAATGATGCCTGATAGGTTTTTCAACTCCACTTTCCTGATTTCTGGCTGGGAAAAGACAACAATCTCTGAAGAGTGTTATGTCAAAAGTACTTGACCTTGTAGTCATTTGATAATACAGAACTTGTCCATCTTGAAATTAAAACACAGTCGGTTTGAAGGTTTTTGACTTGCACTGATCAAGTTAGGGGAATACTTCATTCATACTGTATATATGGAGAGTGGTGATTGGTTGACAGTGGACTGTGATTGGAGTAGGCATTACCATGGAAGATGCACCAGTTAATAATGACTGACAATTAACTGTCAAGTTCTGTTTTAATTCTTTTTCAAACAAGGCAAATTGACACGGATTGGTCTGAGAGCTGAGCCAGAGAATGGTTGTCACTTACTGCATCTGGTTCAATGTAAGTAGTATGACCTTTCTTTCTCCGAAGCACAAGGCCTGATAGATTAATCTATATGGATTGCTGTACTTGCAAGTGTGCTATTTGTGAGCCTGGCAGACAATCCTAAATTGTTTGTCCTAATGTCTTTTTGAGCAATACATTGGCGAAGTGAAATGTTAAATTTTAGACGAAAAAGATTACAGATTGTTGATCAGTAGCTAGAATAGTTTTCTACACAAATTGTTGGATACCTTCCTTAGTCAGTCAGAGCTAACTAAATTTGCTTTTCTGGATTTAGTGGTGTAGATTTTAAATTGTCCTTTTAATGCCCTTCGCTTCAAGTTCCAGTGAGCTTTAAAGCTTTTTGATCAAAAGATGGCACAAACATCTTGCCTTTTAAGTTGTTTGATTGCAGCATTTCTTAATAATGAAAAATGATATCTTTAGGTAGATCTTACATTGCAATACGAAATTAAGCACTAAGGTGGGGGGGGGGTGATAGTAAGGAAAGATATCGATCTGAGACAGGTACAGCTGAGAACAGAAGTGAGTCGAACAGTCAGGGCAGGCAGGGACAAGGTAGGACTAATAAATTAAATTGCATTTATTTCAATGCAAGGGGCCTAACAGGGAAGGCAGATGAACTCAGGGCATGGTTAGGAACATGGGACTGGGATATCATAGCAATTACGGAAACATGGCTCAGGATGGGCAGGACTGGCAGCTGAATGTTCCAGGATACAAATGCTTCAGGAATGATAGAAAGGGAGGCAGATGATAGATGGGGTGTGGCATTTTTGATAAGGGATAGCATTACAGCTGTGCTGAGGGAGGATATTCCTGGAAATACATCCAGGGAAGTTATTTGGGTGGAACTGATTGGGATTTTATTATACACCCCCCAATAATCAGAGAGAAATTGAGAAACAAAATTGTAAGGAGATCTCAGCTATCTGTATGAATAATAGGGTGGTTATGGTAGGGGATTTTAACTTTCCAAACATCGACTGGGACAGCCATAGCATTAAAGGTTTAGATGGAGAGGAATTTCTTAAGTGTGCACAAGACAATTTTCTGATTCAGTGTGTGGATGTACCTACTAGAGAAGGTGCAAAACTTGACCTACACTTGGGAAATAAGGCAGGGCAGGGGACTGAGGTGTCAGTGGGGGAGCACTTTGGGGCCATCGACCATAATTCTATACGTTTTAAAATAGTGATAGAAAAGGATAGACCAGATCTAAAAGTTGAAGTTCGAAATTGGAGAAAGGCCAGTTTTGACAGTATTAGTCAAGAACTTTCGAAAGTTGATTGGAGGCAGATGTTCGCAGGTAAAGGGACAGCTGGAAAATGGATAGCCTTCAAAAATGAGATAACAAGAATCCAGAGAAAGTATATTCCTGTCAGGGTGAAAGGGAAGGCTGGTAGGTATAGGGAATGCTGGATGACTAAAGAAATTGAGGGTTTGGTTAAGAAAAAGAAGGAAGCATATGTCAGATACAAACAGGATAGATTGAGTGAATCCTTAGAGTATAAAGAAAGTAGGAGTATACTTAAGATGGAAATCAGGAGGGCAAAACGGGGACATGAGATAGCTTTGGCAAATAGAATTAAGGAGAATCCAAAGGGGTTTTACAAATACATTAAGGACAAAAGGGTAACTAGGGAGAAAATAGGGCCACTCAAAGGATTTTGCCTGTCCTCGGATTTTGCCTGTCCTCGGATGCTGCCTGAGTTGCTGTGCTCTTCCAGCACCACTAATCCAGAATCTTGTTTCCTATGAACAGGCTGGGGCTGTTTTCCCTGGAGAGTCGGAGGCTGTGGGGTGACCTTCTAGAGCTTTACAAAATTATGAGGGGCATGGATAGGGTAAATAGCGAAGTCATTTCCCTGGGTTGGGGAAGTCCAGAACTAGAGGGCATAGGTTTAGGGTGAGGGGGCATGATATAAAAGAGACTTAAGGGGCAACTTTCTCACACAGAAGATGGTACGTGTATGGAATGAGCTGCCAGAGGAAGTGGTGGGGGCTAGTACAATTGCAACATTTAAGAGGCATTTAGATGGGTATATGAATAGAAAGGAGTTGGAGGGATATGGGCCTGGTGCTGGCAGGTGGGACTAGGTTGGGTTGGGATATCTGGTCGGCATGGATGGGTTGGACTGAAGGGTCTGTTTCCATGCTGTACAACTCTATGACTATGACTCTATGTGAGGGGTAATTTACTTTGCTGATTTCTGTCCGAGGACTACACTATTCTAGTCTGTGAGTAATACTGTATGCTGAATTGGGGGACTTGATAACAGGTTTTTAATTTCAGCACAGGAATGTAGAGAATCTACAGGTTCAAGACAACAAAAGTACAAGTGGGGAATTTTTATCAGCTTGTACCTGGAGCGTATTTAAAATGTAACGTCTGGGGTTTCGGACAACCCCCAATTATCAATATTGGGATTCTTTGCCTAATTAATTCTTAGGATTTCAATTATATGTAGGTAAGATGGACATATGACATAGGCAAAAGTGAGGACTGCAGATGCCGAAAATCAGAGTCTAGGTTAGAGTGGCGCTGGAAAAGTGCAGCAGGTCGGGCAGCATCCGAGGAGCAGGGAAAATCAATGTTTCGGGCAATAGTCCTTCATCAGGAATGAAGACAGGCAGCCTCCAGGGTGGAGAGATAAATGCGTGGGGGGTAGGGCTGGGGAGAAGGTAGCAAAGAGTATAATCGATGGATGTGGATGAGGATGAAAGTGATAGGTCAGAGAGGAGGGTGGGAGAACGCCTCATCTTCCGCCTCGGAACACTTCAACCCCAGGGCATCAATGCGGGCTTCACCACTATCTACACTATCATTTCCCATCTCCCCACCTTACGCCAGTTCCAGCCTTCCAGCTCAGCACCATCCTCATGATCGGTCCTACCTGCCAATCTTCCTTCCTACCTATCTGCTGCACTCTCCTCTCTGACCTATCGTCTTCATCCCCACCTCTATCCACCCATTGTACTCGTTTTGCTACTTTCTCCCACCTTCCTCCTGACTTATCACCTTCATCCCCACCCCCATCCACCAGGTGTACTCCCTGCTACCTTCTCCCCATCCCCACCACCCTCCCATTTATCTCTCCACCCTGGAGGCTCCCTGCCTTCATTCCTGATGAAGGGCTCTTGCCCAAAATGTCGATTTTCCTGCTCCTCGGATGCTACCTGTGCTTTTCCAGCACCACTCTAATCTGGACATTTGACATGTCATGCCTCATTTTCCTGTGTTCCCATGTGTGCTGGAGCAGTTGAAGAGAAAGGTTATCTGGGGTAATAATAAATCAAAATGCTGATGCATTGATCCTCCTGTATTTGTCCAGCAAACCACCTCCTCTGACTATAAGCAAAAACATCCATCTAATTCTGTTTATGGGATCTTGTAGTGTATAATAATGCCAACTGGTGACAATTTGCATCCATGTAAAATACTTTGAATAATGTATTCTGCAGTTTAGAATTTAGAACATAGAACATAACAATGCAGTAAGGCCCTTCGGCTCTCATGTTGCTCTGACCTGTGGAACCAATCAGTATGAAGCTCATCTATTCCATTCTCATCCAAAGACCATTTAAATGCCGTTAAGGTTGGCGAGTCTATTACTGTTGCAGGCAGTGCGTTCCATGCCCTACTATTCCCTGAGTAACGAAACTACCTCTGACATTTGTCCTATGTCTATAACCCCTTGATTTAAAGCTATGTCCCCTTGTGCCAACCATTGCCATTCGAGGAAAAAGGCTCTCACTATCCAAATTATCTAATCCTCTGATCATCTTAAATGTCTCAATTAAGTCACCTCTCAACCTTCTTCTCTCTAATGAAAACAGCCTTAAGTCCCTCAGCCTTTCCTTGTCAGACCTTCTCTCCATACCAGGCAACATCCTGGTAAATCTCCCCTGAACCCTCTCCAAAGCTTCCACATTCTTCCTATAATGTGGTGACCAGAACTGTACGCAATACTCCAAATGTGGCTGCACCAGAGTTTTGTACAGCTGCAGCATGATCTCATTGTTCTGAAACTCAATCCCTCTACCAATAAAAGCTAACATACCATATGCCTTCTTAACAACCCTATCAACCTGGGTGGCAACTTTCAAGGATCCATGTACCTGGACACCGAGATCTCTCTGCTCATCTACACTATAAAGAATCTTGCCATTAGCCCAGTACTCTGCATTCCTGTTACTCCTTCCAAAGTGAATCACTTTACATTTTTCTGCATTTGCCACCTCTCAGCCCAGCTCTGCAGCTTACTTATGTCTCTCTGTAACCTTCAACATCCTTCAGCACTATCCACAACTCTACCAACCTTCGTGTCATCCGCAAATTTACTAACTCATCCTTCTTCGCCCTCCTCCAGGTCATTTATAGAAATGGCAAACAGCAGGGGCCCCAGAACAGATCTTTGTGGTACCCCACTAGTAACTGAACTCCAGGATGAATATTTCCCATCAATCACCACCCTCTGTCTTCTTTCAGCTGGCCAATTTCTGATCCAAATCACTAAACTACCCTCAATCCCATGCCTCTGTATTTTGTGCAATAGCCTACCATGGGGAACCTTATCAGAAACCTACAGAAATCCATATACACTACGTCAACCGCTTTATCCTCATCCATGTGTTTGGTCACCTTCCCAAAGAACTCAATAAGGTTTTGTGAGGCACGACCTACCCTTCACAAATCTGTGACTAGCCCTAATCAATTTATTCCTTTCCAGATGATTCTAGTCCCCTTCTTGAATAAGGGAACACTATTTGCTATCCTTCAGAATTTATTGTGAACTTATTTGTAATCTTATAAACTCTATATTACTGAATTTGAAACTCGGATACAATGATAACAGTTTTGGTAAAGTCTTTTAAAAAAAAGGTTTGGAATCTTATGGGGCCTGAACAATGTTGGTTATGGTAAGAAATATGGCAAATCGGATGAGAAATCCAGTGAGGCATATCATGATGTCAGGAACAACTCGCTATCTTTTAACAAAGCTCTGGTGTCAAGGCCAATATCACATTAGACAAGCATCAACATCCCAAAGTATGCTTTGTGAGTAGTGGCCACCTGCACCCCATGTCCATGGACAACAGCATCTGATAATTGCCAGCATGGGACATCTCTGATCCACTTACAGTGCACTTCTGAACATCAGTGCTGCATATTGGGCTCAATGGCAACCATCATTGTGATGTTGCAAGGACACTGCTGAGGGATACAGATTCAGCTCATGAACTAAACAAGGCTGCATCTCTGGGCTGTTTGCTTGCTGTCATAGTGCTCACTCAATTTGAGTCTACCTTGATACTCAGCAAAGCGGGTTGCCAGTCTCTCCTTGTCTGCCATGTCATGGACAAATGTCATGAATCGTGTAGGTCAGTTCCGGACTACTGATGCTTACCTTGGTGCACAACCAGAATTGCTAGTGCAGTTTGGGATGTCCTGACAGAGGTGAGTTGTACCAGGTAGCAAGCTATAGAATGCAGCTAGAATTGGGGAAAAGGGGCACTGTAAGGCTGGGGCAGGTAGTTAATGAGCCGAATTTGGTAAAATATGATAGGAGATCTCACTAGGCCTCCCTTCGAGAAACCTTCCATGAAATTCCACAAAACTGACAGCTAAAAAGTGTTAGATTCAGCCAGTATTTTTTTTTCTTTAAAGTTTACCAAGCAATTATATGAATAACATTGATAAGCACTGATTGCAATCATAGTGTCAGACAAAGGTGGAGTATTTCTATAGGTTATCCTATTTGCAATGTAAATGTACTCAAGTGTGTCAGTTCTTGTTAAACAGTTCAAAGTGTAGTCCATTTAGAAAGTGAAATGTTAGTCATGTTAGTTCTGAAGTTGGCTACCGTTTAGTTTCTGAAATGTAATGTACCTCAGTTGCTCCTGTGGTCTAGAGAAAGCTTGTTTGTTCTGTTAGTTGGATATTGATACCAATTTAGTTAGAGGCATGTCATTTATAATCTAGCTGAATGGTGTTGTTTCTTCCCCTTTTTGTACTCAGTAGCTCATGAGAGCCATTTAGTTTTATTCGTTAAGCACTGTGCTACTCATAACACTTTCAATTTAAAAATAATTTTATGTAGAAATAGGTGGATGCATGAAAACTGAAGAGAACATATTCTGTGTGGATTGGGTCTCCTGGGTCTATAAAACCAGGCAGCTGGAGAAATCCATGCTCAGCTAACAAACATTGCATATAGCTGACTTGCTGGATTTATAACCAACCTCAAATGCAAAGTATCTTCTGTTGGCAAAGTCAGAGTCTGACTAATCAGCAAAATGTAAAGGTCTCTGCAGTACTGCTGATTGCGCCATTGGGTGGCTGGGAGGTGGTGAAGATGACAATATTGATTGTTCTTCATCTTAATTCACTTAAATATGAAAGTGGGAAGCACCGGATACTGTAATTATTAACCTCTTCATGCTATTTTTCTCGGCATGATGTTTTCACTTGGCACAAATCCATATTGTTTTATTAACACTGTTGTAGCATGCCCATTTTAGGCCTGCACCTTCAGGAGTACTTCACTATGATGGCGAATGGATGGCAATAATTCAGTGTTCTAAAGTACTGTAGTCATTGAAGTACCTGTGTGGCCTACAGATTTTTTTTGTGCTTAAAAAATATTTATTTATGGTTTTTTACTGCAGCATCATGAGATTATCATGTGGATTTAGTGATACTTGTTTTGCTTAACATGAATCATCAGACACCATAGCTATAAAAATCAAACCTCAGATAAAGAAGTAGGTGCTGCCTTCCCATCATTATAAAACTATACATTCTAAGGAATGTTATTTTCCGTATTTAAAATCTAAACTAAGGACTGTGTACGTCATTGCACAGACAAATGTCCTAAAGGCTGGAGTTAGTTCCTAGATTGTTTCCTTCAATGCTACTTAGCATTCAGCTCACATTGTGCTTTGTGCAGTGGCATGAAACGCAATAGAACAAAGATATACCCACAGGATTGCGGTAGGCTGATTACAGCAACTGTTCTCCAAGGATTTGCCTTGGTAACAGAAAGGTTGCTGGGATACAGTGCTATTTGAGGAATAGGATAGATACCCAGCAGGATCTCTGTTGTCAGTGGGAATGCTTTAGGTTTAGATTACAGATAATTTCACTTTCATGTGGCGTTAAACATTCAAAAGGCTTGGGTTTTTGGGGAATTTTTAATCATATTGCTTCCAGGATCAAGCAGGAGTACTAGCAGCTTTCTTTTATCTCAGACAGAGTGTATCAGTCAAGTAATTATCTTTGTTGGAGGGATGCAATCTGCTTTGAGCATGTCTTTTTGCCGCAGTGCGCCTGGCCTATGACATTCACTCTCAAAATGCTGGTTACACAGAAACACCGATTCTAGTAGATTTTTTTATTTGCAACACAGAAAAGCAAGTAACATTTATACTTGAGAAGTATAGTGAATTTAATACTGTAAAGGTACATTCATTTCAACATTAGTATGTGCCTAATCTGATTTCATTGCCAGGTTGAGAAATAGGAATTGAAGATTTGTGTAGTTAATGGTCATAATAAAAACTTAAATTTAGGTTCCAACATAAATGCTAATCAAGAATGCCAATTTCCTTTTCTAAGTATAAATAGCAAACAAAATTAAGAGATGTAGGCAAACATTTAAGCTCCATTCACGAAGTATAAAATCCATAATATGAAATTTCTATGTTCACTGTATCTTTTCAAAATAGGATTTAAATTTAGAATTCTTAATTTTTAAATTGTATGATCAGGAATTTTAAGCTGAACTTTCCGTTTCGTTGGCAATTATTTTTAATTGAGATTCATGGTGGGTAGTCTGCTATATCCCAAGTTGACGTTTCTTCATGCAGTCTTCCCCTTTTCTCATTCATTTTACAACTGGCCCTTGTTTGCCTGTCTTGTGGGATCATATATCAGGGATGTTGGAAGTGCTTACTGCTCCCAGGACTTCACACAGTTCACACTGTTAGACCCAAACTAAACACCACTGCAGACACTAACAACTGCTCTTCATACTGTGATCTGCACTGTAATCCTAAAGATAATGACCCGTTTAACTCCTTGCTTTGCCAAGGGATCTGGAGATGGTGGATGGCAGTTTGGTGAAGAGGAGAGCAGTGCTTTTCTTGCTGACTGGCAAAGGAGGCCACTGCACTGAGATTGCAGCCCAGGACAGTGCAGTGTTCTGAAGCAAATCTCAGTACCCAGCAGTGCAGGGAGAAGGTCAACCATCTCTATGCTGTGCAGGAGGTGCCACCATCTCTCAGCTATGTCATACTAGCAGGGTCACTGCTCACCTTAACTCATCTACTACACATATATCTTACTAATGCTTGTGAACTACAACGTCATCATTCCATCCAGCTTGTCTGCTTGATGATTCTCACCCACCACAATCTCCCAAACTATTAACCCTTTTTGCCTTTGTGTTTTTTCCTCACTCATTGGACAAACCTCACTACTTCTCTTGTACACTGAACTGCTTCTGTATAAACTTGCATCATACTCAATCCATCCATATGTCTCATTGCAGGAAAATTTTCCTTGTTCCTTGACCTAGCTGAGAATTTTGACTTTCTGATATGGCCAATTGTAATGTAATGTGTTTGTAGCACCAGCTCCTGATAGTGACATAGCAACGTGTCGCACAGCAATGTGTCTACTTCCATGACTTTACAGTATTCCAAACCATGACAAACAACCTGCTTCTCCCTCAGCACTATAAAGCAATCCTTACCACAGGCTGGAAGCCTCCAAGTATACACAAAGTGAGACAGTCCTAAGAAAGGAGGTTAAGAGCCATAAAATGCATTTTGTGTAGGTATATGTGTCCCTGTAGACAAAGCGATCTGGTATCTACCTAAAGCTCTGTGCCTGAAAGCAGCCATGATGCTGCAATGAGGCTGCTGGTTTCGCAGTGCCAACATGTATGGATGAAGAGTAGAAGAGGATAGCTCCTTGAAAGTGGAGTCGCAGATAGATAGGATAGTGAAGAAGGAATTTGATATGCTTTCCTTTATTGGTCAGAGTATTGAGTACAGGAGGTCATGGGAGGTCATGTTGCGGCTGTACAGGACATTGGTTAGGCCACTGTTGGAATATTGCGTGCAATTCTGGTCTCCTTCCTATCGGAAAGATGTTGTGAAACGTGAAAGGGTTCAGAAAAGACTTACAAGGATGTTGCCAGGGTTGGAGGATTTCAGCTATAGGGAGAGGCTGAACAGGCTGGGGCTGTTTTCCCCTGAACGTCGGAGGCTGAGAGGTGACCTTATAGAGGTTTACAAAATTATGAGGGGCATGGATAGGATAAATAGACCAAATCTTTTCCCTGGGGTCGGGGAGTCCAGAACTAGAGGGCACAGGTTTAGGGTGAGAGGGGAAGGATATGGAGGATACCTGAGGGACAACTTTTTCACGCAGAGGGTGATACGTGTGTGGAATGAGCTACCAGAGAATGTGGTGGAGACTAATACAATTGCAACGTTTGAGAGGCATTTGGATGGGTATGTGGGGGGGGTGGGGGGTGGAAGAGAGTGGGGGTTGGAGGGATGTGGGCTGGGTGCTGGCAGGTGGGACTGAATTGGGTTAGGATATCTGGTCGGCATGGACAGGTTGGATCGAAGGGTCTGTTTCCATGCTGTACATCTCTGTGACTCTGATTCTCTGACATTGTGGTGATGACAAAGTTGTTTTCTGTCCAGAATTAGCATTGTCACATTTCTAAGGGCAAGAGGTGAATTAGAAGCTGCAATATAAATGATGCAAGTTCAGTTAATAACAATATTAAGAACTCACTGTTTAAATCTTCAGGGAAAATTGGCAATTATTTTTCAAATCATATTTGAAAATGAGAACATTTTCCAAATGTTTTGCCGTTGCCCATACTGCACAAAGCATTTAAAATTCTGCCCAGTGTATTATCCCAAGAATGTATCCCTTGTGTATATTTTTACACTTATAAAACTGTATTTTAGATTTAAAAAAAAATGTTTTTGTCTTTGTTTAAGGTCAACTATACCACCCATTTTCCTTACTAAAGAGGAACATAGAATTGGTGATTTCGGTCAGGACCATTTCCAGTGCTTGTCTTGGTTGGCTTATGATAGATGTTGTAAAGTAGACTAATGTCATTCAATATATGATTGTTTTGTTAGTGTAGTTCCAGAGCAACTTGCTTTTGTTTGGTATCTTAATGCAAGTAACCTACCTTGTGTTGAATTATTCTGCAGTTGACAAAGCATCTACTTAAGCCACCAATATAGAACATCAACGTACCACACTTTCAAATACATGTTTAACAAAAAAAATCTGTTTTCCTTTTTATAATTTTGATGTAGAGTGAACGCATCGTGACTGCTTAATCTATATGTCTTGATCTTTAATTTTATTGATTCCTAGTTTTAAGCAGGATTTTTAAAAAATCTGACATTTTGTATTATTATACATTCTTCCATATGATAAAGTACATCAAAAGAGCTTTTGTTTAAAAACACATTTATTTTTTCAGATGGTTTCTTCTTATCAGTGTTATAATTCTAATTGATGCTCCTACAGGGCAAGTCAGATCCCGGAATGAATTCTGGCTTAATATTCATTTTTTAAATTTAATGTGGTGGTCATTCACTGAAACAGAAGCATTCAAGCCTGTGAAATTTCCTTCACAATAG
Source organism: Chiloscyllium plagiosum (assembly GCF_004010195.1). Classification (NCBI taxonomy): domain Eukaryota; kingdom Metazoa; phylum Chordata; class Chondrichthyes; order Orectolobiformes; family Hemiscylliidae; genus Chiloscyllium; species Chiloscyllium plagiosum. Next base: position 54,766,497 of record NC_057712.1, read on the forward strand.
AGGAGAATTTTGTTACTCAAATAATCAAGAAAACTAATGGAATTCTGGCCTTTATATCTAGAGGATTGGAGTACAGGATGCCGTTATTTTCCAATATAGTAACATCCCAGAAACACACCCTTGGCAAAGGCAATTTCAATAAAATAGATTGTGTCTCATGCAATTCTAGCAGTGAGAAGAGAACCTAAGCTTCTAGTTGTAACAGAGAGAGGAATAAAAGCTTCCACATCTAGCTCCAAGACCCCAGCAATTGCTGAAAGCTAAAACTAAAAATCCTGGTTCTGTGGGAGCTTGACCCTACCCATTCAGGCTGCTTCAATTGATCTTATATTTAAAAAAAGTCCAAGGCCTCACAAGCTGTTTACTTTATTGGCTTTGAGCATATTGCTCGTTAGCTCTGTCTCAACTTTTCTTCATTCTACAAGAAAGGAGAAAATACACTTCTTAAAGCCATAGTATTGTCATACAAGTGAATTGTAAAGTCATGATGTGTAAAAATTCATGAACCTGAAAACTTTAGACATTCTCAAACATTTAACAATCCATAGGTTCCTAACCAAATATTTCTGATCTAGAAGTTCCACAAGATAATATTTTACTCCCAGTAAGTGTGCTCTTCCTGACCTGTCGTATACACCTTCCTAGGAGAGAATCTATATTTGCTTTGACCCTACAGTCAGTTCTTCCATAACGGAATGGTGGTATTCTTGTGCAACCCCGCATTATAGAAAAATCGTGCTTTAGAAACAGCGATTAAAGGGTTGGCGATGTAGTTGCAATACAGCCAGCACACACTTTTAAAAAGTTTAGTGCTGTAGAAACAGCATCCCCAATTCATCAGTCGCGTTATAGCCAATTCCCCTTGATGAACGTGTGTTATTACAGATCGACCTATAGTCATTATTCCTCAAAAACTACCCTGAAAGGTTTCAGTCTTAGGATATTTTCTACAATAAACTTAATCCTTGAATACTCTAACTCAAAAGCAAATTAATGATTTTCAATGTTTACTCTCCCAATCATAAACCTCACAATATCAATAACCTATTGACTTTTGAAGGGCCTTGCGGTCACCTGCCACCTGCCACAGAGGTGTATAAAATCATGAGGGGTGTATAATCATCATGTATTTGAAAGTGATAAACAGACAAAGTCTTTTACCTGGGTTGGGGGAGTCCAGAACTAGAGGGTATAGGTTTAGGATGAGAGGGGAAAGATCTAAATGAAACCTAAGGAGCAACTTTTTCACGCAGAGGGTGGTGTGTGAATGGAATGAGCTGCCAGAGGAAGTGGTGGAGGCTAGTATAAGTGCAACATTTAAAAGGCATTTGGATGGGTATTGGAGGGTTTGGAGGGGTATTGACTGTGTGCTGGCAGGTGGAACTATATTGGGATGTTATATCTGGTTGGCATGGACGAGTTGGACCAAAATATCTGTTTCCGTGGTATACATCTCTATAACTTTATAACTTGGTGCTGTAAATAAACCAGAGATTACTACATTTTTTTTAACCTTCTACCTAACCTCTAAGATTTATTCTGCAAAGCCTTAACCCTTTCTCTAACTATGTAATTCCTCCCAATGCGTCCAACAACTTCTGGTTCTCACTCTCCCCTTTGACAGTGTGCTTCAAACATTTTGAGACATCCTTAATCCAGGAATCAGGAAAGCAACATCCTATTCTAGATTCAAGCTCCAATGACAGCCGAGTCCCTGTGGGGTGGCATGTTGGCTCAGTGGTTAGCACTGCTGCCTCACAGCGCCAGGGTCCCAGGTTCGATTCTAGCTTTGGGTGACTGTCTGTGTGGGGTTTGTACATTCTCCCTGTGTCTATGTGGGTTTCCTCCGGGTGCACCGGTTTCCTCCCACAGGCCAAAGATGGGCAGGTTAGGTGAACTGGTCATGCTAAAGTGTCCATAGTTGTTTGGTGCATTAGTCAGAAGGGGATTGGGTTACTCTTCGGAGGGTCGGTGTGAACTTGTTGGGCCAAAAGGCTTGTTTCTACACAGTAGGGAATCTAATTCAATCTAATACTTATTCTTTCAAATCTTGACAAACCCCACTTAACATAGATTCATTCTTACTGCCCAAGAGCTAACTAGCATTTGTAATTTCCTCTGAGAGACTATCTCTTTCAAAAGCACCCAAAACCGACATATTATTGTTCTGCCTTTCTCACATTCTGACCACTTCTGAAGTATCAACATCCTTTCTCCCCCAGCAATCCAAACCCCCCACGCCCCCCACCAAAAGTATTGCATAAATTCTGCCCCTTTCACACTTCACTGTAGCTCTGATGAAGAGTCATCCAGACTTGAAACATTAACTTGCTTTCTCTTTTTGGATTCTGTGATTTCCAGCATTTTTTGTTTTCAGTTAAGATTCCAGCATCTGCAGTAATTTGCACCCAAAACGGAATATCTTTGTGAGAGAAGAATAACCACAGGAGATTTCTGAATTACCTTTTTTAGCTTTCTTGACAGTAAACCATCTATCTGATTGATTCTGCTGTATAATCACTTGTCTAAATCTACTTAGTCATCACACTCAGTTTTTTGTATGCCCTCAGTAACATTAAGCCTAAAAATAAGAAGGTCTCAATAGCACCTTGTATATAAAAATAAACGACCTTTCGTTACCTACAGATTTAATATTAAGCATACAAAAATTAGAAAAAAAAAATAATTAAGCTGGAGGGGATTCAGATGAGATTTACAAGGATGTTGCTGGGTATGGAAGGTTTGAGGTGTTAAGGAATGCTGGGACCTTTTTCACTGAGGTGCAGGAGATCGAGAGGCATCTTGATAGAAGTTCATAAAATAATGAGGAGTATAGATTGAGTTATGGTAATTGTCTTTTCCCAAGGATGGGGGATTTCAAGACTAGTGAGCATATTTTTAAGGTTAGAGAAGCGAGATTTAAAAGAGACATGAAGGGCAAATTCATTACACGGAGAGTGTTTCATGTGTGGAATGAACTTCCTGAGGAAGTGGTTGATATGGGTACAATTACAATGTTAAAAACATTTGGATGGCTACACGAATAAGAAATACTTGGAGGGATATGGGCCAGGGTCAGGCAGGTGGGACTGATTTAATTTGGGATTTGTTTGGCATGGACTGAGGGGTCTATTTCCATGCTGTGTGACTCTATGATTCTACATAAATATCAAAAAGAAATCAAACAGAGCTGAACAAATAGAAAAAAATGACTCCTTAAATAATCTAATATTCAGTTTTTAACCTCTGGATTAAAAAGTAAGTTTCTGCAGCCGTCCGCCTGTAGGTCTCTCACAAGCTCCATACAGAAACAATCTTTCTCTCTCTCAGTTTATTTTTTCCATAAATATTTTTTGTCCAAAAATAGAAAAGGACTTGGCACATGCAAACTGTGTTGGAAAATTGTCTCTCCTTTGCTTTTATTTGTTTTTTTTATTAAACATGATTTTAGAAATATAAAATTTTAAAATGGAAAATTAATCTCTCCACAGATCAATATTGATAAACACGTGAAGGCTCCTTCCACACAAATTCAGATTTTAAAAATAATCTCTTCTTAATCTCTTCTTTTTTCAAAAGATATATGTCCTAGCTTGTCCGACCTCTCCCTATGACTATCGAGTCCTGGCAACATCTTTGTACATTTCTTCTGCACTCTTTTCAGTTTACTAACATGCTTCCTATAACAAGATGACCAAAGCTGAACACAATCTAAATGTGGCCTCACCAATGTCTACAACTGCAAAATAAATTCCCAACTTCCAAACTTAGTGCCCTGACTGCTGAAGGCCAGTGTGTCTTCTTCACTGCCTGGTCTATCTGTGACTCCACTTCCAGAGAACCATGCACCTGAATTCCAAAATCCCTCTGTTCCACTACACTTCTCAAGGCCCTTCCATTCACCATGAAACTCCTACATTGATTTGACTTTCCAAAATGCAAGACCTCACACTCATTTACATTAAACCCCTTTTGCCATTTTATGGCCCATTGCCCCTGATCAAGGTTCTATTTTTGATGACCTTCCTCACTGTCCACAATACCTCCTATTTAGTGTCATCTGCAGACTTAGTAATCATGCCTTGTACATTCTCATCCAAATCATTGCTATAGATAACAAACAGCAATTGACCCAGCACTGATTCCTGAGGCACTCCACTTGTCACAGGTCTCCAGTCCGACAAGCATCCTTCCACTATTACCCTCTCCTTACCACCAACAATCCAATTGTATATCCAATTTGCCAGCTTCCCCCTGGATTCCATGCGATCTAACCTTCCAGGGCAGCCGACCATGTGGAACTTTATCAAAGGCCTTACTGAAATCCATGTAGACTACATCTACTGCCCTGCCCTCGTTAACCTTTCTGGTCAAGTCATCAAAGAACTCTACTTTGTGAGGCATGATTTCCCATGCACAAAGCTATGCTGACCACTCCTAATCATATCCCTGTCTTTCCAAATGCATGTATATCTTATCCCTCAATTATCTCAACTAACCTCATCGAACACAGATGTTAGGCTTACTGGTGGTTGGTTCCCAGGTTTTCCTTTGCAGCCCTTCTTGAATAACGACGCAACGTTCACTACTCTCTAGTCTTCCGGGACCTCACCTGTGGCTTACAATGATGCAAAAATATCTCTGTAATTTCTTTTCTAGCTACTTGCCGTGTTCTTGGATATATCTGGTCAGGACCAGGAGATGTATCCACCTGCATATATACATACAACACCACCTTCTCTACTGTGATATGGACTGTCCCCAAGATATTAGATTAGATTCCCTACAATGTGGAAACATTCTATACATGTATGTATAGAAATTGCAAGAGATGGGCAAGATTCTCAATGAATATTTCTCCTCTGTGCTTTGGACTGTGGGAGGAAACCGGAGCACCCGGGGGAAACCCACGCAGACATGGGGAGAATGTGCAAACACCACACAGACAGTTGCCTGAGGCTGGCATCCAACCTGGATCGCTGGTGCTGTGAGGCAGCAGTGCTAACCATTGAGTCATCGTGCCGCCCTCACTTCCCCAAGTTTCGAAGTCTTCATGTCTTTCTCCATGGTAAACACAGAGGAGAAATATTCATTGAGAATCTTGCCCATCTCTTGCAATTTCTATACATACATGGCCACTTTGGTCCTCAAGGGACTCTGTTCTCTCTCTAGTTATTCTTTTTCCTTTAGTATACTTAAAGAACTTCTTTAGATTCACCCCTCATCTTCTAACTGAGAATGATGCCCCCTTTTCACTCTCCTGATTTCCTCCTCCTATGAACCCCGGTATTCCCTGCGTACTTCCAGGGATTCCCTTGATCCCAGCTGCCTGTACCTGTACCATGCTACCTCCTTTTTTCTGGACAAACCCTTGTCTTCCAGGGTTCCCCATTCCTGCCAACCTTGACCTTCTCATTCCTGATGAAGGGCTTATGCTCAAAACGTTGATTCTCCTGCTCCTTGGATGCTGCCTGACCTGTCCTTTTCCAGCACCACACGCTCGACTCTGATCTCCAGCATCTGCAGTCCTCACTTTCTCCAACCTTGCCCTTCAGCTTCACAGGAACATATAGACACTAGCTATCTCATTTTTAAAGACCTCCCGCTTGCCGAAGGTCCCTTTGCCTGCAAACAAACTACAACATCCAATCAAACCCTGCAAGCTTCTGTCTAATTCCATCAAAGTTTGCCTTGCCCCAATGTAGAACTTGAACCTGTGGGCCAGTTTTGTCCCTCTCCATAACTATTTTCAAAATTAATAGAACTGCGGTCACTGCTCCCCCACTGTCACCTCCATTGCCTGTCCTGCCCTATTTCTCAAGAGTAGGTCAAATTTTGTGCTGCTCTGATGATGTAGATAAGGGGTGTCCTCCTCTTTCTTCCTGAAGTCAATATCAGTTGTTACGTTATGCCGACATTGAGAGAGTTGTTATCATTGCACCGTGACACCAAGCCCTCCTATCTCCTTTATCTATTCTGACCCATTGTTTGATATCTGTCATACCACGATTGTGTCGTCAGCAAACTTGGGAATGGCGAACCTTAACTGATATTCCAGTTTGTTTCTACCTCTGCTAATAACCCGTTTTCCCTATTTGTTTGTCTGTGTGCCTGCGTTTGGGGGAGAGTTTAATTCGTTGTGTTCTATGTCAACAGTTTATATCTAATTACTTGCAGCTATAGTCTTTTGAGAATATTTGTAGCTCAGGTAGAGGTTCTGGATGTAGATTTGCTCGCTGAGCTGAAGGTTCATTTTCAAACAGGCAGAAAACTAGTCACCAGGATACATGAACATCAACTAGCCACAAAAAGACATGACTCACTCTCACCAGTATCCTTACATAGAGATGAGGAAGGACACCACTTTGACTGGGACAACACATCCATCCTAGGACAAGCCAGAAACATGCAAGAGAATTCCTAGCAGCATGGCATTCCAACCAGAACTCTGTCAACAAACACATTGACTTGGTCCCATTTACCACCCCCTGAGAAAATGAACAGGAAATGGTGTCACCACAGGAAATGACATCACCAACCCAAGGAACCCTAAATACATAAATTAGAAAGCAGGCCATACCACCAGTGCTTTATCTGAAGGTTCACTGATGATGTTATCTAGTATGGCGATGAAACATCTGAAAAATGAACCTTCGAAATCAGTGAGCAAGCCTACATCCGGCTATAGTCTCATTATTTATTTAAAATTAAATAATTTATTTTAATACAGAAACCTGGTCCATCAAACTTTGTCTGGAAGCTAAATTGGGGTGCTGAGTGTACTTTTAAAAAAAACTTTTAACATTCGGTGCGACTTCTGGAATGGTGGGGCTCAATTTACAGCATACTATGTTAGTGGGTCGCAATATCAATCTACCTCAAATTACTCTGAATGGTAAGCTATCTCAAACTTCAGTGATATACGAAGCTGACCATTTCACTCTTGTACTTTACAGAAGCAACACCTGTGGTATTTTCCACTAACAGGATGCTGCAGTCATGCCAAAAAGACATTTGCCTGCATGTAAATGAGTACTGCTTATTTGAGTGTTTGATAATCTGAATTTCTATGCCATTGTGGTGCCAGGTATATAGGCCATACATTCCAGTTGTTGGAGGATTTTATCACAGCACTTTCCTTTTGGCTAGAAACAGAGTTCTGAGTGTAATAAAAGCCTGTTAAATACTTGTCCAAATCTGCTAAGAATTACGCTAACAATTAATTTAGCTTCATCATTTGGCAAAGTTATATTTTCTAGAAACTATGTATGTGCAAACACAAGACTCCATGCTTTTCAGGGAAAAAGATGTCCAGGCAATGCTCCCTTTTAAAGTTATTTAAAAAACCTGCATGACAGTAGTTATGCTACATGCTACATTCTCCATAGCAATGCTTTGACCAACCAGAGTTAACTTGTCAAACAATCAGCATCCTTTTCTCTTGCAGTGTAAATTGATGCTCTCTTTTGAAATTTAGTATTCTTGCATCTGAGCAAGACAAACAGTTTTGACAGCATATCTTTTTTTCTTTTCTAAAATACTAAAATTAATTGTATGTTTGAAGTAGATTTGACATTTTTAGAAATGATTAGTATCTTTCTGAATTCAAAGGTGTGTGTGTAAGTGTGAATGCTTAACCTGAATAAAGTTAAAATAACAAGGTAAGACATGTAAAACTGTTTTAATTGCAATTCTTTTGTATATTTTTGCTTTGTTCTGCACAGTCTTCCTTGAGTCAAAAATAAATGAATAGTAAGTGAAGTTTTATTTTAAATTTGGGGCCTTCTTTATCAGTCTTCAACTTCTTCCCTTCTGAAAAATGTATGATGAATTGAATTCTGCTTTTTACATATCATTTGAGTTTTGATTATTAACAAATGAGTTTATTTTGGATATTTTTCTGTGATATGAACAGTATGAAAACTATAGTAAAATGATAAATCTTGCTTTATTCTCAAATCTCCTGTTTAATTTTATTCATTCATTGGGTACAGGTGAAGCTAACTAGGCCAAGTATTATTGTCCACCCCTACCTCTCCTGGAGAATGTGATATTGAGCAACCCTTTTTTAGTTTCTGTAATTCGCATGGTGGAAGTGCACCCCTGGTGCTGTTGGGTAAGGTTTTCCCTCAACAATGACATGTTTCCAAGTCCAGATGGTACATGATTTGGGGGAAGATTTCAAAAGGTGCTGTTCTTATGCTCCTCCTGTCCTTATCCCTTTAGCTGGTAGAATTACTGCTTTGAGAAGTATTTTGATAATGCTTTGGTAAATTATTGCAGTGCATCTTATAGATACTTCATGCTATAGTCACATTGCACTGGTAGTGGAGGCCGTGAGGCTTAAAGTGCTGGATGAAGTACCAGTCAAGCAGACTGCTTTGTTGTAGGCTGTGTTGAGCTGCTTGAGTATTCTTAGAGCTGCACTCATCCAGGTAAATGGAGATTGTTCAATTATAGCCTGACTTTTACCTTATAGACAATGGACAGTGCTTGGGAATCAGGAAATGTGCCCCTTGCCACAAAATTTTCAGACTCTGATCTGCTTCCATAGCCACAATATTTATATGGCTAGTCCAGCTCTGTTCCTGGTTATTGGTAACCAGGTACATGTTAGTAGTTGATGATTTAGTGATTTGTAATGCTATTGAATTTCAAGGTGAGATGACTAGAAAGTGACTTTTGTTGGAATTTCTCATTGGCTAGCACTTGTGGGAGTTAATGTTACTTGTCACGTGAATGTTGTCCAGATTTTACTGAGTGCAGAGACTGCTGCAGTATTTGAGGAATTACAAGAGGCAATAACCATGGTGTAAGCAACTGTGAACTTCTTCACCTCTGACTTTATGATGGAGGGAAGGCCATTGATGAAGCAGTATTTGTACTGGAACAGCTCTGCTAGGAGTATAGTGAGCTGTGAGGTATTGATTATCAGTTCTATAGTTGTGTTTGATTAGGGCCTCTAGCCTTTGCTGTACTCAATGCACTCAGTCATTATTTTTCCAGCATCACAAAAATGAAGCAAATTGGCTAAAGACCTGAATCTGGAGATTTTAACTTGAGGTTGAGTTGGATTCTCTAAGCTGCCTGTTTGTGGTGCGCAGTGATGCCAGCAGAGCAGGTTCAAGCCTTTGAGGTCACCCTGAGGCCTTGCCTTCTTAACTTTGCTATTCATCTGAGGCGCAGTGACCCTCAGGTTGAATTGACCACCAGTTTTTTCTCTCTAATGAGAGAGAGCAGCCCATGGTTCCCTGGGACAATAGGGATTTTCACTTTTACTGTTGACCCTTTAAAATGAAAATGGCTGTGAATCCTTCAGCTTTGTAATTTGTACTCACATACCTGGTCTCCACCATTCTTGAGTAAAAAAATATTCCCCACTAGTTGCTTAATTGTAGGACTCCAGAAATTTGAACTGATCTGTTGGTTGTAGGATTATTTAGCTCTGTATGGATGATGCATTTGTTATTCATGCATGTAGCAACAAATGTGAAAAAAGTATACCAGGAGTAGTCTTATGACTTCACCAGATGAGGATATTCCTGATGCTACTCTTGGTATACTTTTTTCACATTTCTCGTTGAATCACTGTTAGCCCCTTGCCTGTGGATAATGGTAAAATGAGGGATATGCTCTGCTGTGAGGTTAAAATTCGTGCAATATAATTCTGCAAACATTGACGGCCTAAAGGATTCATAGATGCACGTTTTTGTTCTGAATCAATTCCATTTATTACAGTGATGATAGTACAGAACATATTGTTGGGTGCTCTCAATGTGAAGACAGAACATTTTATCTCCATAAGAACTCTGATGGTAAAGCATTTCAGTACTGTTATGGACAGATATATCTACAATAATATTGGTGAGGATGAGCCTGAGTTGTTTTTCCCTTTTTGAGCTGATTGTCTCACTACGCTCACAAGCACAGTCTGGCAGGCATGTTATTCAGGACTTGACTAGCCAGTGACTACTGAACCACTTTTGGCAACACATGTGGAAGCTGATAACCTAGGGCACACTCTGCCTCCTTCCTGCCCTTGTACTTCTTTTGAAGTGATGTTCACATTGATTCATCAGTTTGGTGGGCAGTAGGTGGTAATCAACAGGATGTCGCCTTATCATGGGTCTGAAGTTAATGTTGGGGTAATCTTTCTTGACTGTACACCACTGTGCTCACTGGTAACTTTTGCACTGCTTCTGGGATAGGTACTGGTGATAGAAGACCGTGGGAGGTAGCTCATTGTCATATTCAAAATTTCATACCTATGTCAGATTATTGAAAATTTTTCCCTTTAGTTCCCTGTAACAATTTATTTATCTAGAGGACTGTAAACTTAACACTATGTACATGTAACTATAGACCACCTACTTTAACAGCATTTTTTTAAAGTTGAGATGAAACTACTGATCCTGTAGAAATTAATGAAGGACTATCTGTGTGATTTTTTTTTTAGAGGCATGCTCCATTTATGAAATGTGGGTATTGTATAAGAGTGACTGTGTAGGCAAAGGGCATGTAGTAGATGGCGTGCATCTCAGGATTTTCAAAAGGCTTTCAGAAGAGTATTGAACAGGTATTTTATAAAGGTTAAGAGATATGATATCAGACAATGTAGCAGATGGGTCAAAAGTTGGTTGACAAACAGGGAAGAAAACAGTTTGTGTTCATCGGACATTGGGTTTGATGATAGTAGAAGTTAAAGTTGGATCAATTTTTTGTTCTCTTTTTTTCTTTTTGTCTATTGATTAGTTTGTAATATATGAATATATACATATATGTGTCTATGAATATATAAGTTGAACTTGGCCTGAAAGATAAACAGTTTCTTTGTCCACAAATGCTGCAGACTTTATTGTTTATTTACATCATTTTCTGTTTATATCTAAAAATTAACAACTTCAACATTAAAAATTAAAACATTTTATAAAACACTTTAGGCATTTATATTAGTATTGTGCTCAATTCTGGGTTCAGTACTTTGTGGGAAAGATGTCAGTGCTTTGAGTGCTGGTGAGATTACAAAGAACACAGTGTGGAAACAGGTCCTTCGGCCCAATAAGTCCACATCGACCCTCCGAAGAGCAACCCACATTAACTAAACGTGCTGTCCAAAACTACTTCAGCATCACATATGCTCCAAAATGAGTCCATCCGCAGCTCCAGAGCCGTCATGCGGTCAAACAAGAGTGCAGCTGGACACACCTTCTGCATGTGAAGGAGTCAAGGACGTCAGCTGCATCCCGGAGCTCCCACATTGAGCAAGAGGAGCATAATACTGCTCTGAGAGCTCCTGCCATTTTTAATCATAAGCGTAACTTAGATAAATGAAAAAGGCAAGATAAGAATTTTTTTTACCAATCATACGATTAAAAAAAACGAAAAGCCTTACCTTATCAATGTACCGCAGAGTTTTTTTTGGTTAGAGGAGGAGGGCGGGTGGGAGACACCACATTTGTAGTGTCTCTGGTTCAGCTACTGCCCAAATATATTGGTTCACTCACTTTGCCAGAGTGCAGTTCGAGCGCTCCCACTCAGCTCCTCGCTCTCACTGCTTTTGCTGCTGTTGCAAATGAAACCACTGACGGTTGAGTTAAGTCCTTTTTAAGAGGGAACTTTACCTTCCTGGCAGCCCCTTGTTCCTCCCTCTCATCGCTCCCGCTGCTGCTGCAAATGAAGGTTGCTGATGCTGAAGTTAAGTCCTTTTAAAAGGGAAACTTAAGATTGACTCAAACAAGACTCTGGATATGGGCTTTCAGTTATGTGGAGGAAATTGGGTTGTTCTCTGAGCAGAGAAGGTTGAGAAGATCTAACAGAGTTGGTCAAAATCATTGGTATAAATAATTACAAATGCTTTCCAATGGCTGAAGGATTTGTAACTAAAAAGACAGATTCAAGGTGATGGGTACAAGAACCAGAAGCATATTGAATCATAAAATGGTTACAACCCAGAAAAAGAAACTAATTATATCTGTCAAGTAAAGAGATAATTCACTGAGACCCTCTTTCCACCTTGTTCCCTTGACCATGTGGAGTTATCGAGTTACAGCTTATGGAGAGCTCCTAAAAGAACTGACTTAGGGTGATGTGCTGTACAACCTCCTTTCGTTGCCATATTGTCCTATCGTTCCAGCTTCGAGCGTATTGCGCTGTTTTGGAGATCAAATCAATGTATATAAGTTTATTAGGAAAGATTGGAGATGCAGACTGGAAGTGCATCCAGAGGTGCTAACAAAACTGAAAATGATTTAAAACCATAAAATTAACACCAAGGAGAGAGACCCTACACAAACTGTTTTCTGTTTGCTGTAGTTCTGCTGTCTGTGTCAGTTTCTGGCATTGCAAAAGATAGTTTTGCATTTTGAGAAATTTTTGCTCTTGAATAGAAAAAGATGATTTCCTTTGGTTGGCAATATGGGACCGTTTTATGAATTAAAAATTTTCATGAAGGGAGTGAAGAGTCATAGAGATGGACAGCATGGAAACAGGCCCTTCGGTCCAACACGTCCATGCCGACCAGATATCCCAACCCAATCTAGTCCCACCTGCCAGCACCCGGCCCATATCCCTCCAAACCCTTCCTACTCATACCTATCCAAATGCCTCTTAAATGTTGCAATTGGACCAGCTTCCACCACTTCCTCTGGCAGCTCATTCCATACACATACCACCCTCTGTGTGAAAAAGTTGCCCCTTAGGTCTCTTTTATATCTTTCCCCTCTCACCCTAAACCTATGCATTCTAGTTCCCCAACCCCGGAGAAAAGACTTTGTCTATTTACCCTAATTATGCCCCTCATAATTTTGTAAACCTCTATATGGTCACTCCTCAGCCTCCGACACTGCAGGGAAAATAGCCCCAGCCTGTTCAGCCTCTCCCTGGCAACATCCTTGTAAATCGTTTCTGAACCCTTTCAAGTTTCACAACATCTTTCCAACAGGAAGGAGACCAGAATTGCGTGCAATATTCCAACAGTGGCCTAACCAATGCTCTGTACAGCGGCAACATGACCTCCCAACTCCTGTATTCAATACTCTGACCAGTAAAAGAAAGCATACCAAACACCTTCTTAACTATCCTATCTACCTGCGACTCCACTTTCAAGGAGCTATGAACCTTCACTCCAAGGTCTCATTGTTCAGCAACACTCCCTAGGACATTACCATTAAGTGTATAAGTCCTGCTAAGATTTGCTTTCCCAAAATGCAGCACCTCGCATTTATCGAATTAAACTCCATCTGCCACTTCTCAGCCCATTGGCCCATCTGGTCCAGATCCTGTTGTAATCTGAGGTATCCCTCTTCACTGTCCAATACACCTCTAATTTTGGTGTCATCTGCAAACTTACTAACTGTGCCTCTTATGCTCACATCCATGTAAATGACAAAAAGTAGAGGACCCAGCACCGATCCTTGTGGCACTCCACTGGTCACAGGCCTCCAGTCTGAAAAACAACCCGCTACCATCACCCTCTCTCTTCTACCTTTTGAGCCAGTTCTATATCCAAATGGCTAGTTCTCCCTGTATTCTGTGAGATCTACCTTGCTATCAGTCTCCCATGGGGAACCTTGTCGAATGCCTTACTGAAGTCCATATAGATCACATCTGCCGCTCTGCCCTCATCAATCCTCTTTGTTACTTCTTCAAAAAACTCAATCAAGTTTGTGAGACATAATTTTCCATGCACAAAGCCATGTTGACTATCCCTAATCAGTCCTTGCCTTTCCAAATACATGTACATCCTGTCCCTCAGGATTTCCTCCAACAACTTGCCCACTACCGACGTCAGGCTCACTAGTCTGAGGTTCCCTGGCTTGTCCTTACCTCCCTTCTTAAACAGTGGCACCACGTTAGCCAACCTCCATCTTCCAACACCTCACCTGTGACTATCGATAATACAAATATCTCAGCAAGAGGGCCAGCAATCACTTCTCTAGCTTCCCACAGAGTTCCAGGGTAAACCAGATCAGGTTGTGGGGATTTATTCACCTTTATGGATTCCGAGACGTCCAGCACTTCCTCCTCTGTTATCTGGACATTTTGCAAGATGTCACCATCTATTTCCCTACAGTCTATATCTTCCATATCCTTTTCCACAGTAAATACTGATGCAAAATGCTCATTTTGTATCTCCCCCATTTTCTGTGGCTCCACACAAAGGCCACCTTGCTGATCTTTGAGGGGCCCTATTTTCTCCCTAGTTACCCTTTTGTCCTTAATGTATTTGTAAAAATCCTTTGGATTCTCCTTAATTCTATTTGCCAAAGCTATCTCATGTCCTCTTTTTGCCCTCCTGGTTTCTCTCTTAAGTATATTCCTACTGCCTTTGTACTCTTCTGAGGATTCACTCAATCTATCCTGTCTATACCTTACGTATGCTCCTTTCTTTTTCTTAACCAAACCCTCAATTTCTTTAGTCATTCAGCATTCCCTATATCTACCAGCCTTTCCTTTCACCCTAACAGGAATATACTTTCTCTGGATTCTCGTTATGTCATTTCTGAAGGCTTCCCAATTTCCAGCCATCCCTTTACCTGCGAACATCTGCCCCCAGTCAGCCTTTGAAAGTTCTTCCCTAATACCGTCAAAATTAGCCTTTCTCCAATTTCGAACTTCAACTTTTAGATCTGGTCTATCCTTTTCCATCACTATTTTAAATCTAATAGAATTATGGTTGCTGTCCCCAAAGTGCTCCCCCACTGATACCTCAGTCACCTGCCCTGCCTTATTTCCCAAGAGTAGGGTCAAGTTTTGCACCTTCTGTAGTAGGTACATCCACATACTGAATCAGAAAATTGTCCTCTCCATCTAAACCCTTAACACTATGGCAGTCCCAGTCTATGTTTGGAAAGTTAAAATCCCCTACCATAACCACCCTATTATTTGTACAGATAGCTGAGATCTCCTTACAAGTTTGTTTCTTAATTTCCCTCTGACTATTAGGGGGTCTATAATACAATCCCAATAAGGTGATCATCTCTTTCTTATTTCTCAGTTCCACTCAAATAACTTCCCTGGATGTATTTCCAGGAATATCCTCCCTCAGCACAGCTGTAATGCTATCCCTTATCAAGAACGCCACTCCCCCTTCTCTCAGGAGAATTGTTTTTATGCAGAGAGCTATAATAGCATGGAGCATGTTCCCACATGCTGAAAGCAGGGCAGTGGGAAACATTTTGGATTGCTCCAGCAAAGAGATGGCAGTGACATGAAGGTCTCTGCTATTGTTTCCTGTGATTTGAACGGTTACAAAGGGAAATTCATTGAGAATAAAATTCAGTTTTTGATATAACTGTTGATAGCTAGTACTAGCAAATTAACCTTCAAGTATTTATTCAATTCCCTTTGAATGTTAATGTTGAATCTGCCTGTTCAGAGTCACTACTTGGATGTTTTATGTAGACCCATAGAGATGTACAGTACGGAAACAGACCCTTTGGTCCAACCGTCCATGCCAACCAGATATCCCAACTCAATCTAGTCCCACCTGCCAGCAGGCGGACTATATCCCTCCAAACCCTTCCTATTCATATACCAATCCAGATGCCTTTTAAATGTTGCAATTGTAACAATCTCGACGACTTCCTCTGGCAGCTCATTCCATACCCGTACCACCCTCTACGTGAAATAGTTGCTCCTTATGTCCCTTTTATATCTTTCCTCTCTCACTCTAAACCTATGCCCTCTAGTTCTGGACTCCCCCAACCCAGGGAAAAGACTTTGATTATTTGTTGTGGTTCTGTTCGCCGAGCTGGGAATTTGTGTTGCAGACGTTTCGTCCCATGTCTCGGTGACATCCTCAGTGCTTAGGAGCCTCCTGTGAAGCGCTTCTGTGATCTTTTCTCCGATTCTGAAAGATCACAGAAGCGCTTCACAGGAGGCTCCCAAGCGCTGAGGATGTCACCTAGACAGGGGATGAAACGTCTGCAACACAACTTCCCAGCTCGGCGAACAGAACCACAACAACGAGCACCCGAGCTACAAATCTTCTCACAAACTTTGAACTTTGTTTATTTATCCTATCCATGCCCTTCATAATTTTGTAAGCCTCTATATGGTCACCCCTCAGCCTCTGACACTCCAGTGAAAAGAGCTCCAGCCTATTGAACCTCTCCCTATAGCTCAAATCCTCCAACCCTGGCAACATCCTTGTAAATCTTTTCTGAACCCTTTCAAATTTCACAACATCTTTACGATAGGAAGGAGACCAGAATTGCACGCAATATTCCAACAGTTGCCTGATGAAGTTGACTTTTATCAACATTGCTTAGACCCCTGCTTAAAGTAATGTTATCTAAGGAAAACAACAATCAAGAAAAAGAATAGTGGGGGCTGTAAGATTACTCAGGTAATTGAAATATTGTTTAATTGGCTTGTGCTAGAGAGAAATATCTGTTCGGAAACTAAAGTGTGCAGTTCCCCAATAGGAACATTCATGGAAGGAATGGGGTTGATGGGTTGCATTAGATTTTCTTGTTTCGCAATTTCATTTTTGGAAAATAAAATTGGCTTTAGTGAAAGGTTCTGCAAAGTGACCCAGATTTTTTTAAAAATGGAAATGTGGTTTATTTTGTGTGCTTAAATTTCTGAATGAGGAATTCTGTTTGTTTTAAAACCATATATTCTAAAATATTAAACTTTATTTTCTGAACCAGAATGAGACAAAATGTTTTTTGTTCTGCGTTTGGTTTGACTTTTTCTTATGTTGCTAATACAAGAACATCAGGTTAGAAACAGCCACAAACGTTTTGATTTGTTATTTCTGTCCACAGTAGAGAAGTTTCTTTGGTATCTTCAAATAACTTGAACAGATGCTCTTGTACACAAATGTACTTCGGCAGTAGGTTCTCTGAGTTGGTACAGTGGCTGCCCATTATAGTGTAGAGGCTGCTGTGTTTAGCTGTTACTACAGTTTGTATACTCTAGTATCAACTGTCTCTGTATTATGCCCTAACCAGAAACAAAGGTCTGTTATAAATCATAAAAATTTGAATTTATGACCAGTTTTACTGGTTAATTATATTTGTGTTTTGATTTGATATTATGTGTATATTTTAATTTAAATTAAAATGCTTAGCAGGTAGTATAATCTAAGTGAGTAATACAGTTGCTGAAAGTTTAATTCACCAGAATATTGATAACCTTTTACAGGTTGATGGGAGATGCATAATTAAGTAAGTCAATGTTAAAACCAGTTGTAATAATGCTGGAGGTAGGTCCTGATACATTGATCATTACAGTTCTGTGTGCAAAGAGTTTGGTAATATGCATGGGCTCTTTTATGAAATAAACGTGAGAGATTTGCCACTCTGAAATCACCTGGTATTCTTTGCGAATAGAAACTGGAGCTGGTATTAAGGAGTCTACCGACAGGTTGGCCACCACCAAAGTCCTCCAAGCTGCAGGTGGTGCTTGTGTCACATGTGGACACTTCCAGTGAGGTAGAGGGAGAGAAAGAGAGGGAAGGAGAATGTGAGAGTTCTTTGCATTCTCTACAGTGCTTGTGAACTCTTTCTTTAATAAACTTTTAGTGGCATGTTATTGCACAGCAGATCAGTATGAAAAAAAAAGATTGCAGCGTGTGAGGAAGTTGGCAGCTGCAGAATTGAATTCTGCCAGAATCCGGTGGCAGTTCGGTTGATCTTGTTTGTTTTGCGAAACGATCCAGGAAGGTACCTTTTGGGAGCTGGATTAGACAGATTGGCACTGGCTGGAGTGTTGCCAGAGATGCTTGGGATGGATGCCATGCTGAGAGAGTGCAAAGAAAAGCAGGCAATACTTGGCATAGCTGAATTGAAACAGTCTCCTTTGTTTGCTGGCTGTTGTTGTATTTCTCCTCCTTCCATTTCCGCCCCCCTCCCCGGCAATACCACCAATCCCCCTCCTACCCCCCCCCCCCCACTCTTCCACAACCCCCTTGCAAAGGAGTAAAATGCCATGGGGCAAAATACAGCTACAGGACTTAAAATTTGAACTTTTGTTTTCACAGGCTTGGGAAATGACTGGTTAGCCTGACTATTTAATTGTGACTAACTGTCTATTTATAACAGTTGTTGAAGGAGAATGTATGATCTTTTGCTATACAGATTGATTTTAAAAAAAAACTATTGACTGCATTGCATTCATGGAGGCAGGTCAGACAGCTTGGATGGATTTCAGAGCGGCTGCATGAAAAGATGGCAATGGATTATTACAGTCAGGGTAAAAAAAGGAATTTCTTCTGCTTGGCATGGCTTCTGAGCTCAAAAGTATACTAGCAACAATTGAAATGACTATGCCCGGCTGTTGTAAACATTTATCCACGTCAAAAATTCCGACAATGCATTTTGCTTTTTCCTTTGATGTGGAATGCGGATAGCTTTGAAATTGACTGTGCACAGTGTTTTCTCCATCGGAATTTGACTTAATTTGCTTAAGAAAACCTTGTGACAAAGTGTTTTTTTAAAAACATGTTTTTGTACTGCATTGGTGGCTGAAATGTTTGGTTGGAGATGTGGCTTCCTTTTTTCAGTGGGGTTTTACAAAACTCTTTTAGGCCTGTAGTCAAATTTATAAATGATAATAAACGTTCTTCCCTTAATTTTTTATTGTTCTCATAACCTCACCATTTTCAGTCCGAATTAGCAGTTCGCTCTGAGTGATATAGTTGAAATAGGTCAAAATCACTGTTTGACCTTGAATTTAATTAGGTAGATTGTTTTTAAAAAGGGTTATAGGATCTTTAAGTTGAAGGTCATAAGCAATTTTACAAAAGCTTTTGAAATTTAAAATGAGTCTTGAATATTTAACATTGTACAAATCTCAGGCGAATCCTTTGGAGTTGAGATTTTATTGAAAACCAATCCTTTTTAACTTTGATAGTTTTTAAAATTAATCCTTCTTCTGTGCTCATTGGCTACTTCTTAGGGTCCTGTTGACTATTTTCAGAAACCAATGGCTTTGAATGTATTTCAGAAACATGATCATTATGCAGCAATTTAAATGGTTAATTTTTTGGAACTATTTCGGCTTATCTTGCTTGCCATGTGTCAAAACCCATTTTGTAAACTTCTGTCAGCAACATGATGTCATGGATGTGTTCATGTTATCAATGAGCATTAGCTTCTGCATTTGAGAGTGAAATGTACACAATCAAATTATAGAAACTTGATAAAGGGGATCAGGTGTGACTTAGCTCAACTTTTTAATCCTTATATAAAACTTTTTTTAATGCATAAACAGTTTAAAATTGAAATGGGATTTGGAATTATAGTGTTTAATTAATCTAAGTAACAATAATTTTACAGGATCCTTTGGTCTTGCAGCATAAAGTACATTATTCCATTGCCATGTCTAATTTAACAGATCATTGAGGGGATGGTCCTTGAATACTAATTCTTTCTATCAATTTGATGTATTTATGGTAACAAAATGTATACACAACTTTTAAATCTGATGATTTACTATAAATTGTCATTCTGTTAAATCAAACACTCTTTGTGATAATTGTGGTAGTGTAATACAGGATTTGAGTTGCAAAAGTGCCGTATAGTGGAGCTGGTGTAACGAATGGTTCATTGAATTCAGCATAGCATAGAAGAACATTTTGGCAACTCTATAGGTATTTTTAGTCAGGTAACTTTTTTTATTAACCAGATAATCTTTGATAAATAAATTAGGAATATTGTTGAATTACAAATGATCCAAACTTCCCAGCCTTTAAAGGCACTAGTGCATGTAGAATGGGAATTTCTCACTTGATGCATATTCTATTAATTATTAATGATGGTTCTTATTTAATAAGCTGTGATGCATATTAGCTTTATGAAAACCATCCCCTTTTTTGTGCTGTATAGCATATTAAGTACTGTTGAATATATTCTGCATATAAACGTCCAGTGCAGGACAACAACTGTTTAGGCTTTTATTTGAGATTTTCCTCACAAATGTAGCATTTTTGATTTTACAAGCTGCAGGCTATGGTGTAAACAGGGTGGTACCGTGCTCTTCAAGGTGTCCAAGATTCACAACCAGACGCTTTCTATGGATGTTTCAGCAGCCATGCTGCCCAGTGACAATGCAAACTTTCTTGTTAGAAGCAGTGATTGAGATTTCTTGGTCACTCAGCTCTTCCTGCCAAAAATAGTCCACTTTTGTGCCTAATGAAAACTTTCTAAAATTGATGATCATTGCAGTTGATCATGTTCCAGCCTCTACATGTGGTGGCAGTGTTATGTTTTTGGATGAGTAATCCAGATATTTGTACTAATGATTCTAACATTAATTCAAATATGACCATAACGGTCACAATTTCCCAGTGGAGAATTTAAATTCAGTTAATGAATCAAAGCCTGGAATAAAAAGCCAGTGTTATCAAATAGGCATTGTACACTACCATTCTGGATGTAGGTTTGCTCGCTGAGCTGGAAGGTACATTTTCAGACGTTTTGTCACCATGCTAGGCAATATCTTTAGTAAGCTCCCAGACGAAGCTGGAGGCTCACTGAAGATATTACCTAGTATGGTGACAAAACGTCTGAAAATGAACCTTCCAGCTCAGCGAGCAAACCTACATCCAGAATCTCAACCTGAGGTACAAATCTTCTCAAAACTCGCTAGCTACCATTTTGATGTTAAAAATCAATAATGTACCTAAAGGGAAGGAAATTTTGCATCCTCACTTGGTCTGGCCTATATGTGCTTCCAGATGCACAGCATTGTGTTTGTTTCTTAACTTCTTACTGAAATGTTCAAGCATGATCCTCTGTTAAATTTACTGCTACCTTCTGAGGTTAGTTGGGATAAGAAAGAAATGTCTTCATTGGCAGTGACACTCTCATGGGAGTGAATTAAAAAAAAAGTTAATTCTGAAGTACCTTCATAAAAACTGGAAATAAAGACCGAGGCCTTCCTGGCTATTAAAGGTGTAATCAGTGCGTAAGTAAAATGGTTTTATGCTCCCTCAAATGTCACATTCCTATCACTTACTTGGTATGTGGTAGTGAAAATACAATTGAGAATTTTGTCAAATATTGTATTAATATTGTATAGCTGTTTCCAGAGATAGAATTGTAGTTAGTACATCAGAAATAAGAAAAGAGTAATCCATCTGACCATTTGAATCTGCTCCAGTAGTATTCAGCTCAATGTCGCCCATTCCCTTTATCAAAAATCTCTCAGTCTCACTCATATGAATATACTGAATATGGAGCATCCATAATTATCTGGGGTCTGCAGTGCTCAAAACGTACAACCCTTTGAGTAAAGAAATTACTCCTCGTCTCAGTTTTAAATGGTTCACCCCTCCTTTTAAGGTTGTTTCATAGATTTCGTTGCCAGGGAAAACAACATCTCAATGTCCACACACAAGCTGAATAAAGTGGAGACTCAAGCATGGCATAATTATGTCACCTTTTAATTATGGAGCTTTTTAAAAGTTTAAAATAAACTGTGTATAAGGAAAGTTAGAATCTTGACAAACAAGGAGACATTATGCAAGGTGAGTAAAAGCGTTGTATAAGACTTAGAAATGCAAGGATATTTTGAGAAGGCAAGTCCAGTTTGAGTCCTGATACTTTCTAAACCATATCCTTCACTGAAGTTATTTTAAGCAGTTGTTCCACATTTATATTCAAATGTAAAAATGGCTGCAAATATTTTATTTACTATCTCTGCTCAAGGATGATTGTATAGTGGTTTTATCCAACTTTAAAAATTTCCTTTGAACGATTTGACAACTGCTTTTTACAAATATTTTTCTGTCATTCGCTATTCCAACTTGTAATCAGTTCTAATACTTGCTCATTCAGCATGCGTTGGGGTTTTTATAAATTCATTTTGTGGGATGTGGACATCGCTGGTTGGCCAGCATTTATTGCCCACCCCTAGTTACCCTTGAGAAAGTGGTGGTGAGTTGCCTTCTTGAACCGCTGCAGTCCACCTGCTGTGAGTTGACCCGCAATGCTATTTGGGAGGGAATTCCAGATTTTGACCCAGTGACCGTAAAGCAATGGCAATATATTTTCAAGTCAGGATGGTGAGCAGCTTGGAGGGGAACTTGAAAGTTGTGATGTTCCCATACATCTGTTGCCCTTGTCCTTTTAGATGAAAGTGGTCGTGGGTTTGGAAGGTGTTGTCTGAGGATCTTTGATGAATTTTTGCAGTGCATCTTGTAGATAGTACACACTGCTGCTAATGAGCGTCGTTGATGAAGGGAGTGGATACTTGTGGATGTAGTGCCAGTCAGGCGGACTGCTTTGTCATGGATGGTGTCAAGCGTTTTGAGTATTGTTGGGGCTGCTTTCATCCAGGCAAGTGGGGAGTATTCCATCATACTCCTGACTTGTGCCTTGTAGATGATAGGCAGACTTTAAGGAGTCGGGAGGTGGGTTGTTTGCTGTAGTATTTGTAGTCTCTGACTTCCTCTTCTAGCCACTGTGTTTATGTGGTGAGTCCATCTGAGTTTTTGGTCATTGATAACCCCTAGGATGTTGATAGTGAGGCATTCAATGATGGTAACTGTTGAATATCAAGGGATTGTGGTTAGATTGTCTCTTATTGGTGATGGTCATATTTGTGTGGTTCACATGTTACTTGCCACTTGTCAATCCAAGCCTGGATATTGTCCAGATCTTGTTGCATTTGAACATGGGGTGTAAAAAGACTCCCAAATTTCCTGTCTGGATAATCATAGAATCATAGAGCAAGGTAACCCTTGGTCCAACCAATCCATGCCAACATATTCCCAAACTAAACTTGACCCACTTGCCTGCTCCTGACCCACATCCCTGCAAACCTTTCCTATTCATATACTTATCCAAATGTCTTTCAAAATGCAGTTATACCCACATCTACCACTTCCTCAGGAAGTTGATTCCATACACAAACCACCCAAACAATTGCCCCTCATGTCTTTTAAATCTCTCTCCTCTCACCTTAAAATATGCTTCCTGGTCTTGAAATTCCCCCAGTCTAGGGAAAAGACAACTACTATTAACTCTATCTATACCCCTTATTATCTTATAAATACCTATAACGTCTTTAAATTTGCTTGACAGATGGCTTTCTTACCTTCAAAGTTTCTATGTTCATGTAAAGCCATTAAGTTTTTTCAAGTCCCTAATCCTATCCTTCTACTCCAAGGAGTAAAGTCCCTGGGGAACCTATTACTCAACCAGTTAAGTTCAGGAATCTGCCTCAGGAACCTCCTTTAAACTCAATTCAATAATTTTACAGCTTCCCTGAAACATGTTGGCAAAAACTGAATGTGACTTCCTGATGTGACTTCTCAAAGGTTAGCGGCAAAATCAGCCATTGTAGACAATGGAGATTCTTGATGTTTCACGTCACTGGGAATTGGCCAAATTATGTGCTCTAGACAGCATTTCAGGAAACTGGTACATAATAAGAATAGAATCTTATTTTATGGAAATCTAAAGAGCTGGAAAGTGTGCTTTGACAGCAGTCTTCAGTTTAGTATGGACAGTGTTATCAATTATTATTCCAAGGATCAACAAAACATTTGAAGATTTTTTTTCGCAAACGTGTTTCAGCTGTATATATAAATTCAAAACAAAGGTGGAACATGTGTTGTACTTTTCAATGTGGGGTGAACAGGTCCAAGTGTGACTTGTTGAGCCTCACTGTGGAATTTTGGTGGGCTCCAAATGGCAGAAGCAACACTCATTTGGGAGCTTCTCAATTTTAGGGTGACACTTAATGAGCTACCGAATGAGCTACAGTTCTTCAGCATATTAAATGGGTCGTTGGCGTCAGTATTGTTTACTGCTGAAGAAAAGGTCTGAAATTATGAAATGGTTGCTGTATCTACAGGAGAGCAAGAGTTGCTCTGTTTTCAGGAGTACAGCTGTAATAGAATTCTAGCTATGCAAAGTCAGTCAGAAAAAAAAACAAGACAATCAATATTGTTGATTTGTATGCTGCAGAACATGAGGGATCCCTATCTGGGGATAATGTCAGGCTGGTGAGCACCAGCTTCACAAATCATTGCATGGTGTTTGCAGGAAAAAGGTTTAATGACGACAGCAGGTAAATCAAAGTAGTGAAAGCCATTAACATGTTTCCAAGAGTACACTTTAGTCAACTGACTTTTTATCAAACTGTTATGATATTTGAATAGCTTTGTCAGACTATATTAGAGGACGCAATCAAACAAGACACCAAATCCATCCTTTTGATATGTTAGTGGTGTGTCCCGGAATCATACATCAATGTTTATTGCAATGTTAGCAGAAAAGCACCTTGACTTATAGGAGCTATGCTGTTCTGTCTATCTGCCCAAACGTATTTAGAGAATAAAAATTGTGAGCTACTGGTGAAGTTTGCCATTTGCAATCATGTTATTATGGTGATAACTGACTTGGCTCAAGGAAGGGCAGGAGTTTGTGTTTAAATATTCCTGGGTACCAGGTGTTAGGAAGAGGCAGAAAAGGAAGTAATGGTGACAGTGTGGTTCAGAAGAGCATCACAGTACTGGAGGAAGTGGAGGTCCCAGAGGGATCAAGGATAGAATCAATTTGAGAAGAGCTAAGGGACAAAAAGGGTATGAATACAGTGCTCAGTGTAGTCTACAGACCACTAATTACTCTGCAGGAAAATTGCAAAGAAATACGTACATTTTTAAGTTGTGTTTAATTATCCAACTATGGATTGGGATTGTGCTAGTGTAAAGGGCAAAGTGGGGCAAACATTCTATTAGATATTTTCTAATCAACCTCTTCAGAGATATTATTACATGCCTGTGCAGTAGATGGACTTGAATTTTTAAAAGATATTTATTTATGACAGGAATCAAATAGAAAACATGAAAGAGAACCAAGCTGTATACAAAAGACTCAGAAGGGAGGTGAAACAGTAAGTAAGAGAAGTGAAAGGGAATTATAAGAAAACATTGGCAGCCAAAATCCCAAAGTCTTTTATTGGCATGTACACAGTAAAATGGTTGTATAAGGAGGAAGAGGGTCAAAAAGGGACCAAAAAGTGGATTTAAGCATGTAACAGAGGTATTGTTGAGGTGTTAGATGAATACTTTGTATCTATCTTTACCTACAAGGCAGGTACTACTCAGACCATGTTAACAGAGGAAGAAACTATTATCAGAAAGGTTTAAAATGAATAAGGAAGAGCTACTGGAAAAGCTGTAGTAAAGCTGTAGCAGTAAAGTTGAAAAGGCAATATGAACAGATGAGATGCATCCAAGGATTTTGAAGGAACTGAGAATAGCAATTGTGGAGGCACTAACTATGATCTTTCAGTCTTCCTGAAACTTAGGGGAGGTTGGTTAGACTGGAAAATTGCAAACATTACACCTTGTTCGAAAAATGTTGTAAGGGTAAGCCGAGCAATTGCAGGTCAATTGTTTAACTTTCTTGGTGGAGAAGCATCTAGAAACAATTATTTGGGTTGGAATTGATAGTCTCTTAAAATGTGTGGTTTGATTAGGAAGATCTAGTATGGATTTCTTAAGACAATATTAATTTGCTGAAATTTTTTGAAGAGGTATCAGAAAGTGCTATAGGGTCATAGAGATCTACATAAGAAAGACCTTCAGTCCATTGAGATTCTGCTGATCTAAAACAACCATCTAACTATTCTAATCCCATTTTCTAGCACTTGACCCCATAGTCTTGTATGCCTTGGCATCACAAGTGCATGTCTAAAAATTTCTTGAAATTTTATGCATGTTACTGCCTCTACTCCCCTTACAAGTAGTGAATCTCAAATTCCACCACCCTAGTAAAAATGTTTTTCTTCACATTTCTTAAAAATCTCCTGCCCTTTGCCTTAAATTTATGGCCCCTGGTATTTAATCCCTCCATCAATGGGAGAAAAGTTCTTCCTGTCTACTTTATCTATGCCCTTCATAATTTTATAAGTTTCAATTATGTCCACTCTCAATCTCCTCCTGCTTTGAGGAAAACAACCTCAGTCTGTCCGACCTCTCTTCATAATTGAAACCATCCAGATCAGACAGCATCCCAGCAAAAATCATCTGCTCCCTCTCAGTAAGACTCTAGCTGTGGCCTAATCAGCATTTTATGCCCTAACAGCAGAACCTCCCTGCTATTAAACTCTAAACATTTGCTAATAAATGTTGCTTTAACCATTTTATCCACCTGACCTGATAGCTTAAGGCACTGAAATACATGCATAACAAGATCACTCTGATCTTTGGTTCTTCCCAGGGACCTACTATTCATTATGTATTCCTTTGCCTTGTTTGTCCTGCCAAATGCATCACCTCATATTTATTGAGATTGAACGCCAATGAGGGTAAATGCTGTTTACATGGTGTACGTGGACATCCAAAAGGCAAAAGAAAGTTAAATTCTGTGTGGACCAAGTGTGAGGCGATTCATTTTGATAGGAAGTGCATGGAGAGAGAGTCTAAAATGAGAGATTTAATTTTAAACTGTTGTGCAGAAGCAGGCAGACCTTGAGTGTATATGAACAGAAGTCATTAGAGGTTGTAAGACAAATGTAGAGAGTAGTTAACAGAGCATATGCTAGAATTTACTAATGGAAGTGTAGAGTCTAAGAGCAAGGCGATTATGCTGAACTTGTACAATGTACCAGTTACTCCTTAGCTAGAATATTGTGTGTGGTTCTCTTCATCACACTTTAGGAAAAATGAGATGTCATTGGAGAGAGTGCATAGAAGATTTACAAAAATAATTCCACTAATGAGCAATTTCAGCTATGATGATAGATTGGAAAAGTTGGGATTTTCTCTATGGAGAGAAGAAACTAAGATTTGATAAAAGTGTTCAAAATCGTGAGGGGGCTGAAGTATATAGATAAGAAGAAAGTGTTAAAATGTTTGAGAAGAAGGGGCACAGTTGGAAATTGATTTCCAAAAAAAGTGTGATGTTTGAGAAGTCTGTCACAAATGGTTTGAATCTACAACGTACAGCTTGAACGTTTTGTGGAGTCACGTTTAATCAGGTTGTTCGATAGCAATTAAATAATAGCTTCTATTCAAATTATGCGCAGAGGTACTTTGACAAAGCAGGAGAATGGTAGAAGGTCATAATGATCAGAGTACTGGCATTGACATGATGGGCCAAATAGCCACCTCCTGTGTTGTAACAATTCTGTCATTCTCAGACTGCCTTAGAATGAAGGTATTCTGGCCACACTGAAGGAAAACAAGAATTTACTTGAATTATGTTGTACTGTATTTCTAGCAGAAAACAAATTTGTGCATTGACAGAATGGAATTTTTTCCTGTTAAAGTATTTGGTAGTATTGTGAAGATAGTTTATATGAGCATGTAAGTGCAATCAGTGGCTCCTTCAAACTGTTGGAATCCTGCTGTTCTGCAAAATTGCAGTACCTTGTCACACTGGTGCCAATTGCCTACATGAGAGAAGTTGAAATTGTTGATCTTGCAAATACTACATCTTGAATTTGCTCATTGGTGTACAGCTAATTAATAAATGTTAATGTTCCTGATAACCCTGATATAAGCTTATAGCATAAATGTTAAAGATAGTTATGACCAGTTACCTCAGTTATTACCAGTTACCTCAGAAAAATGGTGATGTAGTCAACCATGGTAAATTTTAATTATATATCAACTTTCTTTAATAGTATGCAAGTGATGGCATTAACTGGGGATTCACCCATGCCACCTTAAGTAGGCATATACTGGATTTGTAGGGCTCTTGTGATACAGTGGTAGCATCCCTACCTCTGGGTCAAGAGGCCTGGTTCAAGCCCCCATCTGCTCCAGTGTTGTGTAATAACATCTCTGAACAGGTTGATGAGAAAATATCTGTAGTATACTGAATGTGTAGTTAAAGGATTACAAGGTATGTGTAACTGTGTAAGTAAGTTCTATGTTGAAGTCTGTAAAGATTAGCTCCAGTTTTACTATTCACCAACTTCTGGGAGGATCATATTTTAACATGATAGTTGGAAAAGTTTGGAAAAAGACTAGGTAAAAGACTTGCACAAAGCCACAACCTTAGTAGCTATTATGGAAAATCACAAATTTAAATTGTCATGGTATAATTACCCTTCAATGTTCAAGTCATACAGCACAGCAACAGGCCCTTTGGCTCACCATGTCTACGCTGACCAACAACTACACTAATCGCATTTACCTGCACTTGACCCATAGGCTACTATGTCCTGGCATTTTAATTGCTTGTTCAAATGCTTCTTCAATTTTGCAGGATTACCTGCCTCCACCACCACATTCCATATTTCTACCACTCTCTGGGTGAGGAAAGTTTGTTTTCCTCAGATGCCCTCTAAACCACTTACTCCTCACCTTGAACTCATGCCCTCTGATTTTGACACATCTGCCATGGGGAAAAGATTCTCATGGACTACTCTATCTATGCTTTTCATAATTTTATATACCTCAGTCAGATCCTCGCTCGCCTCCTCTGCTCCAGGGAGGACTATCCCAGCCCACCCACTCTCTCTCATAACTGAGACTTTACATCCCAAGCAACGTCCTTGTCCTTCTAATAGTGTGGTGACCGGAACTGTGCACAGTATTCCATCTGAGGCCTAATCAATGTTTTACACAGTTGCAACAAGACTTCCATGCTCCTATATTCAATGCACTATCTTATGAAGCCAAGTATCCCATGTGCCTTCTTTACCACCCTATCTACCTGTGCTAGGCAAAAGTGAAGACTGCAGATGCTGGAAACCAGAGTTTAGATTAGAGTGGTGCAGGAAAAGCACAGCAGGTCAGGCAGCATCCGAGGAGCAGGAAAATCGAAGTTTCGGGCAAAAGCCTATCTACCTGTGCTGGCAACCTCGAGGATCTATGGACTTGTGTACCAGGGTCTCTTTTTATACCCCAGTACTCCTTAAGGATCTACAACTCATTGTGAAAATCCTTACCTTATTAGACCTCCCAAAATTCATTACTTAGTTAGATTAGATTACATTCCCTACAGTATGGAAACAGGCCCTTCGGCCCAACAAGTCCACACCCACCCTCCAAAGTGTAAACCACCCAGACCCATTCCCCTACCAATATTTACCCCTGCCACACTATCGGCAATTTAGCATGGCGAGTTCACCTGACCTGCACATCTTTGGTTTGTGGGAGGAAACCCACGCAGACACTGGGAGAATGTGCCAACATGGATAGTCGCCCAAGGCAGGAACATATGCTTCCTTCTTTTTCCTAATCAAGCTGTTGACATCCAGATCACTGGACTTGCTACCCTTGCCCTTCACTCTAAGAAGAGCATGCTCGCCCTGAACTATTACTACACTATTTTAAAAGACTCCCACTTTCTAAATGTAGACTTACTTGTAGCTGCTTCCTGTCTATGTTTGTCACACCCTCTCTTGAATTTGCCTTCCCCCAAATGAGTTACAACTTTTGCACTGTTCTCATCTCTTTCCATATTGAATTAGAAACTTAAATTTCTGGTCATTATCCCAAAACACTTGCCCAATGACAATTCAACCACTTGTCTGTCTTCTTTACCCAAGGATTAGGTCTAGAACTGCCCCATCTCTAGTAGGACTATGTACTGCCACAAAAAGGTCCCTTGGATGCACTTCAAAAAATGCCATCCTGTCTAATCCTCTCACATTGAGGCAATTCCAGTTAATGTTAACAATGTTAAACTCCCCTCCTCCTGTAACCCTATTTCTTTCACCTCTGTGATTTGTCTAAGTATCAGCTCCTCTACCTCCCTCTGACTTTAGTAAAACCTGAGCAAAGTGATTGCCCCTCTTTTTATTTCTAATCTCTATCAAGATATCCTCATTTGAAAAACCTTCAAAGACATGGGCTCAGTGGTCTGGGCGACACAGTGGTTCAGTGGTTAGCACTGCTTGCCTCACAGTGCCAGGGACTCGGGTTTGATTCCAGTCTTAGGTGACTGTGTGGAGTTTGCACGTTCTCCCAGCGTACATGTGGGTTTCCGCCCACAATCCAAAGATGGGCAGGTTAGGTGAATTGGCCATGCTAAATTGCCCATAGTGTTCAGGGATGTGTAGGTTAGGTGCATTAGTCACGGGTAAATATAGAGTAATAGGTTAGAGGAATGGGTCTGGGTGTGTTTCTCTGCGGAGGGTTGGTGTGGACGTTTTGGGCTTAACGGCCTGTTTCCACACTGTAGGGATTTTATGAATTCCAGATCATTCTCTCTCATTACTGCAGTGATGGTTTTCTTTATCAATGCAATGGTGCTAGCTCTTCTAGATTGCCCCTATCATGCCTGAAATTTCTATACACTGAAATGTTGAGCTGCCTGTCCTGCTGCTCCTTTAACCATGTTTCAATGATCACAACAAATCATTTTCTCATGTGCTGATCAAATCTCTTAAGTTAATCTACTTTGCCAGTTAGGCTCCTTTCATTTAAATAGATACAGTTTAGCTTTCCAGTCCTCCTATGTGTCTCATCATGCCCATGTGTCTCATCTGCCTGCTAGACTATCTTACCATTCTTTTTATATCTAATTGGACCTTGCTGCAAACTTTACAGCTACTGTGTCTCATCCCTCTGCCAAATTGGTTGAGCAAAACCAACAAGGCTATTGGACCCATTCCAGTGCAGGTGCATCTTATCCAGCTTGTACAGATGTCACTTACTTCAGCTGTTCCAATTATCCAAAAATCTGAAGCCCTTCCTCCTACACCCATCTCTTTAGCCACACCTTCATCTGACCTATCTTCCTATTCCAATACTTAGTAGTGCATGGCATTGAAAGTAATTACAACCTTATTAGTCTTCCTCTTTAATCGACTACCTGACTCTTAAGTTCCTGTTGCAGGACCCCATTTCCTTTTTTACCTACGTCATTGGTCCGAACATGTACTACGATTTTGGGCTATTTGCTCTTCCCCTTCAGAATATTTTGCTGTCACTCTGTGATGCCCCTGGCACCCGGGAGGCAACATACCATTCAAGAGTTTTGTTTGTTGCCAGTGAACCACCTGTCAATTCCCCTTATGATCGAGTCTCCTATCATTAAATTTCTCCCAGTCTTTTTCCTCCCCTACTGTGCAGCACAGCCAACAGTGGTGCCATAAACATGGTTGTTGCTGCTTTCCACTGAGAGGCCATACTCCCAACACTATCCAACATGGTGTACCTGTTGAGAGGGGAAAATTCAGACAGGACTCTTGCACCACGTGCCTACAGCTTCTAGTTTTTCTGGTGGTCACCTATCGCTTTTCTGCCTATGTGGCCCTTGTTTGTGATGTGATCAGTTTGCTACATATGCTACCCACGGTGTCATCCACTTCATGGATCATCCGTAGTGAGTCCATCTGTTGCTCCAGCTGCCCCATATGGTCAATCAGGAGCTGCAACTGAACACTTCCCGCTATGTGGTTACTGTGGACAATGGAAGTGTCCCAGATTTCCCACTTATTGCAGGATGAATATTCCATGGGGCTGAGTTCTCCTGCCATTGTGATCCTTACCAACTACAAACAATAAACTGGGGACAAATTACTCTACCTTCCCCACTATTCATCAAATCTGTTACAACACAGGGTAAACCCCTCTGCTCATTTAAATGGTTTAAACCTGACACAGAGAACCTCACTTTGCACCCATAATCTGTTAAATTTCGAAAGGTAAAGAAGTATTCCAAATTTCACTATTTAAAGTAAAAAAATTAACAATTATATCCTTTACGTCCAACAGAGAACATTAGAACCACTATTTACAATGACTTTCTCTTAAACTTATCTTTTACCTCCCACTTGACAATACTGGTCTGATTAAATAAAACCCCGATTAAGGTTTCCAAAAAAAATGTTTCAAAACCAGTCAGCTTTGTCGATTCGTTTGGGTCATCTCCTCTTCGGTCATCTGCTGCACAACTTTTCTTATAGATGGGTACCTTTTTAGAGAGCTATTTGGCTAGCAATCTATACTTGTTGGTACTTGGCAGTTCTTTCCTAATTCAGAATGTCCGGTTTTATACCCCAAAACATCAGATCGTTTCATTGGTTTGATGTCGTCCCAAACAGTAAAGTTCACATTTGATTTGATTTTGGTATCTGAGACATAATTTAAACTGGCTGAATTTGAATATGTTTTTGTTCCATGGCAACACAACTTGATCTGTTTGTTTCAACCATATGTTACATATTTAAATTGTTCAGCTCACTCTGTTCTTCTTTAGGTCCATGTCAGCTTCCACTCTCTCAAAGGTATAGTACACACTTAAACCTTCGTAACACCACCTCCTTAAAAAAAGAACCATAATAATGAAAATAAGGAATAGAGAAAAAAAAATGAAGCCATAATCACATTACCATGGCATACAAATGACTTTAATCTAAGTTCTTATTAATTTCTTCCCACATATGACATTTAATTGATATCAATCTCATCTATACTTTATCAGTTAAATCCACGATTGCTCATCTGTGGTTACATTCTTATGACCCGCAACATGTAAGATTTGTAAATTAAAAGTCTGTAAAGTAAGACTCTAATGAAATAGGCTTACAATCTTGTCTTTAAAGTGTTCCAAGTATATAAGCGGATCGTAATCGGTGTACACAACAGTCTTCGACGCATTGTTCGTGACATACACACTAAAATGTTGGAAGGCCAGTACCAAACTCAATAGTTCTTTTTCGATTGTGGAGTATTTCCTTTGATGGATGTTGAGTTTGTTCAAAAAGTAACCAACTGGCAGTTCAATCCCATCATCATTTTCCTGTAGCAGTACAGCTCCAACCCCTATGTCACGAGCATTGATGGCAACTTTGAAGGGTTTTGAAAAGTTTGGTGTAGTTGAAACTGGTTTGGTGGTTAATATTGCTTTTAAATGGTTGAATACCTCCTGGTGTTGTTCTGTCCACCGAACTCTCTCTTCCTTTTCTCTCTCCCTTTCTTCTCTCTCTTTGCTCATCTAAGAACATTCTCCTTTTTCCTCTCTCTTTGTTTATCATCTTCTAACTCCATTTTCCTCAATTGTAACTTAAATCTTACTGCACTTGACTGTTTCTCTAACACACCTAAGTGTTTGAGTAATTCCCTTACACTTTCAGCTTTACTTTTATCGTTGATTATATCCAATTCTAACCTCTTTGCTAATTCTAAGTGTAATGTCTTCTCTTTACTTTCTAAACTTTCTTGGCAAATTTGAGAATCATCTTCAAACCCCAGAACCTCTTTAGCAATTTTAAGAGCCATTTCTCTCACTTTTAATTTAGCCAACCACAAGTAACCAAAATTAAACAAATTGTCTCACCTATGTTTTAAAGATCTAGGATAGTAACTGACAAGTGTTTAAATCTACTGGGCTTTTTTCATACCCCAAAGCTATTCAAATCTGACCAAATCTCAGACCGGCTCTGTATAAACCTGTTCAAATCACGAATCACAGTCCCAAACTGTACAAATCCTGGCGATGAGCCCCCAAATTGTTACAACAGGGGGTAAACCCCTCTGCTTATTTAAACCCAACACACAGAGAAGCTCACCTCACACTGTAATCTGTTAAGTTTCAAGAGGCAAAGAACTATCCCCAATTTCACTATTTAAAGTTTAAAAAAATAACAGTTTTATCCTTTAAGTCCAACAGAGAACAATAGAACCACTATTTACAACTCCTTTCTTTTAAACCTATCTTTTACCTCCCACTCTACAATACTGGTCCAATTTTTTCAGAGCTATTTGGCTAGCAGTCTGTACTTGTTGGTGCTTGGCAGTTCTTTCCTAACTGTTCAAAATGTCCATTTTTATACCCCAAAGCATTGGATCATTTCATTGGTTTGATGTGATCCCAAACAGTAAAGTTGAAATTCGATTGGATTTTGGTATCTGGGGCAAATTTAAACTGACTGGCTGAATTTGAATTTGCTTTTGTTCCATGGCAACACAACTTGAGCTATTTATTTCAAACAAATGTTACATTTTTAAATTGTTCAGCACACTCAGTGCCTCCCTAGGTCCATGCCAGCTTCTACTCTCTCTTAAAGATGCAGTAAACCTTCATAACAAATCAGATGTCTCAATATGCAAAGTACAAACTACAAAAATAAGGACTTTAGACTCTGTCTCCCTCCCGGTAGCACTCCCTCAGCCTCTGAAGCTGGTTCCTAGGCAGTAAATCACCTCATTCTGGATTAGTGGTGCTAGAAAAGCACAGCAGTTCAGGCAGCATCCGAGGAGCTCTTCCAGCACCACTAATCCAGAATCTAGTTTCCAGCATCTGCAGTCATTATTTTTACCTAGTAAATCACCTCACCTCTTCCCTGTGACATCACTTGAATTTTTCTCATAACTTAGAATGAAGGTTGTTTTCCTTGTAGTTTGAACCAGATAAGCATTCAAAGAATCCAGAAGTGAGTATCCATTATGTCCGTACCAGAGACAAAGTACTGTATAAGCTTGGTCTTGTTGTTTCCTACTTTACTTTTGATTTTACTTGTATTTCGTGAGTGGTGAAGGATTGGCCCTGCTAAGAGTGAATGAAATTAACAATTTCATTCACTATTCTTAGTAAGGTGGAGGAGTAGAGGGATCTTGGGGTCTATGTTCATAGATCTTTGAAAGTTGCCACTCAGGTGGATAGAGCTTGTAAGAAGGCCTATGGTGTATTAGCGTTCATTAGCAGAGGGATTGAATTCAAGAGTCGTGAAGTGATGTTACAGCTGTACAGGACTTAGGTTAGGCCACATCAGTCAGAAACTTTTTCCCCGGGTACAACAGAGTGTTACAAGGGGACATAAATTTAAGGTGAAGGGTGGAAGGTATAGGGGAGGTGTCAGGGGTAGGTTCTTTACCCAGAGAGTGGTGGGGGCATTGAATGCGCTGCCTGTGGGAATGGCAGAGTCAGAATCATTGGCGAACTTTAAGTGGCAATTGGATAGGTTCATGGATGGGTGCTTAAGCTAGGACAAATATTCGGCATAACATCGTGGGCCGAAGGGCCTGTTCTGTGCTGTATTGTTCTATGTTCTATGTTCTATAACAAAATAGTAATAATAAAAAAAAACTGAGGCTTGAGCAGGTTTTTGTAAATTTAATAAATAGATGGTCATGTTATGGAAGAATTTATCATATACAGAGTCATAGAATCCTATAGCACGGAAACAGGCGTTTGGCCCAAAGTGGTCCACGCCAAGCCAAATGTCCATCCACCTTAACCCCATTTCCCTGCACTTGTCCCATATCCTTCTAAACCTTTCCTATCCATCTTTTAAACGTTGTTAATGTACCCTCAACCATTTCTACTGGCATCTCATTCCATTTGCGTACCACCCTATGTAAACAGGTTACCCCATTTATTCTTTCCCCTTTTAACCTTAAACTAGTGTCCTCTAGTCCTCAGTTACCCAGTCCTTGGAAAAAGACTGAGTGTAATCGTCCTATCCATACCTCTCACGATCTTATACACTTCTATAAGATCTCCCTCCATCTTCTACGCTATAAAGAAAAAGTCCTAGCTTGTACAACCTGCCCCTATAGCTCAGGCCGTTGAGTCCTGGCAACATCCTTGTAAATTTCTTCTGCACTCTTTCCAGTTTAATAACATCCTTCCTTTAACAAGGTGACCAAAACTGAACACAATAATCTGAAAACTGCCTATTTTAATGTCATCTGAAAGCTTACTAATCATGTCTTGTACATTCTCATCTAAATAATTTGATATAGTAACAAATAGTAATGGTCCCAGCGCCGACCCCTGGGGCACTCCATTAGTCACAGGCTTCCAATCTGACAAACATCCTGCCATTGTTACCCTCTGCTTCCAACCATCGAGCCAATTGAGTATCCAATTTGTCAGGTCCACTTAAAGAATGTGTGAATGGATATTTAGTTTGGGTTCCCTGCATCAGAAATAGCATTCAGATTATTGAATTGTGTACAGCTATTTCCTATAAGCGAGCTACTAGCTCTAACTGCATTGGGTTTTGGACAAGGAAACTCTAAGGGATTAGATGTCCGCTACTTTGGAAAAGATTCCTGGGGAAGCTGTCATTTTGTGGAACAAATAGGTCATTCAAGGGTGACACAAAGGGTAGAAGACTTGATGCTTACCAGATTTCAAATTGATTCAGTTATTGGACACAAGCATTGGCACAATGGCAAGATTAATGATAGGATTAGGAGGAAAGTACCTTTAGCGGATTATGGCACAAAACAGAATTGGAGTCGAAATGAAGGGTGAATGAATCCATGGAATATAGGAGGGGCAGTTAACAGGAGCATCAAATGTGACTTAGAGTCATTATGTAGCAAACTGCCCGAAGTTGAGAGGAAGGATGGACAAAATGACACACAGAAGAAAATTCTTAGGAAGAGGATGAAGATAATTATGAATCTGAACAAGTGATCGGTTTATTTAACACCGATATTCACATGTTAAATTAGTCAGGAAAGACTTCAAGAAATTTACAAGGTTTTATTGATGTTTATGAAAACATCATTTCCTACCTTTCCCTGTGGGACTATTTTCTTGTCCAGAAGCCAAACCCCTCCTCTCCAATGGAAGACCCTAACTCTTTTTCATTTTCTTTAAAAAAAACTCAATCATCAAATCACCCGATTAACAAGTAACAAATATTGTCCACCATGGGCAGAACCCCAGCTCATTTTTTTAAAACAAATCTGTCACCAAATGACATATTTGACTAATTAAACCAATATAATTTACAAGTTATGCCCACCAGGGGCAGTGCAACCATAACATAAGAAAGGAAAGATCAGAAAAGACGGTGGAGCTAAATCAGAATGGAGTTCAGCGAGGAGTGATAACACATTCTGAAGGAGCCCAGGTCTTTAATTTTTGTAAAGCCATTGCCAAGCGTCGCAATTATTCAATTAAAAACAAGTGACAATTAACCAACATGCTCACTAGTGGCAGTGTAACAAAAATGAAGGAAGGTTAGGGAAATGGGAGGGGTTAAATCAAAATGGGAGAAAAAACTGAATCCCCATCCTAGTGGTATCCACCTCTCTGTAAGAGTGGTAAAGGCAGAACCTGCATAACATTTAAGTATTTAGGTATGCATATGTGATGTCAAGACATGCAAGGGTATGGGCTAAGTGCTGAAAATGAGTTTTGAATCGTTCGATGGATGTTTCTTACTGCCGTGAACATAATGAGTTGGAAGACAGTTTATTCAGTTAGGACGTTATTGTATCTCCTTAATAAAATATGATATTTCTCATAACGTTTGCGATCTCTGCTGTGCATTAATCTGCCTGGTGTAGAAGATGCTACAATTCCACTTTTTCCCATATATATTTGAATGCTTTACTTACAAGGAGAGTGGCTTTCATTAAGGCTGAAGTCTGAAAGAAAATTTGGACAGCCTTGCGGCATTGTATAAGACTGTGACTTAATTTAATTCAACAAACTTGGTGTATTATTAAAAAAGAGAATGATTTGTAATAGGCCCTGGTAATCAAACTAATCATTCCACATGATTAATTGGCATTGATTACACAATTTCAGATACTCAGCAGTCCTTGGAAGTAAGCGAGACACTTTGGTGGCAGCCTTCCATCTTGTAAGACTATGCTTTGTGCCGTTATGTAAATGTTATCTGGTGGGGCTCCGGAGCTTCACTCTGGTATAACCATCTAAGCTGTATATGCTGCAGAGGAGAAGGAGCATGATTTGTGGACATCTGTTTTTCCTGTCTGTCTTTTCCACCAGTTGAACCTTTCATTTCTGCTTGCCTTTTCCAATACACTTCCAAATAGTCCAATTCTAGAGGTCAGGCTTATAGCATTTGTCTCCCAATTGTCACTGGGAATGTCCATCTTAATATCCTGCAAGCAGCTCTTTTTTTTACTAGGTGTGTGGGCAATTAGGAAGTTGTGGCCCAGATGTCAGTTCATGTACAGAAGGTCTTTGGATATGCATCTGTCATCCATCTGATGAATGTAGCAATCCAGTGCAGACATTGTTGGCTTGGCAATACGTATGTGATAATGGAAAAGGCAAGCATCAGCACATTTTGAGTTATTGACATATGGGCTCACTGTACATGCCATGTATTTGGTAATTAAAACCCTAAGGAGGGGTTCAAAATGGACCAAGAATTGAATTATTTTAATCAGATGGTCTTAAGTATTAAGTACAATAGGTCTGAAATAACTTTAATTTAACAATCCTGTTTAGAGTGTGTAATTCCTAACCTGGTTTGTTTATTAAATTTTATAGAGGCTTAGTGGAGGAGAAAGAAATACATATGAGAAGATGCTGTGTCAATTTTGTGTGGTCCCTGATATTGCCTGAATTTCCTGTCAGCTGTGGTTAACTGTTTTCCCCCTTTTTTTAAAACCCCCTTTACCCTGCCCCACACCAAAGATTCCCTTCCATTCTTCCTTGGTACCCCTTTCCCCAATTAGCAGCTTTCCACTACTTCACCAGTCCCACCTCCACTACATATTGTGGCTTCTTAATCCTATTGCAGAGGTTGGTAATAGTCCAGGTGGATAGAAAAAAAAACCACAGCAAAACATCAGATCGTTTCATTGGTTTGATGTCGTCCCAAACAGTAAAGTTCACATTTGATTTGATTTTGGTATCTGGGACATAATTTAAACTGGCTGAATTTGAATATGTTTTTGTTCCATGGCAACACAACTTGACCTGTTTGTTTCAACCATATGTTACATATTTAAATTGTTCAGCTCACTCTGTTCTTCTTTAGGTCCATGTCAGCTTCCACTCTCTCAAAGGTATAGTACACACTTAAACCTTCGTAACACCACCTCCTTAAAAAAAGAACCATAATAATGAAAATAAGGAATAGAGAAAAAAAAATGAAGCCATAATCACATTACCATGGCATACAAATGACTTTAATCTAAGTTCTTATTTATTTCTTCCCACATATGACATTTAATTGATATCAATCTCATCTATACTTTATCACTTAAATCCACGATTGCTCATCTGTGGTTACATTCTGTGGATAGAAAAAAAACCACAGCAAAACTGCACAAGGTTTCACAGTGCTATTTCTAGTGTTGTGAAGAGCTGGGGTGAGGGTGAACAAAGAGGAGCCTATGTCGGGAGAGGTGTTTGGCAAGAAGATCACAAAGAATTTTACATATGTTTGAAAGGGACAAAATAATTAAAATGATGAAGACTTTTAAATAATGTCCAAAAATTTGGTATTTGGCAAGAGTGGCAAAATGAAATCTGTTTCGATTAGTTTTATTTTTATTATTATTAATAATAACAGCTACCCTTTTAAAATATTTTAAATAGCTTGTTATTTGCAGAAATTATTAACTAGTCCAAGCAATCATTCGTGTTTAATATTGAAACAATAGCCTGTAGTAATAATTGTGACCAGCAGTGTTCCAGTGGATCCGATTTTGTTTGTCATTTTCTATAGATAATTTGGATGAGAATATAGGAAGAATGGTTAGTAAGTTTGCGATGACAGCAATATTGGTAGTATAATGGATAATGAAGAAGGTTATCTACGATTACAAAGTGATTTGATCAATTGGGTCATTGGGCTGAGGAGTGGCAGATGGAGGTTAATTTGGATAAATTTGATGTATTGCATTTTGGTAATATAGACAAGGATGGGACTCGGACAGTTAATGGTAGGGCCCTGGGTAGTGTTATAAAACAGAGGGACCGAGGGGTTCAAGTACATAATTTTTTGAAATTCGAATCTGAGATAGACAGGGTGGTTAAGAAGTCATTTAGAACGCTTGCCTTCGTTGCTCAGATCTTTGAGTACAGGAGTTGTGAAGTCATTATTGAGGTTGTACTGGATGTTGTTGAGGCCACTTCTGGAGTATTGTGTTGCCCTAGTGTGGGAAGGATTATTATTAAATTGGAGAGGGTTCAAAAACATTTACCAGGATGTTGCTGGGAATGGAGGGTTTAAGTTATAAAAATAGGCTGGATAGGACTTTTTTCACTGGAGCATTAGACGGTTGAGGGTTATAAAGGTTATAAACCTTATAAAGGTTTATAAAAATCATGAAGGACATAGACAAGGTGAATAGCAAAAGTCCTTTCCCTAGGATTGGGGATTTCAAAACTAGGAGGCATATTTTTAAGGTGAGAGGAGAAAGTTTTAATAAGGACATGAGGTGTAACCTTTTTATACAGAGGGGTTTGTGTGTGGAATGAACTGCCAAAGGAAGTGTGGATGCAGGTACAGTTACATCATTTAAAAAATATTTGGACAAATTCATGAATAAGAGAGGCTTAGAAGGATATTCAGTAAGATTAGGGTGGGTGGTAAAAAAGGAACGGGGGGGGGTGGCGTTGCTAATTACAAATGGTATAATGGCTGCAGAAAGGCAGTTCGAGGGGGATCTGCCTTTGGAGGTAGTATGGGCTGAAGTCAGAAATAGGAAAGGAACAGTCACCTTGTTGGGTGATTACTATAGGCCCGCCAATAGCAGCAGAGA
>NC_057712.1:54809285-54836771 GCF_004010195.1 Chiloscyllium plagiosum
GTGTTACAAGGCGACATAAATTTAAGGTGACGGGTGGAAGGTATAGGGGAGATGTCAGGGGTAGGTTCTTTACCCAGAGAGTGGTGGGGGCATGGAATGCGCTGCCTGTGGGAGTGGCAGAGTCAGAATCATTGGTGACCTTTAAGCGGCAATAGGATAGGTACATGGATGGGTGCTTAAGCTAGAACAAATGTTCGGCACAACATTGTGGGCCGAAGGGCCTGTTCTGTGCTGTATTGTTCTATGTTCTATGTTCTATGTTCTATGATATGGGCCAAAGGCAGGGAAGTGGGCCTAGTTTGATTTGAGGACATGGTCAGCATGGACTAGTTGGACCGAAGGGTCTGTTTCCATGCTGTATGACTCTATGCTTTCCTTTGGAATTCAAATGAAATTGATGTAATTGCATCATTCTTTTTACCATATGACTTTTTGCTTGCCTTTCTTTGGTGAATTGTGTCTATAACTACCAGCTCTAATTACTTGCATGTCAAAATGTGGGCAAGGTCAGAGCTGATTGGCTGGCTGCATTCTTCCAG
The DNA here is from genome assembly GCF_004010195.1 of Chiloscyllium plagiosum. Taxonomy (NCBI): domain Eukaryota; kingdom Metazoa; phylum Chordata; class Chondrichthyes; order Orectolobiformes; family Hemiscylliidae; genus Chiloscyllium; species Chiloscyllium plagiosum. Next base: position 54,809,825 of record NC_057712.1, read on the forward strand.
TATTGACCCTGTTACTTCTAATGACAGAACACAGGGATCATCAGCATGGACTACACCTAAGTTCATTCAGGTGTAGTGTAACATCTGGATTCAGCACAGTTGAAGCTGGAAGTTGCAGTGCTATTGTGGTCCTGAATAGCAGTGAACATCTCAGCAAAATTAAACAGTAAATGTACATGGAGTTAAGGAGTCATAGAGATGTACAGCATGGAAACAGACCCTTCGGTCCAAACTGTCCATGCCGACCAGATATCCCAACCCAATCTAGTCCCTCCTGCCAGCACCTGGCCCATATCCCTCCAAACCCTTCCTATTCATATACCCATCCAGATGCCTCTGAAATGTTGCAATTGTACCAGCCTCCACCACATCCTCTGGCAGCTAATTCCAAACGTGTACCACCCTCTGTGTGAAAGAGTTGTCCAGTAGGCCTCTTTTATATCTTTCCCCTCTCACCCAATACCTGTGCTCTCTAGTTCTGGGCTCCCCGACCCTAGGGAAAACACTTTACCTACTTATCCTATCCATGCCCCTCATAATTTTGAAAACCTCTATAAGGTCACCCCTCAGCCTCCAACGCTCCACGGAAAACAGCCCCAGCCTGTTCAGCCTCTCCCTATAGCTCAAATCTTCCAACCCTGGCAACATCCTTTAAAATCTTTTCTGAACCCTTTCAAATTTCACAATATCTTTCCGATAGGAAGGAGACCAGAATTGCACGCAATATTCCAACAGTAGCCTAACCAATCCATTAAGTGTATAAGTCCTGCTAAGATTTGCTTTCCCAAAATGCAGCACCTCGCATTTATCTGAATTAAACTCCATCTGCCACTTCTCAGCCCATTGGCCCATCTGTTCCAGATCCTGTTGTAACCTGAGGTAACCCTCTTTGCTGTCCATTACACCTTCAATTTTGGTGTCATTTGCAAACTTACTAACCCTTTTCCACAGTAAATACTGATGCAAAATACTCATTTAGTATCTCCCCCATTTTCTGCGACTCCACACAGGCCACCTTGCTGATCTTTGAGGGGCCCTATTCTCTCCCTAGTTACCCTTTTGTCCTTAATGTATTTGTAAAAACTCTTTGGATTCTCCTTAATTCTATTTGCCAAAGCTATTCATGTCCCCTTTTTGCCCTCCTGATTACCCTCTTAAGTATACTCCTTTATACTCTTCTAAGGATTCACTCGATCTATCCTGTCCATACCTTACATATGCTTCCTTCTTTTTCTTAACCAAACCCTCAATTTCTTTAGTCATCCAGCATTCCCTATACCTACCAGCCTTTCCTTTCACCCTAACAGGAATATACTTTCTCTGGATTCTCGTTACGTCATTTTTGAAGGTTTCCCATTTTCCAGTCGTTCCTTTATCTGCGAACATCTGCTCCCAATCAGCTTTTGAAAGTTCTTGCCTAATACCGTCAAATTTGGCCTTTCTCCAATTTCGAACTTCAACTTTTAGATCTGGTCTATCCTTTTCTATCACTATTTTAAAACGAATAGAGTTATGGTCACTGTCCCCAAAGTGCTCCCCCACTGACACCTCAGTCACCTGGCCTGCCTTATTTCCCAAGTGTAGGTCAAGTTTTGCACGTTCTGCAGTCGGTAAATCCAAATACTGAAACAGAAAATTGTCTTGTGCACACTTAACAAATTCCTCTCCATCTAAACCCTTAACACTATGGCAGTCCCGGTCTATGTTTGGAAAGTTAAAATCCCCTACCATAACCACCCTATTATTCTTACAGATAGCTGAGATCTCCTTACAAGTTTGTTTCTCAATTTCCCTCTCATGTTGGGGGGTCTATAATACAAGGTGATCATCCCTTTCTTATTTCTCAGTTCCACTCAAATAACTTCCCTGGATGTATTTCCAGGAATATCCTTCCTCAGCACAGCTGTAATGCTATCCCTTATCAAAAATGCGACTCCCCCTCCTCTCTTGCATCCCTTTCTGTCCTTCCTGTAGCATTTGTATCCTGGAACATTAAGCTGCCAGTCCTGCCCAATCCTGAGCCATGTTTCTGTAATTGCTATGATATCCCAGTCCCATGTTCCTAACCATGCCCTGAGTTCATCTGCCTTCCCTGTTAGGCCCCTTGCATTGAAATAAATGCAGTTTAATTTATTAGTCCTACCTTGTCCCTGCCTGCCCTGACTGTTTGACTCGCTTCTGTTCTCAACTGTACCCGTCTCAGATCGATATCTTTCCTCACTATCTCCCTGGGTCCCACCCCACCACCTTACTAGTTTAAATCCTCCCGAGCAACTCCAGCAAATTTCCCTGCCAGTATATTAGTCCCCTTCTAATTTAGGTGCAATCTGTCCTCCTTGTACAGGTCACTTCTACCCCAAAAGAGATTCCAATGATCCAAAAATGTGAATCCTTCTCCCATACACCAGCTCCTCAGCCATGCATTCATCTGCTACGTCCTCCTATTCCTGCTCTCATTAGCTCATAGCATCGGGAGTAATTCAGATATTACTACTCTCAAGGACGTCCTTTTTAAATTTCTGCCTAACTCTCTGTAATGTCTCTTCAGAATCACAACCTTTTCCCTTCCTATGTTGTTGGTTCCAATGTGGACAATGACCTCTTGCTGACCCCTCTCCCCCATGAGAACATTCTGCACCCTCTCTGAGACATCCTTGATCCTGGCACAAGGGAAGCAGCACACCATTCTGCTTTAGGAGAAGGGTACCTATATAATATAAGTAAAATGCAATGACATTGTGTCGCAAGTGCACTAGATCATGAAATGCAAAGAACATTGTGTCCTCCTTCGAGGACATGATTTATTTCACCTTTAACAACGCTTACACATTCCATGACTGAGTCTTCAAAGCCTCTATTGCTGTTTGAAACTGCATGATTTCTGCTAAATTACTGAGTCTCTGCTACTGGAATAATTCTGATAATTTATTCGGCTCACAATACAGGGACACCACTAATTAATTCTTGTGGCTGCAATTTTGTGGGCACATGGATCCAAGGGGATGTGTAACTTTCTTCTGCCTACATATTATTGTTGGATTTGTGCTACTTCCAGGGTAGTTAACCATAATGGCCTCTCAGTTACCTTTATACTAAAGTTAAATATTAGATGTTACAGCCATGTCTCTAAATGCATATCAGACCTTGTGAAATTATCTAACAACACTGTACCCAAGATAATATCCAAAAGAACATTCAACAACTGTCATTGCAGAACCAGTCAGTTGTATATGGTTTGCATTGCGTTTAAATATTTAGAGTTAGGTGGTCAGTTTAATGGAAATATTTTTCTCCAAAAGGCTGAGTTGTTCGTATAGCCAAGAACAGTCTGATGTGGAATCTCCTCTATAATTTTGCTATGTTGGACACCAGAGATCGTTTGAGCTGCAGCAGATGCAATGTCAGCTGTCGCAACAATTTATGCTGTCAAGTATTTTTTCAATTACTGGCTTAGTTCCCAAAGTTTTGCATTACTAATTTTGTGAGTAGTGTGGCTGGTAGCTTTTTTCCAACTTCACCAAGGTGGGATGCTTTAACAGAGAGTTTTTAAATTTAATGATCTAACCCTTTTCCTGGATTGTACATGTATAAGGTAGCTTATTAATTAATTTATGAATACATAATAGGAAAATGTATGTCAGTAATGGCGATTAAAACTGAATTCTCGTCTGATTTATATCATTATATTTTGCTTTATACTTGCTCTGTCATGTACCCTAGAAGGTTTTATTATCTTAAAAGTGCCTTACAAATACAAGTTATTATTAACATAGAGGAAAATGATCTGCAAATCACAAATACTCCACTATGATGTTTTACCATTCTTGAGTTCCAGTGAAGTCAGCAGCTAATAGTATTACGACATCTTGATTTAACATGCACTTTTCTATGGTATTACATTAATCCAAATAGTTTAGTAATACTTTGCAGGAATGACGACAAATGCACTATTTTGTTGGCAGAGGGCAATTGACCTCCTCTCTTTGACAGATCAATGCCAAGGTTTTATTTCCTGTTATCATTTAGCTGCTGTTTTTCCTTTTAATATCAACTCGTTTATCTGTTGTGTTGCAGAATGGGAATTTGATAGTAGTACTTCTCTGTTCCATAATAATGTTGTCAGAAGGTCACCATTCCTTGAATGGAACCAGATGCCAAAGGTAGCTACTGTTCATTTACTACCCTGTCTTATCTTTCGTAATCTTTCCTCTTTCCTGAGCAATTAATTAAAAGACAGGATCTGACCAAAAAGGAAGGATGACATATTTCAGTAAAATATTTTTTTCTCTAGTGGCATGCTGTTTTAACTTAATAAAATACTCAGAAGCACATTACTGCCTTCATACACAATGCTACATATACACAAAGTTTCAGCGTTAGCAGAGGATAATATGAAGCAGGTCATGTGCATCACAGTAAAATGTGCATTGCATGATGCATCTTTTTCACCACATACATTTTTATTAACCCAAAGATATGTATGCCCCATATGCTCCTGATTTGAAGGATGTGCAGTTTAATCAATGATTCAGGTGACCATACTTAAGAACTATCAGCTGATATTGAGTTAAAGACCCTTTAAGCCCTAATATACATTTTAACATTTGAAAAAATATACAATTGTTAAGAATTTTTGCAACAGCTAAAGAACAGTTCAGATGCTTTAAGTAGTTAATAGTTGAGTTTTCAAATTGAAAGTCTGGGAGAGAATTTCTGCATTGTATTATATAATTTTCATCTTTGATTTTGATTCTTTATCCTGTTTAAAAGGAATAAAGAAGATTTGATCTATTATATTTTCGTTGTGCCTGTTGATGAAACTCAGTATAAACCAGTTTCCTCACTCAGACAGAGAGAATTAATTAATAGTTACCATAATGAGATTTTAATGAACACAATTCATGTTGGCGAGGGTAGAAAAACTCTGAACGCTAACCCAGAAATTAAGCAATTTGAAGACATGATTGGGTAATTTTAATATTTAAAATATGTATAAACCTATAAATAATGTACATATGTAAATTCTTGATATGATGGTATTGTTTAATAAATAGGAGCATATCGGAAATCTAAGAACTTGTGATGGATTTAAACATATATTTGCTACATTTTCATATCTTTAAACTCCGGCATGATTTATATCATAATCACATTTTGATTGTGAGGATTCAGAGTAGCATCTTGTATCTTATTCAACTAAGCATGATTACATTTTCCAAATTCTGCAACTGTCATTTTTTTTCATTACTTCCCTTATGTTCTTCAAGAGTCAGCTTTACGTTTTCAGAAAAAAACGTTTTTTATTTGCCCAAATATGACAGTCTCTTGAGAAATTGTTATCACCAGCTTGTTGCAAAACTAGTGAGAGGTGATTTTAAAACAAATCCAACATTACATTTGCCCGGCCTTAGGGAGATCAATGTGTGCAGCATTGCTGGACTGTTTCCACAATGACAAGATGGGAACAATAATCCCCTCCCCCACTATGCCTCCTCTTATTGGTTCATTTGAATCCGCAGCATCCTGAAGTGAATGATTTTTTTTGATCCAATGCAGACACCACAGCAGTCATTTCAAAACATGTTCTGGCTTGATTACGTTTAATCTTCAGTATTAAAAATCTTCAAATTAAAATGTCTTATGAATGACAACCATAGTTAACAAGCTATAGTGTATATAAGTGATACATTTGTACTCTTGAAGAACATATAAAATCCCTTTGTATGAGCTCCATTAGTTGTATTATGTTGCTCCTTTTGAATTGCTGATGTTTACTGTTCAAATGACGTCACTGCCAGTTTCTGCTTTTTGAAACTGGCAATCACATAGTTGACACAAATCAATTTATTCATCATGGTCACAACAGTAGATTGATATATTTGAACGAAATTGTGTTTGAGAAGGTTCAGCTATGCAGCATAATGATGTGACTTTCACACCAGTTGGTTCATTGTGCTAACATTTGTAGGGATTGAAAATAATAATGCTGTTTTTATGATCTAGATTCCTATTTAATTCCTTTATTACATGTGAGATAAACTATCTGAAGAACTGTTTTTGTGTTGCCAAAAATCGCTGCAATGAAACCTCTTTAGGGCAATATTCCAGAACTAGGACAAAACCAAAACATTGCCAATGCTGGAAATGAAAAATAACTCTATCCTGATTAGTTCCAACCAGAAACTTGAGATATTTCTCCCCTTGGTGAAAACATATTAATGCAGTGCATGAAGTTGTATAAAAACAACAAACTGCTGAATTCTGATCTTCACTTCAAACCAGTACATCACCAGCACCAGCAAAATGCTTTGAAAGTACTCCCCTTTACAAATTCATTTCTAACCTTCCTTCATTCCATTTCTGCAAAATCTTGTAGCCCTACATTGCAGTTGGCTGGCTCTGATTTATTGTCAGTTTATTGTGCATTTTCTCTCCCCATCTTGTTATCTCCTTGTGATAACAAGAGTAGGAAAGATGTTCCTAAACACATTACACCTAAACATTTCTGGAATTCTCTTTATGAATCCTTTAATCTTACTACACTTGCCTGTGTGTTTGTGTACAAATGTGCTTTATGAACTGAGATATATCAAATTTCCACCTTCCATGTAAATGTGGGATAGGCCTATTCATTATGAATGGGTTTTTTTTATTATGATCTCTTCGCAAAACAAGTTTGGAAGTCATGATTTGGAGATGCCGGTGTTGGACTGGGGTGTACAAAGTTAAAAATCACACAATTCCAGGTTATAATCCAACAGGTTTAATTGGAAGCACTAGCTTTCGGAGCACTACTCCATCAGGTGGTTTTTTGAATATGCGCAACTTATAGCAAAGTAAGACGCACAACTTATAGCAAAAGTTTACAGTGTGATGTAACTGAAATTATACATTGAAAAATACCTTTTTTTTGAGTCTCTCATCTGTTAGAATACCATGATAATTTCACTTCTTCCTTTGTAAATCACACAACTTTTTAAAAAAAGTTACATTCTCAGGATAACTGTAACAATTGATGTCAGCCAGATAAGATGTTGAAGGTGTTAGCCCCCTTTGTTCTGTTGTCTGTGTCATAATGTTTAGACTGATTCTAATTGAAAAAAAGAATTAACAGAGTCTTAGATGGATTTGTGCAGTTTTTGAGCAAAGTATAATGTAACTCTGCAAGTACAAATTCACCCCAAAAATATATATGTGTATGTGTGCATCTGGGTTTTTGTGTGTGTGTGTGTGTGTGTGTCTGTCTGTCTGGGGTGGGGGGGGTTGTGACTGTGTGTGTGTGTGTGTGTGTGTGTGTGTGTAAGTAAACAGGTCTAAGTCTGTGAGAGGATGCATATGTGAGTGTGTGTGTGTCTGGGGTGGGGGTTGAGAGTGTCTGTGAAAGAGAGTGTGTGTGTGTGTGTACACGCACGCGTGTGTATAGTGTAATGGTGGTCACCTGTAGTGTGACATGAACCCAAGGTCCTGGTTGAGGTCCTCCCTATGGGTACCGAATTTCTCTATCAGCCTCTGCTTGGCCACTTTTTGCTGCTGCCTGTCTGGAAGTCTCCCTTGGAGGATGGTCACCCGAAGGTCCGAGGTCGAATGTCCTGGACCGCTGACATGTTCTCCAACTGGGAGTGAACACTCCCGTTGATTGTTGTATGGTGACCATTCATCCTTTTCCGTAGCCTTTGCTCGGTTTCACCAATGTACCATGCCTCAGGGCATCCTTGCCTGCAGCATATGAGATAGACAATGTTGGCTGAGTTGCATGAATACCTGCCACGTAAGATGGTGGGAGGTGTCCCCACGCGTAATGGTGGTATCCATGTCCACACTGTGACCCATCTTGTAGTGCCTACATGACAGGTTGATATGTCCTGAAAGCTGGGAAATTTGCTATGAACAATGATCTGTTTAAGGTTTGGTGGTTGATTAAAGGCGAGCAGTGGAGGTGCGGGCAAGGTTTGGGGAGGAGCTCATTAAACCTGTTGGACTATAACCTGGTGTTGTGTGATTTTTAACTCCAGTTTGGAAGTGTATTGAATATAACCAAAGAATCATAGAATAGTTAACAGCACAGAAGGTGGTTGTTAGTCACATTCCATGTTCTTTCCCTATAGCTCTGCATTTTTATTTCTCTTTAGATGCTTATCAATTTTCTTATTCCATGATCTGAACTTGCCTCTACCACTCTCTCTGGCTGTGGATTCCAGAAATTAACCACTTGCTGCATAAAAGGAAGTTTCCTCATATTGCCTTTCATACTTAGCGCATTAGTAGATTAATGCATTGGTGTGCTCTGGGTCTTGACTCTTATTCATTGGAAACAGTTTCTCCATAATCACTCTGATAAGACCCCAACTAGTTCTATTAAGTCTCCTCTCAACTAAATTGTCCCGAAAAGTGAATGATATAATTTAGCAAAGTAATGTTGCTGAACAAAGAGACTTGGAGTGCAGATTCATAGTTCCTTGAAAGTAGAGTCGCAAGTAGATAGGGTAGTGAAGAAGGCATTTGGTATGCTTGCCTTTATTGGTCAGTGCATTGAATATAGAAGTTTGGAGATCATATTGCAGCTGTACAAGACATTGGTTAGGCCACTTTTGGAATATTGAATGCAGTTCTGGTCTCCCTGATATAGCAAGGTTCTGAAACTAGAAAGGGATCAGAAAAGATTTACAAGAATGCTGTCAGTGTTGAGGTGTTTGAGCTATAAGGAGAGGCTGAATAGGCTGGGGCTATTTTCTCTGGAGCATCGGTGGCTGAGGGGTGACCTTTTATGGAGGTTTATAAAATCATGAGGTACATGGATAGTGTAAATAGACAAAGTCTTTTCTCTGGGGTGGGTGAGTCCAAAACTAGGGAGCATAGTTTTAAGGTGAGAAGAGAAAGATTTAAAAGGGACCTAAGGGGCAACTTTTTCATGCAGAGGGTGGTGTGTGTATGTAATGAACTGCCAGAGGAAGTGGTAGAGGCTGGTACAATTTCAACATTGAAAAGACATCTGAATGGTTATATGAATAGGAAGGGTTTAGAGGGATATGGGCCAAATGTTGGCAAATGGGACTAGATTAATTTAGGATACTCTGCTTGGCATGGACAAGTTGGACCAAAGGCTCTGTTTCCATGTTGTATATCGTAAGACTTATAACTGAAACCCTTTATCACTAGGACCATTCTACTCGGCCTCCATACTCTCTCCCATGCCTTCACATCTTTTCTGAAACATGGTCATCAGATGTGGACACAATAGATTAGCTGAGGCTAAACTGTTGTTTTATAAAGCTTCACAATGATTTCCTTGCTTTTGTAAATTATTCCTAACTAATCTGTATAGGGGTATTATAACACTCGTCTGGGGTGGGGGAAGGGGCTTGGAATTGGTGGTAGGGAAAGGGGCTTGAACCCTGGCCTCAAATGTCAAACGTACTGAAAATACCACAGCACCACAAGCATCCCCAGACTTAAACTATGCAGAGGATTGGTGTGGACTCTGACTGAATGGCCTGCTCCCATACTATAGGGATTCTATGACACAGGTTCAGACTGCCTGTAATCTTGAGGAATTCGTGTTCCACATTCTTAAAGGTCATGCAAGGTTGTAGCACCTCTCTTCTTATTTGAAATGCTGCTCCTTGATGTTTGGTTGTGCTTCAGCCCCATGCTTCTGATCTTTGGTTTCTTGATGTAGAGGGGACCAAGCAGATTAGCAGATGGCCTTGTGATCTACTTCAGGGCTGGACAAGGCTTTGGCCTATAGAGGGCCTCGTTAGGCTCAACTGCCTGCCTTCCTGTAGTTATGTCCGTCGCTGGGTTTGCCTGGAGACTGAGTAGGTCGTGAACTTAAACATGTTTGAGGCATGTTTGGACATCATTGTGGCTGGAGTCAGTTCTAGGAATAACATTAATTTATTTTTAAAAGTTTCCTTTGCAGGAATTTTTGTTACTTTTTAAAGGCTAATGCTTTTAGTTAATCAATTTAATTAATTCCTTTATTCATTAAATGCAAAGAAAATACATTACGTCCCTAGCAATGCAAGGCCACCATCATCTAGGAGAATGAATGCATAGGAACTCCATCACTTCCAAGTTCCCCTCCAAGTCACTTGCCATATTGACTTGCACCAACATCACTGTTCCTTCAACGTCACTGAGTCAAAGTCCTGGAACTCCCTCCCTAACAGCATTTTTTTTATATCTACTAATACCAAAGGATTGCAATGATTCAAAAATGATGTGGAGGAACTGGTGTTGGACTTGAGTGGACAAAGTTAAAAATCACACAACACCAGGTTATTGTCCAACAGTGCTTCCAAATAAACCAGTTGGATTATAACCTGGTGTTATGATTTTTAACATGATTCAAAAAGGCAGCTCATCAACACCACCTCAAGATCAGCCAGGAATGGGTAATAAATACTAACCTAGCAATGAAACCCCACCCGCTAAATGGGAAAAAAAAACAAGACTGAGGTTTAACCTAAGCAGTGGTAAAGCTTTTAGAACAAATATCATGGACAAACCTGATAGACTCTTCGGTAAGTGCGGATTAATTATGAATGGCCAATAAGATTTGCTAAAGGTAAACAAGTTTTGCTGTTTCTACACCCACGTCAGATTTTGTAGCCTTAATTTATATTGCCTCTCCCCATTCTTCCTATCTATACGTACCACTTCACAGTTCTCTACATTCAACTTCATTTGCTTTCACATGGACGTCTAGAGCTCAGGATCATAGTTTAAAAATGAGGATTCTCCTATTTTAGACGGAGCTGAGGTGGACTTTTTCAGTCAGATGGTCATTGGACTTCGAATTCTTTCCTGGGGAGAACAATAACAGCAGAGTCAATTAATATAATGATCTAGACCAATTGAGCATTATGGGGAGCAGCAATGAAATGGAGATAGGGATCATCCGTAATCTTATTGCAGAGCAGACGATTTTATATGAGCATGTATGTTGGCTAGTTTCAAAAGCCAATGTCTCCTTGAACTCTACATCATAACCCTTACAGTGCAGAACGTTTCCAAATGTTTTGTCACCTGCAAACTTTGAAATTATGCATAAAAGTCTTCATCATTAATATGTGCCAAGAATATGTGCCAAGGTGGGCGGCACGGTGGCACAGTGATTAGCACTGCTGCCTCACAGCGCCAGAGACCCGGGTTCAATTCCCGCCTCAGGCGACTGACTGTGTGGAGTTTGCATGTTCTCCCCGTGTCTGCGTGGGTTTCCTCCGGGTGCTCCGGTTTCCTCCCACAGTCCAAAGATGTGCAGGTCAGGTGAATTGGCCATGCTAAATTGTCCGTAGTGTTAGGTAAGGTATAAATGTAGGGGTATGGGTGGGTTGCGCTTCGGCGGGTCGGTGTGGACTTGTTGGGCCGAAGGGCCTGTTTCCACACTGTAAGTAATCTAATCTAATATCAGATGTGCTAGGAAACTTCACTGTTTAACATTCACCAGGTTCAATTTCTGATCACTTTCTGTCCATGCTGCCACTGTCCCTTTTAATTCAACTTTATGGCAAGGCTGTTATGTTACACTTGTTTTGAATGCCTTTTTTGGAAGTCCATGTTAAGTACATCAACTGCATTAACTATCAGCAAAACAAAATCAAATAAATTAGTTAAACTTTATTTCCTTTTGACAAACACCTGCTAACCTGTCCTTAATTGATCCATAATTATCAGAGTGACTGTGAATTCTGTCCCTGAACTTTTTAAAAATTCTTTACCATCACCTAGGTTAAACCGGCTGTAATTGCAAGTGTGTTGGAACAAATCTGTGACGTTTTCCATTCTACAGCCCGCTGATGTCATCTAATGAGGATTGGACAACTATGTTAACTACTGTAATTTCCTCCCTTACTTTTCTCAGATGTGTTCCTTTAGATGACGCACTAAATATGTCTACCTAAACTAATATCTTGCCTTTATTAAATATGAACATAAATACGATCATTTATTTTTTTCACTATGACTCTGGCAATATTTTGTTCTTTGATAAAGACCACTCAAGGTACTCACTCAGAAGCTCAACCAGTTCTTTGCTCCATGAGTGAATCCCATTTTTTTGTATCTTGACACAACAGATACTCAAGTATAGATGAATGCTGAGTGACTCAAGATAAATGGCTGTAGCAATATATGCCATGTTATGGCAAGATCTGGCACCATAGTCAACAAGTTCCCATGACCCATCACTTGCACTGAAAGATACCATGGCTCTCAATTTTTGTGGACAGATAGTTTCAGTGCTCAGTAGCATTTCCAAGTCAGCTGCCCATATGTGTAAGAAAAAAAGGATTGGCACCAATTTAGGACTCCTCAAGGATGACCAAAACAAACTGATAAAGGGGTAAAGAGAAAATGCATGGAAGCTCACAGGCAAGCTAAAAACAGACTGTAAAAGATGCTTAGGTATTCCACATGCCCTGTTTGTTTGGGTTGGGAGCATATAAACGTCCCTGTGGATGTGACAGACACAGGGGGCCAAGGGATTTGTGGACATAGCAGGCTTCCCAGAGGTCAAGGAGCTGTAAACAGTACAAATGTCACAATAAGGGCATCACCCCATTAGCAGGATGCCTTCATGAACAGGAAATTCCTCTATTTATTGAATATCTAAGTGGTGTGTGACCACCGCCAGACGTTTCCTGCATCTATGTGCCCATTTTCCAGGAAGCTGCCATGATGGGCCATTCAGGGTGAGAAATTCACAGCTGTTTCAGCTGTTCCAGTTCTCAATATGGCTTTCTGATTGGCTTCTAATGAACAAGGCGTGCCGTTTTACGAAGATGCTTGATGATTCTCTTTAGGCAGCTGCAGATGGCGATACAATAACAGCCACGTGCAAACCAGGAGCAACATTGAACAGGCTAAGGGCATTTTGAAAATGCAGTTGAGATGCCTTAACCCTGCTGGAAGGTCATTCCAGTTTTCGAACATAGGAGTCTTGATAATAATGGTTTGCTGCATGTTCCAACAAAATATGACCGAAGAAAGAGAGAAATAAATTCTGATGGTAATGTGCATGTAGAATTAAGGTGGTTTGCAAGGTCCCTGGCTTTGTGAGGCATCAATGTTAACCACTGAGACACCGTGCTGCCCCTTTTGTTTGAAAGTAAACAAGTAATCGTGAATATTTGAAAAATATTCCATGGTCTACAATAAATAAGCATTCCGCTAAAACACAAATACAGAACAAGGAAAGCGAATTGGCTATATCGGCTGTGTCAAACAAAACAACTTAAAGCTTGCATCAGACCAAAAGAAGTGGCTTGTAAGAAAAAAAGGATTGGCACCAATTTAGGACTCCTCAAGGATGACCAAAACAAACTGATAAAGGGGTAAAGAGAAAATGCATGGAAGCTCACAGGCAAGGTAAAAACAGACTGTAAAAGATGCTTAGGTAAATGAAATGTAAAGGATGTAAAAGCACACTGGATTGGCTCCCCAACCATCACCTTCAACATACACACCCTCATCACTGACACAGTGTCAGAGTTATGATCTGTCTGCAAGGTGCACTGCAGTAATTCACCAAGGCCCCTTTCACAGCACTGTCCAAAACTGCAACCTCTACCATCAGGCATTTTTTTTAATATATAAAAATGAACAGGGAGGCGAATGTGAACATAGGCCCCTTAGAGAATGAGACCTAGGAAATAATGGGGAACAAGTAAATGGCAGAGAAGTTTTCTTTTGATGTCAGTTGAAAGGAGAAAAATCTCTATTTAGATGCCAGTTGCTTTGAAAGTAAGTCCCAATCTTTTTGGACAAGTATTTCTTTCTTTCTTCATGCTGTTGTCAAGCAGATATACAGTATCATTTTGATCACCACATAGTCTGTAGAAGCCCTCTTGGCCAAAGTGGTGTCTGTGATTCAAGTTTCTGAAATTTTTTTAATGGAAAGAATTTTTTTCTAACCTGTAGAGAATTAGTTATCATTTGGCCTTTTGAGTGTGCATGTGCACATGTTGATTATGTTCTTTTACACTTTTTAACTTGTTTAAAATATCAAAAATGTGTGTGCCCAGTACGATTTCAGTGTACTAATATTTATTCAGTTATGGAGTTGGCCTTTCTCTTTTAGTAGTTGGCTCTAAGGAGCATGGGCTGTAAGTTGCAGCTGGCTCATAGCACTGATTTGGACAGTGGAGGAATTGATACATTTGAATGTGCAATTCTGTTAACTCTACAGACTGATTGCTTGTGATCGGATGTATGTAAACCTATAATCATTGCTATTTTGTTTGGGAAGAGGTTAGGAGTAGGGTTAAGGTTTTCATTGAGTGAAGTTCTAAGGATAGATTCTCTCTGCCAAAAATAAATGACTGTCAAAATGGTGTCAACGGTCAAATTATAGGTGCTGATGAAGGTGCTAGAATAAATTATTGATGATACACCATGATTAAATATGGGGAAATGAATGCTAATGGTTCAGCATTAAATCACACTGTAACAGCTGTCTGTTTAGTACAAAATGAAGGGGTCTTAAAGAGATTAAATCCTTTTGTTTAGACTTGTTTGAATAGAATTTTCATAACATTTGAACTGATAATATAATGCTGTGGTATGTGCTCTTTGGAGCTCAACACAGGCTGGTGACTTGTAGCTGTAAAAGTCTAAATTTACATATGATTTACATGGTGCATGTTATGAATAAAGTAGACTTTCTAGGCACCTAATTGAGAGGCCTCCTTGGATGGAAGAAACTTTAAACAGGAAGGGTAGTCTGCATTTGAACAGATGGGAGATAAGCTGCTTGAGCAAAACATAAAAAAGTAATAGGCATGACTTAAGCTAGATTTGGAGAGGACAGTGGATCGAATGCGGATAAGCAAAGGTATTACACTCGTGTACTCGTGGATAATTTTCATAATGTGAGGGAATGGAGAGACCAGAAGGAAGGGATCAAAGTAGAAATAATTTTATGGGGATAATTGCTGATTGCTTTTAAATGCAAATTGTTAAGTAGAATACTTTATTTGATTCTGTGTTAGATTTAGCATTTTGCACATTGCCTGAAATTAGTCGTAACCTTAAAGTAGGTGAAAGCTTGGTCTGTAATGATCTCTGGTAGGTTTGAAATCATATTAATTTTAGTCTAATCCATAAATGTATTAGCAAAAGACTTTAGAGAAATATTCTGACAATTAAGTAGAAGACAAAACAAAAAGAGAAATTTCTTAGTTTTACAATAATTTTATTGCGTTAATTTGGTTTCTCTGATAATGGTGTGAAATAGAAGAATAAACTATATGTAGTGTCTTGGAAGTTAAATGTGACTTTAGATAGTTAAATGAAAATTTCTAGAAGGCAGAGTCAGGTCCAATTTTGTTGGGAAATTTGGATTGCGTGGGAATGAGACATCAAGGGAGGAGGGGGTAAAAAGAGAAATAGCAAGAGACTGAGAGATCTTTTTGGATTCTAGTTTTGCGAGGGTGGTGTAATTTATTTTGCGTGGGAGATGACTGTAGATATACTTTAGCAGAGGGCCTCCTTTATGTTTTTGAGGCCTGGAGAGGGCGGCACGGTGGCACAGTGGTTAGCACTGCTGCCTCACAGCGCCAGAGACCGGGTTCAATTCCTGCCTCCGGCGACTGACTGTGTGGAGTTTGCACAATCTCCCCGTGTCTGCGTGGATTTCCTCCGGGTGCTCCGGTTTCCTCCCACAGTCCAAAGACTTGCAGGTCAGGTGAATTGGCCATGCTAAATTGCCCGTAGTGTTAGGTAAGGGGTAAATGTAGGGGTATGGGTGGTTTGCGCTTCGGCGGGTCGTTGTGGACTTGTTGGACCGAACGGCAAGTCTCCACACTGTAAAGTAATCTAAAGTAATCTAATCTAAACCTTTAAGGGCACAGTACCATTTAATGTTTTCTTCCTTGAGGGCTCGTCTGTATATCACTTGATCTGATTGGTTGTTTATTTCATGTTGTTTGCAGCAACAGGCTGTTCTGCTATAACATGTATTTTGTTAATGCAAATTTGCTGTAATGTGATTGATGAATTGGAGACACTATTTCTAAAGTGTGAACTTTTAAAATGTGTGTTAGCTGTAACGCGATTATATCGCAAACACTTTAAGCACTGTCTCTAAAGCACGATTTTTCTATAACACTGGGTTGCTCAAGAACATAACCATTGCATTATAGAAGAACTACCTAGGGGGGAGTTGTTACATCGTTCTTGTGAGGGTATTTGGTGGTTGGACCAATGCCTCTACAATTTTCTCTCTTATCTTCAGTACTCCACGACGTACTTCATCCAGTTCTCGTGACTTATTAACTTCAAAATGCAGCCAGCATTTATACCTCAAATTATTTATCACATTTTAACCCATCTAACATCTCAACTACCTCCTCTTTCACTATGACTCTCGCAGCACCTTCCCAATTATTAATGACAGATGTATTCATTTAGAAGTTCAGTCATAAGATCACAAAAAATAGAAATCAGTCAGGCACACCTTCTGTGAACTGTTTCCGATACATGTTCCTCCTTAAGTAATAGGATCAAATGAACAAATGTGATGTGATGTCACTAATGCCCTATACAGTTGTAGTAAAACTTCCCTATTTTTGTATGCCATCTTCAATAAAGGCTATTACTCCACTTATCTTCCTAATTACTTGTTCACTTTGGTTACTCTTTTCATTTTTTTGATGAAGTGTGAAAGCTTTTACTGTTTGTTTTAAATTTCTTGCTAGTTTTCTTTCATATTCCATTTTCTCCTTTATTATAATTTTCATCACCCTTAGCCGGTTTTGAATTTTTTCCTAATCTTGTGGGCTACAGAGATTTATTTTCATACAGGGAATACAAAAAGTAATATTGTTGTTTGCAGATGAAAAGTAAGTGATGATGGCCTGAAGGAGACTTTCTTAGTTTAACACTGAAAGGGTTCTTTAGCTACTGCCAAACCGATAATGTCTAATATCTTCAATTCACTGATGATGGATCCCCTGATAACCTGAACGTGCACAGGATAATATTCCAGCAAATAGCTGTAGGCATGCCTGTACTTGACTACAATAGGATCTATCACCTTCTCCACCACTGCACTTAGACTTGGCTATGGTTAAGGTCTCTGGGCTTACAAAAATATCTATGTTAAAATGACACTAGCTTTGTACAAAGAGGCTTTTAAAGTTTGTGTGTGCAAAATATCAAAACATTATTTCAAAGAAATAGAAGTTATAAAATGGAGTATTTGCATTCTAGAGAAATGGAACAGGAGACCGTCATTCAGCCCCTTTAGCTCTGCTTTCTACTATTCACTCAGATCAGGATTGTTCTGCGTCTGAACTCCATCATTCCACCTTTGCTCAATATTCCTCAAAACTCTTACCCAATAAAAAAGCTCTATTGATCTAAGCCTGGAGTATTGCTATTTTTCCTTCATGTTTCTAGCTATTGGAGGAAGAATCCTCTTTGTGTGAAAAGTGCTCCCTCATCTCACTCCAAAATGTCAAAGCACCAAATTTAATGTTGTGTCCCATGCATTTGGGTTTCCCATCAGAGGAAATCGTTTTTGAAACCTTTTTGCCATTTTAAGCACCTCGGTTGGTTCGCATCTTAAGGACAATGCAACACGTTGAATCACACCCCTAATCACCTTAAGACATGTGCATTTGTGATGCCAAAGTATAGAAGGCTCTAGGCCAAGCACTACAAAATGGAATGAGAATAGTTAGATGGCTGTGTTGACTGGTGTGGGTGCAGTGGGCCAAAGGGCCTTTTCTAGTTATGTAGATCTCCATCACTCTATGACTGCCTTAAGCTTTGCAGAACTGTACATCATTTCTTTCAATTTGATCCTATTCTTTGCTACTTTGGTTAGCTACAAATGTTGCTTTCTTCTTATAATCTTAAGAAATACATCTTTATGAAAATTACAAAGCATGTGCTTAAATGTCTGCCACTGTTTTTCCATCATTTTCCATTTTAACCTGTATTTTAATTAACACAGCCTTCTAGTTGCCCTTTAAGTTAAGACACTAGCTTCAGACACACATTCCCCACCCTCAAACTAAATATAAAATTAATTATGTTAGCATTAGTTGTTCCTTAGTTTCAGAGTGTATTGTTTTCAGAAACTGACCTGAAGTATACCATATGCACTCACCTTTCTGGCTCTCTTTGCTAGATTTATTTGCGTAGTCTATATGAAGATTAAAATCTCCCACAAATTACTGCAATCTCATTCTTACATGCACATATTATTTCTTGATTTATTGTCTGCCCTAGAGTGCACCTACTCTGACGGACCAGCAAGATATTCCCATCAATATTTACTTTCAGTTTGCTATTTCTTATTTCAACTGAAACTGATTCTTGATCTTGAATCTCTGACCAAGATCAATTGTTACCACTACTGATCACATTCTTTATTAACAGAGTTATCCCATGTCCATTTCCTTTCTTAAATGTCAAAGTCCTGGAATATTTCAGCCCTAGTTGTTCTCACTTTGTGGTTATGCATCATTGATGGTTATCAGCATAAATAGAAATTAATGAGTATGATATAAACTTATCCATCTCTCCTAGAACTCGTCACAATACTCCAGAATCTAAAGCCCTCCTTCCTGTGCAATCTTTCCACCAAGACGCACATTTGCTCTATGTTGTTCAGCTGAGGCATCAGAATTAATATCTTTTGAAGTGCTTCTTGCTGGTTTCTTTCCTAGCTCCCATATATTTGCCTACAAGACCTCAATGCTGGTTCTGACTGTGTCATTAACATTGACATGGACCATGGCCTTAGGCTGATCACTAACCATGCACTGCCACCCGTGCCCCCCCCCCCCCCCCCACAAAACTTCAGTACAGCCATTTAATGATATCTTTGACTCTGGCACCACAGAGGCAAGACACCATACTGGAATGATTTTTATAGCCATTGAACAGCTCATCTGCTTCCCTAACTGTAAAATGTTCTGTCACTATTGCTTCCCCAATCTTCCTCCTGCTCCCTGGCACAGCCAAGCCAGCAGTGGTGCCATGGTCTTGGCTCTGCATTCCCCAGATGAACCATCATTTCCAGCTTGAACATAATGTACATTGAATAGCACTGAGATGCCCTGTCATGCCTCTTTTAGACTATTCACTAAAATTGTATGAAGTAGAGTTTAAGACTTTAAAAACAAACCTAAGGTTAATAACCCTGTTTAATCATTCATGTTTCTCTGTTTAGTTCATGAACTCAGTACTTGATCTCTACACTGAGTTGAATTTGCCCAGGTTCTGCTGGGTTTTTGTCTTTGTACTAACTTTAACCTTACTCTTCTGACATTTATTCCCCCTCCAGAATCTGGCCACTCTGCTACTTTACCCCTGAACTCCTTATCTCTAGCTCTGTGATTCAACAAAATAAGCTCTGAATTTATACATTTGCCCTAGCTAAGAGATTGGGACAGAGAGATTTTCTGATTTGATTGATGAATATATCATCTATCCACTTCTTGTGATGTCAGTCCTTTTCTTGTCATATAGCTGCTGTTTCAGAGTCATCCCCCCACACACTGATCCCAATCTGTCTGTTCTCACTATCCCTGCTCCCACAATTCCTGCACCTCTTGTATTCCCACTGTAGTGATTGTAACAAGGTCAACCAGTGGGACCTTATAGAATATGAGTTCCTGATTGTGGCTGTTGATCTGGTCCAATCGGGGAGCCCTGGATGACATAAAAAAGGATGAGTGTCTGAGAGACTGACATGTCGATGTCTGACTCTGTATAAGACAGTACTCTAGTCAAGGACTGTTCACGTGTAAATAAAAGGTGACTTGGATCGGATACCGGCCTCTCAGGACAGCAACGCATGATCCTGAAGGAACTCTCAACAATCATTTTTGAGTTGGGGTGAGCATTTTCTTACATCATGTCTTTATTTGGGAATCTTGACTCCTTCGACCATGCAGTTGAGGACTGTGCCTAATATGTGGAAAGAATGTGTTACTTTTTTTCAAGGTAAACAATATTGTGACAGATGAAAGACTGTAAGTAATCTAAATCTAAACAACAAAGTAATTCTCCTGATTGCAGCTCCACAGGCTGATTTTCCTGTCATTAGAAGCCTAATTTTCCCTGAGGCACCGGGTACTAGAACCTTTCAAGAATTGACTGACATAGTTAAGGAATATTCCAACCCTAAGCTGCCTCCAATTCTGAAATGCTCTTGCTTTTATTTGGCAAATTGTGAACTGGGGAACCTGATGTATACCTCGTTACGTTATAGCCAGAAACTTGGCTGTTTGTGCTACATTCCCCTGAAAGTCCATCACCTTTTCCAAAACAGCAAACTTGTTTGAAATGGGGATAGCCAGAGGAGACTCCTGTATTACCTGCCTCCCTCTCTTATCTTTCCTGGAGTTTACCCATCTACCTGACTGTGTAACTCAAGGGTGACTTGTGATGGGAGGCTGGCCTCTGTTGAGTTTTTTTCACCCACCTCTCACTTCTGCCACTTTCCCTGCTCTTTAGACTTCCTGCTGCTCACCTCTTTATCTCCATGCCTCTCACTTTTCCTGTTTGGACTCCCTGATTTTAGTCAATGCTTTTATTCTCACTGTTTTTTCACCTTCCCATCTCTCCCCTCTGCTTCTCTTGCTGCTGCTGGTCTGGCACCTTAGGACCCCATTCTTTTTAATTACTCCCCCCAACAAACCTCAAATTCTGCTCTGCTGGCTGCTCCTGTTGCCTGATATGATGTCTTTGGTCATCTCTGCTTCATATCCCAGTCTCTTGCATTTGCTGCTGCTAGACATTTACAAACAGAAAGCTTAATAGGGAAAGTATATTTCAGTGCAAAAATATTGATGATTTAAAGGAACAAAAATAATTTTGAAGATCTGAGCTAATTCACTCTTGATCTGAAAACATCTCCTGACAACTATGGTATGCATCACCTTAATATGCATTCAAATTGTAAACAGCATTTTACTCCACCTGAAATAATTCCTGTTGAATAATGTTAATGGTGGATCTGTATTAGCAGTAAATCTCTAAGTAAATCTCTAAGTAAATCTGCTCAGAGTATTTTCCCTCCTTGGCAATAGTTAAATATGAATTGTCTTGAATATTTTGTACCAACTGTTAAGAGTGTAAAAATAACAAAAATGTCAGAAACTCTTCTGACAAGCATGTCCCTCATTTAGGTTCTTGTTATTTTCAGTCATTTTGTTGCTTTCTTTTGTCAGAGACAATCCGGTGAAATGTTACGGACTAATAGCTTTTATTCATTAGATGCTTAGAGTAACGACTCTCCTGCCATGTTGTAAATTTGATTTACAAGTATAAAGAGCCCAGTTATTTTCAGATCTTGCCCAGCTGAGCAATTTTACAGTGGAGACCAAGTATTGAGTTGTACTGTCAATAACTAAGGTATTCAGTGAAGATATAAAACTCAGTTATAGCACAAAATAAGTGAAAATTGTAGCATTTCTAACCTCTTAAACTGGATCATTTTTCAATTCAAGATTCAGTACTGATAGACAATCTGTTTCAGCTTTTATTTGAAGAAATAATTTCCAAAAATATGATGAATATTGAGGGTTGAACTCTTACTTGTAGTGCTATCAGTTTATAATAGAACCTGGTTCAATAGGCCATTTAGCCCATCAAGCCTTTGCTTACTCTTTAAAATAGTGATTAAAGTAGTCCCACTCTGCAGCTCATTCTGCATAGCTCTGTTATGTTTTCCTTCAAGTATTTTATCACATTTCCTTTGAACGTTACAATTGAACCTCCTCCTAATAACCTGGCTGACAGTTTGTAACATCAAATTATGTAAAGTTTCTTCATACCACTCTTAGTTCTTTTGGCCATGAGTTCTTTAGTTACTGAGTTGCTACTGGAAACAGTTTCTCCTCATTTGCTTTTCCAAACTTTTTCATGAGATTTGATAGAGATGTTCAAGATCCTTTTAATCTTCTCTGGCCTAAAATAGAATAACCCACTTCTCCAGTCTTTGCATGTAACTCAAATTCTTCATATTGTTACTTTTAAATATGTTTGAGCTTAACAATTCAAATATTTTACATTATAATTTACTATATATCATGACAATTGTGGTTTCAGAGCCTAACTGAGCATTAACAAGAGAGACGTTATGAGTATAATGATATGCCACTTAAATGATGAGTCCTTTTCCACTTCTAACAAAAAAAAAGACAATCTTGAAAATGAGTTGTCATTAATCAGTGAGCTTTATATTTAAATGTAAGTAATTGAATATTTCAGGTTAATTGAGTTGGTAGGAAATGCGCTAACGCCAAGCATCATCTCAGTTTTGTCCATGACACAAGTTGAACAACAATCCATGTTGAAGTAAAATAAAAAGGACAAATAAAGCTTAATAATGCACATTCATATAGCAACTAGCCTCATCACTGATCATCAGTCTTGATAAAGAATTGAATGCAATAGGCAAATTTGTATTTGACAATTAATTTTTTTTTTCTTTTGGAATGTTTCTCCTTTGTCCAGGTAAATAATGATTTTTTTTTTCTTCCTAATTTGATGTTACTTTCTCTTGTAGCAATGTTTTTTCTGCAGAAGAGGGAACTTTATTGATTATTGTAATTGTGCAACAATAGATTTGAAGTGAGTACTATTATTTAAAATGTGTAAAATTTGAAAATGAAACAACAGTTTTGTGAATAAAGAAGGTAATTGACAACTAAATCATTTGGTAATTAATTTCCAACTGTATGCTTTATTGTTGAAGTAGAGAAAAATGCCAAATCACCTCGGAGAAAATAAAAAGGGAGTGTTTTAGTTACTGTATAGCATATTATCCATTCACCTTGATGTCTGCATTTGAAATCTGTAGACACTGGTATCAGTCTGAGTGAACAGTTGGCATCAAACAGATACCTTACTGATTCTCTCAAATTGTTGGAAGATGGTGGGAAATTGGTGTCAGAAGGATGTTGTTAAACTTGAAAGGGTTCAGAAAAGACTTAGAAGGATGTTGCCCAGATCGGAGGATATGAGTGATATGAAGAGGCTGAGTAGGCTGGGGCTGTTTTCCCTGTAGCGTCAGAGGCTGAGGGGTGACCTTAGAGGTTTATAAAATCATGAGGGGCATGGAGGGATAAATAGACAAAGTCCTTTCCATGATGTGAGGGTGTCCAGAACTAGAGGGTATAGGTTTAGAGTGAGAAGGGAAAGATATATAAGAGACCTAAGGGGTAACTTTTTCCCGCAGAGGGTGGTGCATGTATGGAATGAGCTGCCAGGGCAAGTGGTGGAGGCTGGTACAATTGCAACATTTAAAAGATATTTGGATGGGTAATTGAATAGGAACGGTTTGGGCCAGGTGCTAGCAGGTGGGACAAGATTAGTTTGGGATATCTGGTCAGCATGAATGGGTTTGACTGAAGGGTCTGTTTCCGTGCTGTACTTCTCTGTGACTCTAGGACTTTATGGTCATTTTCTGCATTGATTTTTGTCTACCCTGCTTATAGTCAGATTGGGTTCGCATGAGCCTGCAAAATTTACATTAGAATTTTATTCATCTTTGCCTCCTGTTGTAGCCCTCTTGACCAACATATTTAATTATTCTCCTGCTGGTAATAAGTGTGCATTTACAAGTTTGATTGAACATGCAGTCCACAGGCCTTAGATGCCAAATAATTGACCAAGATGTTCTCTCCCAGTTTTCACATCTTGGCTATGCATTTTCCAGGCGTGTAATTGGTTGCCATTTTTTGAACATGAATTATTTTCCCTTTTCTCTGATGAAGTCATGTTCAGATACCAAGTTCTGGAATCATCTCCATTATTTTCTGCAAGCCTGATCCAAAATGTGCAAGCTGTCTGTAATTATGCATTTTTTAAAACTGTGGCTTCCCTGATGACTTACTGAGAGAGTCGGGCCTCCATTTTGCCAGACAGACGAGGAGAGGAGTGGTAGAATGAGGGCTGCCGGGAAGAGTGAGTTTTCCCGCATTAAAAGGGACTCACCTCGGGAGTCGGGCCTCCATTTGCCAAGAGGTGCGAGGGAGGAGCGGAGGACTTCTGGGAAGTTATATATTTGCGTTACCCGAAACACTACCCGGGTAGTGTCTCCCACCCATCCTCCTCCACTAATCTGTGTGCCAGATTGGTATGGTAACGAGTTTTTTAAAATTCCTTATTTTTTCAACAGTCTGTTTGGGAATTTAGAATCGTGGGAATGGCGGTGAGGGCAATTAAATGTTCCTCCTGCAGATTGTGGGAGGTAAGGGTCACCACTAGTGTCCCTGCTGACTACATCTGTGAGAAGTGCACCCAACTCCAGCTCCTCGAAAACCACGTTAGGGAACTGGAGCTGGAGCTGGATGAACTTCGGATCATTCGGGAGGCAGAGGCGGTTATTGAGAGGAGGTAGTCACGCCTAAGGTACAAGAGAAAGGCAAATGGGTTACAGTCAGGGGACGGAAAGGGAACCGGCAGGCAGTGCAGGGATCCCCTGTGGCCATTCCCCTCAACGATAAGTATACCATTTTGGATACTGTTGGGGGGGATGACTTACCAGGGGAAAACAGTGGAGTACAGGGCTCTGGCACAGAGTCTGTCCCTGCTGCTCAGAAGGGTAAGAGAAGCAAAGCAGTAGTCACTGGGGACTCCATTGTTAGGTGGACAGATAGGAGGTTCTGTGGGGACGAGAGAGACTCACGGTTAGTGTGTTGCCTCCCAGGTGCCAGGGTTCGTGATGTTTCTGATCGTGTTTTTGAGATCCTTAAGGGGGAGGGGGAGCAGCCCCAAGTCGTGGTCCACATAGGCACCAACGACATAGGTAGGAAGAGAGATGTGGATTTAAGGCAGAAATTCAGGGAGCTAGGATGGAAAGCTTAGAGCTCGGACAAACAGAGTTGTTGTCTCCGGTTTGTTGCCCGTGCCACGTGCCAGTGAGGCGAGGAATAGGGAGAGAGAGGAGTTGAACACGTGGCTACAGGGATGGTGGAGGGGAGGGAGGGTTTTGGATTCTTGGATAATTGGGGCTCTTTCTGGGGTAGGTGGGACTTCTACAAGCAGGATGGTCTTCATCTGAACTGGAGGAGTACCAATATCCTGGGTGGGAAATTCGCTAAGGCTATTGGGGTGGGTTTAAACTAATCTAGCCGGGGGTGGGAACCAAAATTGTAGTTTGAGTATAGAAAAGATTGAGAGTAGGGAGGTCCAAAATCAAGTTTTAGGGATGCAAGATGGCACCGGCAAGCAAGAAGGTGGTTTGAAGTGTGTCTACTTCAAAGCCAGGAGCATCCGGAATAAGGTGGGTGAACTTGCAGCATGGGTTGGTACCTGGGACTTCGATGTTGTGGCCATTTCGGAGACATGGTTAGAGCAAGGAGAGGAATTTTTGTTGCAGGTTCCAGGATTTAGATGTTTCAGTAAGAACAGAGAAGATGGTAAAAGAAGGGGAGGTGTGGCATTGTTGGTCAAGGACAGTATTACAGTTGCGGAAAGGATGTATGGGGACTCGCCAACTGAGGTAGTAAGAAACAGGAAAGGAGAGGTCACCCTGTTGGGAGTTTTCTATAGGCCTCCGAATAGTTCCAGAGATGTAGAGGAAAGGATAGCAAAGATCATTCTAGATAGGAGTGAGAGAGACAGGGTAGTTGTCATGTGGGACTTCAACTTTCCAAATATTGACTGGGAACACTATAGTAAGAGTACTATAGATGGATCCGTTTTTGTCCTGTGTGTGCAGGAGGTAGTTCAGATGAAGACCATCCTGCTTGTAGAGGTCCCACCTACCCCAGAAAGAGGTCCCCCACTTCCTGACACAGTATGTAGACAGGCCAACAAGGGGCGAAGCCACATTAGATTTGGTACTGGGTAATGAGCCCGGCTTGGTGTTAGACTTGGAAGTAGGTGAGCACTTTGGTGAAAGCGATCACAATCCCTGTTTACTTTAGTGATAACAGGATAGGTGTATACCACTATGGAGGAAAGGCAATTACGATGCGATTAGGCAAGATTTAGGAAGCATAAAATGGGGAAGGAAACTGCAGGGGATAAGCACATTAGAAATGTGGAGCTTATTCAAGGAAAAGCTACTGCGTGTCCTAGATAAGTATGTACCTGTCAGGCAGGGAGGAAGCTGTAGAGCGCGGGAGCCGTGGTTTAAGAAGGAAGTGGAATCTCTGGTCAAGAGGAAGAAGAAGGCTTATGTTTGGATGAGATGCAAAGGCTCAGTTAAGGCGCTTGAGGGTTACAAGGTAGCCAGGAAAGACCTAAAGAGAGAGCTCAGAAGTGCCAGGAGGAGACATGAGAAGTTGTTGGTGGATAGGATCAGGATAAACCCTAAGGCTTTCTATAGGTATTTAAGGAATAAAAGAATATAAGATTAGGGCCAATCAAGGATAGTAGTGGGAAGTTGTGTGTGGAGTCAGAGGAGACAGGGGAAGCACTAAATGAATATTTTTTGACAGTATTCACTCTAGAAAACGACAATGTTATCGAGGAGATTACTGAGATACAGGCTACTAGACTAGGTATGATTGAAGTTCACAAGGAAGAGGTATTAAATCCTGCAGAGTTTGAAAATAGATAAGTCCCTGGGCTGGATGGGATTTATCCTGGAATACTCTGGGAAGCTAGGGAGGAGATTGCCGAGCCTTTGGCATTGATCTTTAAATTGTCATTGTCTGCAGGAATAGTGCCAGAAGACTGGAGGATAGCAAATGTGGTTCCCCTGTTCAAGAAGGGGAGTAGAGACAATCCTGGTAATTATAGACCAGTGAGCCTTACTTCAGTTGTTGGTAAAGTGTTGGAAAAGGTTATACGAGATAGGATTTATAATCATCTAGAAAAGAATAATTTGATTAGGGATAGTCAGCACGAGTTGGTGAAGGGTAGGTCATGCCTCACAAACCTTATTGAGTTCTTTGAGAAGGTGACCAAACAGGTAGATGAGAGTAAACCAGTTGATGTGGTGTATATGGATTTCAGCAAGGTGTTCGATAAG
>NC_057712.1:54839752-54907011 GCF_004010195.1 Chiloscyllium plagiosum
TGTTTCCCCATCTGTTTCTCCACATCTCTGCTGCTATTGGGGGGCCTATAGTAAACACCCAACAAGGTGACTGCACCTTTCCTATTTCTGACTTCAGCCCATACTACCTCCAGAGGCAGATCCCCCTCAAACTTCCTTTCTGCAGCCGTTATACCATTTCTAATTAGCAATGCCACCCCCCCTCCTTTTTTCCCACCCTCCATAATCTTACTGAAACACCTGTAACCAGGAACCTCCAACAGCCATTCCTGTCCCACATCTATCCACGTTTCTGTGATGGCCACAACATCGTAGTCCCAGGTACCGATCCAAATTTAGCTTTAAATTGAGTGGTGATAGGTATAGGACAGATGTCAGAGGTAGTTTCTTTACTCAGAGTAGTAAGGGTATGGAATGCTTTGCCTGCAACTGTAGTAGATTTGCCAACTTTAAGTACATTTAAGTCGTCATTGGACAAGCATATGGACGTACATGGGATAGTGTAGGTTAGATGGGCTTCAGATTGTTATAACAGTCCGGCGCAACATCGAGGGCCGAAGGGCCTGTACTGCATTGTAATGTTATGTTCTATGACGTATGTATATAAGATTTGAAAAAAATAAATTGTTTTCACTTGTAAGTTCTTTTTGAGAAACTTTTCAGAACTTTCAAATCATTTCAATAACTTCCACTTCCTGAAGCAATGTTAGAATTTTCTTTCCCAGTCCTGTGAACATATGTCGTTTCTGACATTCTTGATGAGAACCATGTCCATTTGGGTGAGTGCAGAAGAGGTTGTCAGTGAATTGTTTCGAAGACAATTTAGCATATTGACATTCAAAATTAAATGACTGAATCAGAAGGAATCTTTCTTAGGTAAAGGGAGTATTCGGAATGGCATTGTTTGATTTCTTAAAAAAAATCTTTTCAGTATGAACAAAAAAGTACATTGCAAATATATAGTAACTAGTATATCGTTACTATTATGTCTTTTTTCCCCTAGAAGTATGATATAATCACTGTATCCAAAATAAATCCTGGAGATGATATCTAGGACACTAACTGGAGTGCATTGATGAGTAATGCTGCATTTTAAGTATGTATATATGTGCATAACAATTTAGTTCCTAATTCTTTTTGAATAATATGACATTCACATTTCATTTCTCATCTTTTAAAACATTCTATTCCTCATCAAGGCTGTCTTGGTTTTTGCAGTTTAATCCACTACTTCTGGTTACTTATTTTATCTTTTGTTATTTAAGCTCCTTTTCTATCTCCTGTTGTATTCTGAGGTAGCCATCACATTCTGTGTCATACCACAGGTAGACAAACAGAATAGCACATTGCGTTAATGACGGTAATCCTCAGCTATTGTGAGTCATGCGATCAAATAATGTGAGGTAAAAACAATGACTGCAGATGCTGGAAACCAGATTCTGGATTAGTGGTGCTGGAAGAGCACAGCAGTTCAGGCAGCAACCAAGGAGCTTCAAAATCGATGTTTCGGGCAAAAGCCCTTCATCAGGAATCCGATCAAATAATATGTTACACTGAAAACTTGTGCAGTCTGTACAGGTTGTATATAAAGAAGCAGATAACCTGAGATTTATTAGAAGGCTGTATGCAGTTGCATTTTGATATGGAGCCTGTAGTCGGGTATCAGCTGTTTCGTATGCTTTTAGCCTTCTCTTTCAAGCCTCTCAACAACTAACCTACTGCTGTACATCTATTGAAGGGCTTCTATGTATTAGCAAATGATAACAACCATTTCTCTTGACGTAATGGTGGAAATTTGGCTGTCTTCTAGGCATGCCAAACAACAATTTAGTTTTACTGTTCAACAATTAATTGAAAAATATTTTAAAATATGACAAAAAGGGTTAGAATTAAGAACGTTCTAATAAGTGATATTTATGGTGGAAAAATGCATTGTGATAAGTAATACTAGTAATAAATAGAGAACTCGAGGAATTCTGAACAGCTACAAACTGGCCAGAACATTCCTGTAACTGTAAATTTGCCTTTCTTTGCATTTGTATGTCTCTATTAAATCCCCTCTTAGCTTTCTTCTTTCCAATGAGAACAGACATAAGTCTCTCAGCCTTTCCTCATAAGACTTTCGCTCCAGATAAGGCAGCATTCTGGTAAATCTCCTCTGCACCTTTTCCAATGTTTCCACGTCTTTCCTGTAATGGGGCAAACAGAACTGTAAGCAATATTTCAAGTACGGCCGCACAAGCATTTTGTATAGTTGCAGCATGACATTACGGCTCTGTAGCTCAATCCCTCTATCAATAAAACCAAACACACCGTATGCCTTCTTAACAGTACTATTAACCTGGGTGTCAACTTTCAGAGATTTGGACTCCAAGATCCCTCTGCGCATCCACACTACCAAGAATCTTTCCATTGACCCAGTATTCTGTCTTTCTGTTATTCTTCCCAAGGTGAATCACCTCACATTCAGCTGCATTGAACTCCATTTGCCACCTCTCAGCCAAATTCTGCAGTTTATCCATCACCCTCTGCAACCTGCAACATTTTCCAAACTGTCCATAACTCCAGCGATTTCAGTATCATCTGCAAACTTACTAACCCATCCACCTATGCCTGCATCTAAGTCATTTATAGAAATGATAAACAGCAATGGTCCCAAGACAGGTCCTTGTGGCACACCACTAGTAACTGGACTCCAGGCTGAATATTTTCCATCAACCACCACTCGCTGCTTTCTTACAGAAAACCAGTGAGTTTTGAAAAGATTTGTAGCTCAGGTTGAGATTCTGGATGTATGGTTCTGAGCTTAGCGAGCAAACCTACATCCAGAAAGCCAGTTTCGAATCCAAACTGCTAAAACGCTCTCAATCCCATGCCTCTGTATTTTCTCCAATAGCCTGCCATGTGGAACCTTATCAAAAGCTTTACTGAAATCCACATTAACTGTCCTATCCTCATCCATATGCTTGGTCACCTTCTCAAAAAACTCACTGAGGTTTGTGAGACATGACTTGCCCTTGACGAAACCATGTTGACTAACTGTAATCAAACTGTTGCTTGCTAGATGATTATAAATCCTATCTCTTATAATCCTTTCCAAAACTTTTCCTACAACTGATGTAAGGCTCACTGTTCTATAATTACCTGCGTCATCTCTACTGCCCTTCTTGAACAAGGACACAACATTTGCAATCCTCCAGTCTTCTGGTACTAAATCTGTAGACAATGACGACTCAAACATCAAAGCCAAAGGCTCCACCATCTCCTCCCTAGCTTCCCAGAGAATCCTCGGATAAAACCCATTCAGCCAAGGGGACTTGTCTACTTTCACTCCTTCTTCTAGAATTGGTAACACCTCTTCCTTACTGATCTCGATTCTTTCTAGTCTAAGATCTTGTATCTCATTCTTCTCCTCAACAATATTCTCCTTTTTCCTGAGTGAAAACGGCTGAGAAATATTTGTTTAGCACCTCTCTGATCACCACAGGGTCCACACACAACTTCCCACTTCTGTCTTTGACTGGCCCTATTCCTACCCTAGTCATCCTTTAATTCCTCACATATCTATGGAAAGCTTTAGGGTTCTCTTTTATTCTACCTTCTCTTGGCCTCCCTTTGCTCTTCTCAACTCTCTCTTTCAATCTTTCCTAGCTAATCTGTAACTCTCCATCGCCTCATCTGAACCATCTCGACTCATCCTCACATAAGCCTCCTTCTTCTGCTTAACAAGAGATGCAATATCTGTATTCTGGGGTTAGTGATGCTGGAAAAGAACAGCAGTTCAGGCAGCATCCGAGAAGCAGTAAAATCGACGTTTCGGGCAAAAACCGGAAAGGCTGAACTGCTGTGCTTTTCCAGCACCACTAATCCAGAGTCTGGTTTCCAGCATCTGCATTCATTGTTTTTACCTATGCAATATCTGTAGTAAACCCATGGTTCCCTTACCTTATCAGTTCCTCCTTGCCTGATAGGGACATACCTATCAAGGACATGCAATACCTCTTCCTTAAATGAGCTCCACATTTCAATTGTCTCCATCCCCTGCATTTTGCTACCCCATTGTATGCATTCTAAGTCCTGCCTAATCACATTACAATTGCCCTTACCCCATCGATAACCCTTGCCCTGTGGCATGTACTATCCCTTTCTATCACTAAACTAAACGTAATTGAATTATAGTCACTCTTTCCAAAGTGCTCACCTACAACTAAATCAACTACAACTTCATTACCAAGCACCAGATCCATTTGGCCTCCCCTCTTGTCAGCCCTTCGACATACTGTGTCAGGAAACCCTCCTGCACACGTTGGACAAAAATTGATCCATCTGATGTACTAGAGTTATCACATTTCCAGTCAATGTTGGGGAAGTTAAAGTTCATAATGACCACCTTGTTTGTTTCACTCCTACCCAGAGTCATTTTGCCAATCCTCTCCACCAGCTCCCTGGAACTCTACAGAGGCCTATAAAAAACTGCCAGCAGTGTGACCTCTCCTCCTGTTTCTAACCTCAGCCCATGCTACCACAGTAGACGAGTCTCGTCAAAAGTTCTTTCAGCTACTGTTATACTATCCTTGACGAACAAGGCCACACCTCCCCCTCTTTTACGGCCTTGCCTGTTGTTAATGAAAGATCTAAACCTGGAACCTGCAACATCCATTCCTGACCCTGCTCTGTCCATGTCTCCAAAATGGCCACAATATTGAAGTTGAAAATGTGTTGCTGGAAAAGCGCAGCAGGTCAGGCAGCATCCAAGGAACAGGAGAATCGACGTTTCGGGCATAAGCCTGAAGAAGGGCTTATGCCCGAAACGTCGATTCTTCTGTTCCTTGGATGCTGCCTGACCTGCTGCGCTTTTCCAGCAACACATTTTCAGCTCTGATCTCCAGCATCTGCACTCCTCACTTTCTCCACAATATTGAAGTGCCAGGTACCGTTCCATGCTGCAAGCTCACCCCTACCTTATTTTGGATACTTCTGGCGTTGAAAGACACACTTCAAACCAGCTGGCTGTCTGCCAGCACATTCCTGTGACAGTGAAATCCTGTCCATGCCCTCCCTACTCTCATCCTCCTGTGCACTGGAACTACACCTCAGGTTCCCATCATCCTGCTGAGCTAGTTAAACCCACATGAATAGCACCAACAAATTTCCCACCCAGGATATTAGTACCTCTCTGGCTCAAGTGAAGACCGTCCTGTTTATAGTGGTTCCAACTTCCCCAGAATGATTCCCAATTATCCAAGTACATGAAACCCTCCCTCCTGCACCACCCTTGCGGCCACGTGTTCAGCTGATATCTCTCCCTCTTCCTTGCCTCGCTATCACATGACATGGGTAACAAACCAAAGATAACAACTCTGTTTGTTTGCTTTAGCTCTCAGCTTCCACGGTAGCTCCCTGAAATCCTGCCTTACATCCCTATCCCTCTTTCTACCTGTGTCATTGGTACCTACATGGACTATGACTTGGGGCTGGTCACCATCTCCCTTCAAAGACATGATCCGAGACATCGTGGACCCTAGCACCTGGGAGGTAACACACCAACTGTGAGACTCGTTTATTCCCAACAAATCTATCTGACCCTCTATCTGAGTCCCCAATGACTAACACTCTCCTCCTTTGCCTCTTTCCCTTCTCTGCAACAGGGACAGATTCTCTGCCAGAGACCTGCACCCCACTGCATACCCATGGTAAGCCATTCCTCCCCCAACAGTATCCAAAATGGTATACTTGTCTTTCAGGGGAACGACCACAGGAATCTTTCTACTGACTACTTTTTTCCCCTTCGAATTGTTACCCAGCTTTCTTTGTTCCTCAGAGTAACTGCTTCCTTGTAACTCCTATCTATCTCAGTCTCTGCCTCCTGAATGATCTGAAGTTCATTCAGCTCCCACTCCAGTTCCCTAACAAGGTCACGGAGGAGCAGGAGTTGGGTGCACTTCCCGCAGATGTACTTGGATGGGACACTAATGATGTCCCTCACCTGAAACATCATGCAGGAAGAACATTCTTCTCCCTGCTAGTCCCTTTATTAGAAAGTAAAAAAGAAGAGAAGCTTACTTGATGTGTCCCTGGTGTGTAAGGTTGGAAGAGGTGGTTGGGTGGGAGGCCCTTTGAAGGTAGGGTCTCAGGTTTAGAAACCATTCACTTATATAGCTGGAGGGAAATAAAAAAAGTCCCTCTTTTCTCAGAGACCTCTGCTCTCCAGTGTCAAATATAAAAGGTCAAATCAGTAACTCACCGCTCCTAATAGGCCCTTGGTGCAAGCTCCCGCCCTTTGAGCTACTGCTGAAAAATGGAAATTCATGCATGAGAGCCTCCAAATTCCTTTCTACTGTAGCTCTATGCAGACTTTCACCATTTAAATAATGCTCAGCTCCTCTATTCTTCCTGCTAAGGTGTATAACCTCTCATTTCCCCACATTATTCTTTTTTATTAAATGGTGGATCAGGCTCGAAGGGCTGCTCTTGTTCCTTGATTGAATTCCATCTGCCAAGTCTTTGCTCACTTGTTTTAACCTGTATCTATCTCTCTGCAGACTCTTTCTTTAACTTCACCACTTGCCTTCCCACATATTTTTGTGTCATCCATAAACTTGGCTCTACTACATTCACTTTCCTCATCTAATCCATTAATGTAGTGTAAATAATTGTGCCCTCAGCACTTGTGGCACTCCTGTAGATACAGATAGATGCCATCCTGAAAATGTCCTTGTTATCCCAAGTCTCTATCTTCTACCAATTAGTTGATACTGTATCCATGTTAATATACTACCTCCGACACCATTGGTTTGTAAGTAGACTGCAGTTCACCTTATCAAACAGCTTCTGAAAATCCAAAAATATTACATCACTGCTTCCCATTTATCTATCATGCTTGTTACTTCCTCAAAGATTTCTGATAAATGTTTCCCTTGTTTAGGTCAGGTGGTGTTCAACTTTGCAATGCTTAACTGCTGTTAGGGAGAACTTGAAGTGAGTTTGCAGTTATTTTATTTTACAGTTCTTTAGGTTTTGAGACTTAAAGTCATTTGAAGGTTCTGCTGCTGTAAATGCTCAAAAACCTTTGTTTGCTATCACCCTGTTGGGAGTTTTCTATAGGGCTCTGAATAGTTCCAGAGAAGTGTAGGAAAGGATAGCAAAGATGATTCTCAATAGGACCGAGAGTGATAGGGTAGTTGCTATGGGGGACTTTAACTTTCCAAATATTGACTGGGAGTACTACAACAGTTTGAGTACTTTAGATGGGTCAGCTTTTGTCCAATGTGTGCAGGAGGGTTTTCTGACATGGTATGGTGAGGCCATTGGATTTGGTACTGGGCAATGAACCCGGCCAGGTGTTAGATTTGGAGGTAGGTGAGCACTTTGGTGATAGTGACCACAATTCAGTTATGTTTACTTTAGTGATGGAAAAGGTTAGCTATATACCATAGGGCAAGAGTTATTGATGGGGGATGTGGTTGAGCGAGGGAGCCAATGTTTACAAAAGCAGTAATGAGGGAATAACCGCAAATGTTGAGGGTGTTATATTGCTCTTAAGAGGTGCTGTGATTCTCATGACTCTTCTATTTTCCTTGGTGCCAAACACTGCGTTGTTGAGAGGTGCTGATATGAGTCTACAAGTCTGGATTGAAGAATTAGTAATATCATGGCTGATCTCCTTATGGTCTGAATTTTATTTTCCTGTTTTCCCCAACAGCCCTCCGTCCCCTTTTTTACCAACCCATAGCCCTTGACTCCCTTATCTATCAAAACTCAGCCTTGGATAAACTCAATCCCCTACTTCAAATGTTTTCTGAGGAAGAGAATTCCTCAGACTTGTGTCCCTCAGGGAAAAAAAAATCCTCTGTCTTAAAAAGGGAGATAGCTTATCTGTCTGACGGGATAGCTGGTTTGTGATGCAGAGTAATGCCTTATAGACTCCAATGAATAAAGGCTGCCTTGTTCAAACTTTCTTCATGAAACCTTCATCTTAGAAAGATGAGTGAACTATCTTTGAACTGTTTAGAAACCAATTCTGCCCATTTTCCAATAAGGAGATCAGAAATGTACACAGCACTCTAGATGTGATCTCACCAAGGCCACGCATACCTACTTCTGTAATTGAGGTATTAAGAGACTTAAATTCCTCTGCACAACCATATTATGCAATCTCTTTCCTTTTAAATAGTACACTTGTTTTCTACTCTTCCTGTCTAAGTGGACAAGTTTATATCTTCCCCGTATTGTTCTCCATCTGCCAATTTTTCCCAAATTAGAACTTACCTATATTTCTTTGCATACTACTTCTCTCTTGCAAAATCATTTTGACTCTACTAAATCCCATTTTGATTTTAGTATCTTATTATAACTTCCTTAATTCTAGCAATTTCCCGATGGCTAGGCTAACTGGCATACACTTTCCTGCTTTCTGTCTCCCTCCTTTCTTGAGGAAAGTTATTATATTTGGTATTTTCCAACTTGCTGGGATCTTTCCCTTGTGATTGTCTTAATTTTCTCCCTTTCATGTCCTGACTTTCACCTATTTTCGTGAAGTTTTCTAAATCTTTTACAATGAATGCAGGTACAAGATAATTGTTCAACCCTTGCTTTCCATTGTTAATTTCCCAGATTCTCTCTATAAAAGACCAATCTCAATTTGACTACTCCTTTCCTTTTTAAGTACTTGTAGAAACCCTTGATATTCATCTTTATATTTCAGGCTAGTTTTCTTTGAAATTCTTAATTTCTACCACTTTTTAGATTTGTCAGTTTTTGATGGTTCTTTAAAATCTTTTCAATCTCCTGACTTATTTATATTTACATTGCTTCTTTCAACTTGATACTAACCTTAACTTCCTTATTTAGCTACAGACGATGCAACCTCCTTAAAGTATTTCTAATGGGGATGAATCTTTGCTGAGAATGATTAAATACCAGCCAAAGACTGCTGCTGCATCTCAACTGCCTTTTAGCCTTGTTTCCTCATTTATTTTAGTCTAGATTAGAGTGATGCTGGAAGCGCACAGTAGGTTGCTCCTCAGATGCTGCCTGACCGACTGTGCTTTTCCAGCACCACTCTAATGTAGATTCTGGTTTCCAGCATCTGCAGTCCTTGTTTTTACCTTCCTCCTTTATTTTCGCCAAGTCTGCCTTCATACCCTGATAATTGCTTTTATTCAGGTTTAAAACAATAATTTTAGACCTACACTTCTCAGCTTCAAACTAAACATGAGACATTCTATTATGTTAGCATTGCTGTCATTCTAGAGGTTCCTTTTAAAATTGGGCAATCGATTCATCCTGTTGCATTTCATGTTTATGAGGTCTAGAATAGCCGGTTCCCTGGTAGGCACCAGAGTGTACTGCTCTAAGAAATTGTACTGATCAGGCTACCATTGCCAGTCCGTTCTGTATATTCTGCATGGAGATTGAGATTACCAGTAGTTATTGCAGTATTTTTCTTATATGCCTCATTTATTTCTACCTGTATACACTGCCCTATAGTATAATGACTACTTAAGTGGCTTAAAAACTACTCCTGCAATTCATACTCCTAAACCTCCTTTTTTCTTTACCTGAACTGATTCTATATCTTCACTTTTGCACTATATTTATCTCTCATTACTGTGCTAATGTTTTTTCTAAATTAACAGAGCTATCATCCCACCAACTTTTCCAGACTTTCTCTCATTTTAAAATGTCAGATTCTCTTAGATATGCAGGTCTTAGCTTTGGTCTTGTTGTAACCATGTCTCCATAATTGCTAATAAGTCATATATGTTAGTTGTGTTTAACAGTGCATCCATTTTGTTACAAATGCTACATGCATTCTGGTACAATCTCTGGTCTCATTTTCTGGTGCATTTTTACATTTGTATGTTCTGTTGCTTCTTGTCACATTCTGGTTATTATTACCCAAAATGGTGGAGAACAAGATCATTTGGCCCATTGTTTCTGCATTGGCCCAATTAGCTTCACTGCTTCATTCATTTCTTTTTCTTTCCCTTTTATTTACCTAATACCTAAGTAAACCATGACAATTGAATTCCTCCCCTTCCCATTGCAAGTTTCTAATACTGACACTGGGCAAGCATCATAGCCTTTTGGATTCTCACCCTTAGCCATAGAGAACCCCCTCATGAATGGCTTCCTGTACCGTGGTGCTATGGTCAATTCTGTAATCCAACCTACAGCTACCACTCATCCATACAAGCTGCACGAACCTTAAACATGTTGAAAAATTGTAAGAGCTGAGGGTCCTTCCCCTTCTCAATTGTCTTCCCTACCTCATTTATAGTCACACCCTCCTGTACATGTTGACTGAAGTTAGAGGACCCCATCCTAAGACTCTTTTGTAGAACAACGTGTCCAAGTAGCTTTCCCTCTCTCTGGAGCAGCATTGGCTCTGCATTTCCAACTTTAGTCCATTAAACTCCTGAGCCAAAGCTCCTCAAACTGCCGATACTCACTGAGGACATTATCCTGAGTAACACTCACATCTGTCAGCACCCACACAATAAAGCCACAACCCATCTGCTGCTGTGGGGTCATCTTTATCTGTTAATGAACTACTTTTCTTAATTGATTTATAATTAATAAACTCAACTTCTTTAATCTTCAAAATTGCCAGCAAATAAGATAACTAAAAGTAAAACCTTATTCATAATGACCTGAATTTTGGAAGAGCACCATTCTCAGCTCTTCAACCTCTCCAAACCCCCTCTAGTTTAAATTCTATTTCACCCCCGATACCAAATTCCCAACGTACTGTCTGTCTGTCTCCTGCTCCAACAAAATCTCCTCTCTATCCACATATACAATGTGGATGCAAAAGCTCTCTGATTTTATCTTTAGCCTATGTTGAATGATGAGCCAGCTTAATTTGCTGACAAGCTAGCTTAACTACACACATTATATCTCACTCTGGCATCTTTGTGCATCTCCTTACTCTGTCAAGGTGGAGGGGAAAAACATGGCTGTTGATCTAAGTGTGATGATTTGTCCTGGTGTTGAGCAGCTTAAGTATTATTGTAACTAAATCCTTTGGGTTCAATAGTTATACACCACCATATTCTTGACTTGAGCCTTGTAGAAGATGGAGTGGCTTTGAGGGGTCAGAAGGTCATCCATTGGGGAGTATCCAGACTGCTTAATTCTTGTCTGGATGTGGCCAGTGGAGTTGAGCTTCTGCAGCAGTGACCTTGAGGGTATTGTTGATGGAAGTGATGGTGGATCACTTGGTGGAGAATGGATTGAAACATTTCTTGACCTTGATTGTTTGATAAATGGTATGAATGTTATCTACCATTTATAAGATAAGTATGAATGCTGTCTATGCCTTGTTTTTTTTCATTATTGCAGGTGTTGTGACTGGTCTGGAATCATTTAAAACTGTGTCTCTGGACACTGTAACAGGTTATGACAAAAGGAAGGAGGCCAATGATGACAGTTGAATATGACTATGCTGTAAAATCTGCCTCGAGGAACTCCAACAGTGTTTTGGGACAGCAGTAATTTGCCTCCAATTTCTATGGCTCCTTGCCTGTCAGCTATAAGATATCTTAAGATGCCATGATAAAACACTGGACCAGCGCCTGTGAAAATGGTGGCTGTTAACTCTCATCCAGTGAGAAAAGTATCATAAAGAGCTGCAGCCAAATTAAACGGCGTAAAGTTTAATCTCGTGACCTTATGTAAAGTGCATGTTGTGCAGCGGAGAGGAAATTATCACGGAGGAGATCGAGCTAACGCGAGGAAGGCCAGTCCAATGAGGTGGCAAGCGAGGTCCCCAGCATTGATGACAGTCATCCTGAGTGGCTGTGAGAGCAGGAACAAGCAGCCCAAGGCAGCGCTGGGAGTAGGTAGGATAGGATGCAAAGTGTCAAGAGTACGCGACGTGGGGCGGCATCGAACCCCTTGTGAGGAAAGCGAGCCCAGTACGGCTAAGACTGTAGTGTTAAACTAATAATTGTGTTTCTTTGTTTTCCTACTTTTTAGTAAGAAGGACTGTAATGTTTAATTTTTATAAAACTTATTTATTCTTCTGCTTTGTACTAAGATTCTGCACCTAGGTACCTTTGTATCAAGATGCTGCCATAAGTGGTGATTTGTAAACCTTTCACTTTATTCATATGGGTACATGTGACAGTAAACCTAATTCTAATCTTTAAAGCATTTTCCCCTTTTATAAGCCATTGAATGCACCTTTGCTAGACTGCTTCTCTCCCAGATGAATGTTAAAAATGTTTTTATTAAAGTTTTTTATGCTGTACACTCCAAGAGACTGGGTAACCATCTTCAGATTTTGTTCCTAGGTTCTATGCTCTACTGCTTATTATATGAATGCAGAGTTTACATAGAAGTACATAAAAGCAGTGCAGTTCAAATGCTCTTCTTTGCACCCTATTTCCCTCTCCCTCTTCACCCCAGCCCAAGCTCTGAGATTGCTGGAGCTTATTACTTGGCACACTGGCTGAGATGTAGAAGTATTTATTGTTTCCCTCTGGCACAACTCCTTAGTGAGTTGGCATGTTCCATTGATGGAAGGATAGATATGTGAGAACAGCCAAATATTGCAGCATGTTTTTCAATTCTGTTATGTGAGATGAGAATATTTGTGCAGAACTTTATGCAGTGGTGGGTGAATGTGGCATTCAGATAATTCAACATGTCAGAATGCGGGTTTAGATGAAATATTATTTAAGCACACTTTGCCTTGTGGAATGCTAAATGCTGCGGGTTCTTGAACTGTTAACGATTGTGACCAGTAAATACTCTCAAAATCCCATAAAACCATGGAGATAGTTTGTTATTCCTGATTTGTAAAGCATGATGTTGCAGCCTTACAAAATATAAGACTGTAACAGACAACTTCTCTCACTCTCTGGGTCTATTATAAACAGAAGCCAAGTAAGTAATTTGTGTTTTATCTGAC
Source organism: Chiloscyllium plagiosum (assembly GCF_004010195.1). NCBI lineage: Eukaryota > Metazoa > Chordata > Chondrichthyes > Orectolobiformes > Hemiscylliidae > Chiloscyllium > Chiloscyllium plagiosum. The sequence continues at coordinate 54,852,651 of NC_057712.1, forward strand.
CATGTCAGCACGTAATAAATCAAATCTAGATAGAAAGGGCACATGTTAGAACTGATGGGTTGCGGATGGCAGTACACATGACACACAGTTTTGTAATTATTCTAATCTGTTTGGCAGCTCAGACCTTGCATTACTCGCTTACCCTCTTGAAACATGGTTGTAGCCAGATTAAAGTAATCTACCTAGAATATGCATGTTAAGCTGCAAGATGGTGTAAAGGTTAAGGGCATCCCTGTCCTTTTTTTTTAAAAGGAGTCCAAAACAATTAATTACTATTTTTCAGTGTGAATAAGTAGTCTGTTATAGTCTGTAACAGAGGGTGGGACAGTGACTGAGTGATTAGCATGTTGCTTCACAGTGCCAGGGACCCGGGTTCGATTTCGAGCTCAGGTGACTGTGTACGGAGTTTGCACATTCTTCCTGTGTCTGCATGAGTTTCCTCTGGATGCTCCGGTTTCCTCCCACAGTCCAATGGAGTACAGGTTAGGTGAATTGGCTATGCTAAATTGACCATAGTGTTCAGGCATGTGTAGGTTAAGTGCATTAATCAAAGGTAAATATAGAGCAGGGTGAATGGATCTGGTGGGGTACACTTTGGAGGGTCAGTGTGAACTTGTTGGGCTGAATGGCCTGTGTCTACACTATAGGGATTCTATGATTGTGCTTCTTAACACATTTTGAAAAAGAACATATGTTTTAGCTAAAACTTGCTCTCTAATTAGAAACTGTATTGCTTATTGCCTCTGCCTTATTGCAGTTGCTGTGATCACAAAACCTGTGCATAGTAATAAACTGTTAGGGATGCTGGTAAAGATTTCTATGTCGAGTGTATGTGATTGGATTAAATGTCTTGCACAATCCAACATAAACACATCAGCTAGTGGCCTCAACAATTATCAAGTATATTGTTTTAAGAATTTTTAAGTGGTTATTATTATGATCAAACTTATACAGTTTGACATATATGAAGAAATAAGCATGCATGGCTCCTGGGCTGTTAGCTCTCATTTAAGATTTTTCTGACTCCACAAGGCGATTTCAACTTCTATGTTTTGAAATGATCCTAATGTAACTCTCCTTATGTGTTTTCAGCCCTTTTTCTGTCAGTCCTGTAAGATATGCATGGAGATTTCCAGGCAGAAAAAGAGTATGGGAAATTGTTACATTTTCAAAGTGCTTTTAGTTGAATTGATGTTCTTTGCCAAAGGTAAATGTGACAAGTGCCTTATTTAACAAGTACTAAAAAAAAAGCCCACCTAGTTTTTGTGTTTCCAATTGGATCTTTACAATTTTTGCAGTTTGCTCATGTGTTAGATTCATGAAAGTTCACTGGTATACTCATTCTTAAGGAGGTCACAACAATCAAACTGTGATTTCCAAATTAAACTCTTCTCATTTCCAAATCTTCTGATTTTTCAATGCCGCAAGACATTGTAATACCTACTGACACTCATGGTAGGTTTTGTGTTGTGCATTTGGCAAACTTTTGACCCTGCTTCTTTAGGAAATGCCACAGTGTGGTGACATTGAACAGTTGTGTTCTACTGCTGATTATAAAGGAGATGGAAACTACTGGCTATATTCACTTATATAATGTATATGAAAGCAGCACACTGATAATTATGGCTTGGTGTTTGGGTGATTGTTAATTGTAGTTCATTTTATATCTTCCCCTAATTCTCCCCCACCCCCAATTTAAGTCACCGCATATAGAAATGTGTAAACAGATAAGATGGTCTGTTTTACTGTTGTTTCTGATTTACTATTGCCTGTTTTCCACAGTTGGAGTGTTTTGGAGCTGTGGTGATGAGTTTCTGGACTTGGCAGGATGCTGCTGCATTCTGACAGGGATGGTAGATAAGAAGGGAATGAGTCCATGCAAAAGGCAGCAGCAAGTATGGAGAATGGCAATAGTGTCTCTGAGACTGCAGGAAGACAGAGAGGACCAAGTGGTATTATTGCTAGACTGTTATTCCAGAGACAGAGGTCATGTTCTGGGGACCCCGATTCTAATCCCGTCACAGCAGTTTGAACTCAGTAAAAATCTGGAAGTAGGAGTCTAATTATGACCGTGAATCCATTGTTGGAAAAACCCATCTGGTTCACTAATGTCCTTTAGGGAAGTAATCTGCCATCTTTACCTGGTCTGGCCTACATGTGACTCTAGGCCCACAGTAATGTGGATGACTCTTAACTGCCCTCTGGACAGTTATTGATGGGAAAGAAACGCTGGCTCGACCAGCAATGCCCTCATTCTGTGAATGAATCTGAAAAAAAGACAGAGTTGGAAGAGAATTTGCAGAGAGAGCAAACTCCGCATGATGCCCTCTGCCAATTTGGAACTAGATTTCTCCATATTCCTTGACAGCGACGAGAAGCTATATGGTAAACCCTCAAATGAACTCGGTGTCTCCACATACGTATATCCTTCAGCTCCCTTCTGGAATGCTATTCCATTGAGATCTCTCTCTGAGTGCCATAGAGCAGAAGTCATCTGCAATCTCTCCCTCTGATGAACTGACACATAAATTAATTTTTTCTTCTGGCCTGGTTGCAGACCATTTGTAAACAGTGACATCATGCTGACCCCCAACTTTGTGCGAGTTTTTAAGGTATGGGCAATGAAGGTTTCTGAGCTTATGACTGAGGTAAATGATCAGGCCTTTTCATCACTGCTATGCAATTGTTTTCTTGCCTCCTCCTGGTTCTCTGTTTCAGCAGGGAGACATTCCCGTATGAAAGGAGAAAAATAGAAGTTTGAGGTATGTAGATAAGAAGCAAGAGGACATTGGTTATACAATCAGCAGCTTGCTCGTCTTGCCTGACAGAAAGAGGAAGGTGCTTTCGTAGTTGAAATGATGCATAAGATAGGAACATCATCCCCATGGTTCTCAATTATGCTCCTTGTTATATGGCTTCTATTGCAGCCAGCCTCCTTGTACTGAAAATCACCTGTAAGAGAGGGCAGAACATCAATGGTTATGCAACACTCAGTTTGGATGCTGTAAGTGCGATAGTTACATTTTTGGAAGCATGTGAAGAATTTAAAGGGGAGTGTGAGGCTGACAGCATTTGGTAGTTTGAAGGTGATATGGAATATCTGGATATTGAGTGTGAGTCATGAATGGTGATGATGTGATATCCTTTCATTCTTTAATTGAATGTGAGTGTTGCTGATAAAACCAGAATTTATTGACATCCCTAACTGCCCTTGAACTGATGGGTGTGCTAGAATTCACTTGTAGAGGGTATGAAAGTGGCGTGAACGTGGGAGTGAATGGCTACAGTGGAGTTTCCCCATGAAAGCCTGAGGGGCAAGGCCCAGACTGAGCTCAGTCAGAACAGTGGCAAAAAACAGGAACCTGACTGAATTTGAAATGGCTAACATCTATTAAAAAGTAATGTCAGCACAAAGGACAGAACCGATTGGTAGGTAGTGGTCACCTTTGTATTCTGTTCTCAAGTTTTAACATAGTATACACCTCGTTGGTAAAGTTAATATATAAAAAGCAATGTAAGTAAGTTAACAATGTAACTAAATAATAACTTCAAAATTCTTTAAAAGTAGCAGTACAGGTAGTGTGTCATAGCTGCAATATGTTGGAGCTTCTAAATAACACTGTGATCTGCGGTAAGTGTTTGACGCTCGAGTGGTAACGGCTCAGAGTTTATGAACTCCAATCTTGACCCTCACCAAATGAACAAACAGAACCTTGAAGACAATAATCTCTAGATTATTACCTCAGCCATGTACAAATTGGCATAGGTTAAGCAATGTTAGAGAGATGAATGCTGGAGAAGCAGGTTCTGGTTTGTAGGGCGCTGGCACCAAATTGGCAAACGTGAGATCAGTACCATTTGACGGTCTACAACGGAACCATTCTTGGATTGATGTTCTTGTTAACCACATAACTTGGGAAGTAGAGCAGATGTTAAACTACAATGAAACATAGAAATTAAGAGCCGGAGTAGGGCATTCGGCCCTCTGAGTTTGCATCAACATTCAGGATTATCATCGTTGATCATCCAACTCAATACCGTGTTTCTACTTTCTCCCATACTGTACTCATTCCTTTAATGCTAAGAACTATATCTAATTATAACTAAATAGTGGAAGCAAATGCCCAAGTTTGAAAAGTTGTGATGACTGAAGGAGTAGGAAAAAGGCACCAGGATGAAATTAATGTCGGAAATGATAGACAATGACAGAAAGGACAGAATACAGATTTAACAGTAAATCCATATTTAAGATTAGAGGTCAGAAAAATAATAACAGGCCGAAACTCAAGATACTGTATTTGAATGCATGTCACATTTGAAAAAAATTGGATTTTTTTTTCCCACAAACTATTAGTCACAAACTGAGGTAAGTAAGTATGATCTAGTGGCTATTGTTGAGACTTGGCTATGGGATGGCCTAGATTGGGATCTGAAGTTTGAAGAATTTGTGACATTTATGAAGGACAGGAAGCTAGTATAGGGTCCAGGTGTGGATCTGTTAATTAAAGATGGTATTCATCCAATAGAGAGGATTGACCTTAGTTTAGAAATTCAGGATATAGAAGCAGTCTGGTTAGTGATGAGGAATGATTTAAAAAAGGTAACTAAAATTGTGTGATTTGAACCCATATCTCCAGATAAGTCGCCATTTTTTAAAGTCATGTTTAAAGAGCAAGGCTTTAAAAATTACAGATTATGAAACTTGAACAGACCTTATCTGTTCTTCAAGCATGTCACATCTCCAATACTGTACATATTCGTGACTCCTATTCTGAGGATTTGGGTATTTGGAGCGGCCAATATGATGAAAAAATGTGGTGCTAGAAAAGGCACAGCATCAGAGGAGCAAGAGAGTTGACGTTTTGGGCATAACCCTTCATCAGGACTGGGGAGGGGGCTGAGAAATAAATAGACAGAGTGGAATGGAGTGGGGCTAGGGAAAAGATAGATGGGATGGTGATAGGTGGGCAAAGGTAGGAGGTGATTTTGATAGGTTGGTGGGAAGTGTGGAACGGAAACATAGGGAGGAAGGTGGACAGGTAGGTGAGGTCCAGAGGGCAGTGCTAAGTCAGAGGGTTGCATCTGGGGGGGAGCAGAGATTTGGAAACTGGTGAATTCAACGATTGGACCAGACTCCCAAGGTGAAAGATGAGGTGTTCTTCCTCCAGTTTGCTGGTGGTCATGTTCAGGTGACGGAGGAGGCCCAGAATGGACATGTCCATTTCAAGTCTCCCCCCCACCCCATGACATGTCCATTCTGGGCCTCCTCCTAATCAAAGCCACCCGCAAACTAGAGGAACAACACCTCATCTTCTGCCTCGAGAGCCTACAATCACATGACCTCAACATTGAATTCACCAGTTTCCAGATCTCCCCACCCCCCACTCCATCCCAGATCCAACCTTCCAACTCAACACTGCCGCCTTGACCTGACCTACCTGTCCATCTTCCTTCCCACTATCCGCTCCACCAACCTATTACAATCACCTCATATCTTCGCCCACCCATCACCATCCCACTTAGTTTTCCCCCATTTATTTCTCAACCCCTTCTCTTTCCTCAGTCCTGATGAAGGATTATGCCTGGAACGTCGACTATCTTGCTCCTTAGATGCTGCCTGACCTGCTGTGCCTTTTCCACACTTTATCGACTCTGACTCTCCAGCATCTGAATTGTCACTATCCTCTAGCAGTTGATATGACACTTGAATGTAGAACATAGAACATGGAACAATACAGTGCAGAACAGGCCCTTCGGCCCTCGGTGTTGCGCCGACCTGTGAACTATTCTCAGCTTGTCCCCCTACACTATCCCCAAATCATCCATGTGCTTATCTAAGGATTGTTTAAATCTCCCTAATGTGGCTGAGTTGTCTACATTAGCAGGTAGGGCATTCCACGCCCTTACCACTCTCTGCATAGGCTTTGAAATTCAAATGGGCTTGCTGAGTTTAGGTCTACCCTTCGTGAGTCATGCCCTGTCCCCCACTTCTCCAGTTGATAACAGTTTGATATATCACAAATGGAATGGGTAATCTGTATTTGGGTCCAACTTGTAATTTCGTAAGATCCAAATTCAGCCTCAGTAGCAAATAGAAAAAAATAGAGATGACTGCCATTTTATTTTTTTATTTAAATTTTATTAGTTGCCTCGAGTCAGATTGTTTGCTGCAATGGTTTGTATCAGTATAGAGATCTTTTTATTCATTCACAGGATGTGGACATCACTAGCCAGGCCAGTATTTATTGCCAATTCTTATTTGCCCAGAGGGCAATTGAGAATCAAACACATTGCTGTTAGTCTGGAGTCACACGTAATCCAGATGGCATAAGGATGGCAAATTTTCTTCGCTAAAGGATATTAGTGAACCAGATAGGTTTTTCCTTCATAATCCTGCATGGAACTCTCAACTAATGCATGAACAATTTTGAAAATTCCAAGCTTTTCCTTTGCCTGGAAGATGTTGTGTTGGCATACTAATGCACTTTCTTGAAACAGGCTTCTTAGGTTATTTTCTAGTCTTGTTATGTTTGCTGGAGGAAATGGATCATGTTATATGAGAAACAGAAATCTGGTTTGACAGAAAGTTTACCAAACAGTTAGTGTCAATGCACCCAGTCTTGTACAAATACTTCATCTTAAATAAGGCTTGGAGTGTTACTGTGACAATGAACAATTCACAAAAACATTATTTCCTGATTTACTTAGGCAAAATAGATGAATTATATTGTCATCAATTTTATGTAATTGATAATGATACCAAATATATCTTAAGTTTAGAGAAAAGAAGCTCTACTTGGGCCGAAAGAAATGGAAAAATGGAAAGACCATTTGAAGTACAAATTGCAATGGCAAACAAATATAATTCTTCATATTTTGTGTACTTTCAATACAAACATAACTGTAATACTGGTTATAATAACTGAACCGAAACGAGATCAGACAAAAGTGAGGCAGCCTCTTGACCAATGGTACTGATGTTGCAACATATACCAGGTGGAAGAAGGAAACCTTTGGGAGGAACAGAAGGCAAGAGAGACCCGAATGTATTAGCCTGAGATGAGCATTAGGGCCAATCATCTATCACTGTCAGATGGGAGAGGCAGCATAGCGTTCCTGCTCATCTGCTCTCTGGCTGCCTGATTGAAGTGCAGGCAGTCTGCAGTCACAAAATGTACATACATTTAGGGTGAAAGGAGAAAGGAAAAAGATATCACAGATTGCAATTTGTTTAGTGCTCCACTCTAGACACCTTCACAATTTCAGTTGCTGCTGGATTGCTTGGAAAACAGGAAACATGAATCCTTTTTAGGGCTGTGACTCTTCACACCTTTACTGGATGTGGATTTGTTTGCATGTTGTTGAGCAATATCGTAAAACTGCACTATGGGTATTCTGCTTACTACCGATCAAATTATTCCTGCATCTGAACTGGCAATTGCAGCGGGTTCCTGTGCGAGATTCACCTCCTTTCTTCCTACCCTAGACCTAATATCCTTGCAAGTAGAGGTGCAATGCATTCGCTATGTCTGCAAACTATTAGTCTGCACGCTATGAAACTGTTGATTGGGGGAGGAAGAAAGCTTTGAGGTTTCAGATGCGGTTACTGCCAGCTGGTAGTTCATTTGGACTTTACTATGGAGATCCTCTGGAGTTGAAATTAATGCTGTATGGTGTCTTGTCAGCTGTAGCATGCATGATGACCTTGCCAGTATGCTGAAACTTATTTGGTTTTATATAATTTAGATGTAAAATTCATATGCAGCAGAATATTAGGTATTTAGGACTAATAACAGAGCGTTAACCTGTTTGTAGGGTTTGCATGACTGCACAAACCAGCAGTTGTTCACAATGACCATTATGACAAACTGTGTAATAACAGCTCTGAACTGATTGATTAGAAAAATAGGTGTAATAATTTTTCAAAAATTGAAATGTTTACAATGCTTGTCTATTGACCAGTGAAGCACTTAGAACATCTTGCCCAAAATCTCACCTGATTTCTCAATGATCACTTGCTCTTTCTTGAGTATATATATATTGATTTACAGTTTCTATTTTTAACCTGAAGTTTGAATTAGAATATGTTTAAGTCTGCAAGGAGGTGATGTTATCATCATGGCATCATTCAAATTCCAGAAAATTGCATTGATCTGTGATGGTGCCATTGAAAGAGCCATCAAACATTGAAATTGGAATGAAACGCGCTGAACATTAGAAGCAATAACATTTTGATTAATTGAGGAAACTAGGTAATGGTTTCTGACCTTTTAGCTAGAGGCTTACCAAATGGCCACGACAACAATGCCTATTCATATTGCATTTTAATACTGTGAAACACTCCAAGGCATAGACCACTTTTGGAATATTGCGTGCAGTTCTGGTCTCCTTCCTATCGGAGGGATGTTGTGAAACATGGAAGGGTTCAGAAAAGATTTACAAGTATGTTGCCAGGATGGACGATTTGAGCGATAGGGAGCGGTTGAATAGGCTGGGGCTGTTTTCCCTGGAGCATTGGAGGATGAGGGGTGACCTTACAGAGGTTTAAAAAATCATGAGGGGCATGGATAGGATAAATAGACAAGGTCTTTTCCCTGGGATTGGGGAGTACAGGATTAGAGGGCATAGGTTTAGGGTGAGAGGGTAAAGATTTAAAAGGGTCCTAAGGGGCAACTTTTTCAAGCAGAAGCTGGTGTCTGTATGGAATGAGCTGCCAGAGGAAGTGACGGAGGCTGGTACAATTACAAAACAATTTAAAAGACATCTAGATGGGTCTATGATTAGGAACGATTTAGAGGGATATGGACTGAGTGTTGGCAAATGGGACTAGATTAGGTTAGGATATCTGGACAGCATGGACAAGTTGGACCAAAGGGTCTGTTTCCATGCTGTACATCTCTATGACCTCATAGCTGCTTTACCAAACAAGAATGACGCAAAGACAAATAATGTATTATTAGATTAGGTAAGCTAAACCCTGGTCAAAGAAGTAGGTTTTAGGAAGTGTCTTAAAGGGGGAAATTGAAGCGCATAATCAAATGTTATAGGGAGTGATTTGAAGAGTTTGAACCCTCCAACTGAGTACATAACCATGAAAAATGGGACTGTTGTAACTGGGAAAGCACAAGATGCAGAATCAGAGTAGCAGGGGTATCTTGGAATGTTGTTGGGCTGGAGGAAATTATAGAGCTAGAGAAGGCAAGGGCCATCATAGGCTATGAAAACAATAATCTTAATAACAGATGATATTTGATTGGGAGTGAGAGCAGTTCTATCAGCACTGTGCCAATATGAAAATGGAAATTACTGTGAGTTTTGTACAACCTCAAGTTTATGAAATATAGATTGAGGGTGACCAGCCAGTGTGTTGAACAAGTTGAGTTCAGAGCTAACACATACATGGGTGATGGTTTCAGTAGATGACTTGAGGTGGGATGAGGGGGTGAGGTGGTGGGTAGTGTGGTAGTGTCATTGAATGAGTAATCCAGACGTCTTGGCTAATGCTGTGGGACACCAATCAAGTTACACCACAGCAGCTAGTGGAATTTAAACTTTATCAATAAATCTGTGATTATAAAGCATCCAATGGTGATCCTGAAAAATGTCGATTTACAGTAAAACCACAGCTGCCTTAACAATGTTCTTTAAAGAAGGAAATCTGCCACACTTGTCTGGTCAACATGTAACTCTAGGCTCTCAGCAATGCAACTGACTTAAATTCTCTCTGAGATGATGTGGAAAGTTAGTCAGTTTTGTCAAACTTCTACAAAGTCTAAAGTGAATGAAATCAGTTGGAGCACCTGGCGTTGACATGCACCAGAAAGAACAATGGCACAATACTGCAACTTAAGTTGGGAGAGTTGCGAGTGAAGCAACAGCCTGTCATAGTAATACTCTCAGAATCGTATCTTACAGATAGTGCCCTGGACACCACCATCACCATCCCTGGATACGTCCTGCTCCACTGGCAAGACATTCCCAGCTGAAGTGATAACACAGTGGGAAACAGTTAGGAGAGAGTTGTCTTGGAAGTCCACAGCATGAAGTCTCATGGAATCAAGCCAAACATTGCAAAGGAACCCTTCTGCTGATTACCACCTCCAGCACCTGTTGATTGATGAATCAATAATTCTGCATGTTAAACAGGACTTGTAAGAAGTATTGAGGATGGCTAGGTTGAGAATGCATTCTTGGCATCAGCGAGTTTTGAGAAGATTTGTAGCTCAGGTTGAGGTTTTGGATGTAGGTTTGCTCGCTGAGCTGGAAGGTTCATTTCCAGACGTTTTGTTACCCTACTAGGTAACATCTTCAGTGGGCCTCAGGCGAAGCCATGCTGAAAATTCCTGCTTCCTATTTATATGTTTGGGTTTCTTTGGGTTGGTGATGTCATTTCCTATGATGATGCTATTTCCTGTGGCAAAGTCACTTCCTGTTCCTTTTTTCAGTGGGTGGTAGATGGGGCTCTATCTCGATGTGTTTGTTGATGGAGTTCCGGTTGGAATGTCATCCTTCTAGGAATTCCCTATGACACCCATTGATTCCAGTTTTGCTAGGGCTCCATCATGCCACACTTGGTCATTTACAAAATACCATGCAAGGACTGTAACGAACACTACATTGGACAAACAGGCAGAAAACTAGCCACCAGGATATATGAACACCAACTAGCCACAAAAACACATGACCCTCTCTCACTAGTATCCTCACATATGGATGAGGAAGGACACCACTTCGACTGGGACAAGCCAAACAAAGACACACATGAGAATTCCTAGAAGCATGGCATTCTACCAGAACTCTATTGACAAACATGAAACGTCTGGAAATGAACCTTCCAGCTCAGCGAGCAAACTTGCATCCAAATTCTAGGCATCACTAGCTAATCTGTTTCAGTACAGCTAATTATTATACCTAATGTATTTCAGTACAGCTATAATACTGACATCTACCACACAATGTGGAAATTTTGTGTCCTTTCCACAAAAAGTAGGACAAAACCATCTCAACCAGTTACTGCTCCTTCGTCTACTGTTGGTTATCAGTAAAATGATGGAAGATATCAGCAGTGTAATCAAGTGGCATTTGCTTAACAATAACACAGACAAAAGAGTTGAACTCCAAGGGGTGATGTGAGAGTGTCTGCCCATGATATCGGGGCATCATTTGATCAAGTGTGGCATTAAGGAGCTGTAGCAGAAATTGAGTCAATGAGAATGGAGGGAGCGCTGGTTTGAGTCAGATCTAACACAGAGGAAGATAACTGGGTTTAGTTGGTCAAATATCTCAGTACAACATGTCTCAGCAGGTGTTCCTCAGGGTAGTGGCCCAAATATCTTCAGCTGCTTCATCATTGCCTTTTTTCCATCAGAAGATCAGAAATGGATACGTTTGCACCATTTGTGACGCTAAAAATAAGGAAGCAGCTCATGTCCATGTGCATCAAGACTTGGATAACGTCTGGTTTTCAGCTGATCAGTGGCAAGTAATGCACAGTACTCTGTGTCAGGCAATGATAATCTCTAATGTGAAAAAAATCCAACTGTCTCTCTTTGCCATTCAGTGACACTACTATTGCTGAAACCCCCCAACATCTTCTGCAGTTACCATTGGCTAGGAATTTAAATGGATCGTCCATTTAAATACTGTGGCTACAAAAACCACGGGAAGGCGATGATCTTCTGGTACTGTTGCTAGATTATTAATCCAGAGACTCAGATAGTGTTCTAGGCACCCTGGTTCAAAACCCTTCACGGCAGATGAATCCAATTTTTAAAATCTGGAATTAATTTATTGATGACCATGAAACCATTGTCGATTGTAGGAAAAAAAATCATCTGATTCACTAATGTCCATCAGGGAGGGTAATCTGCCATCCTCACCTGGTCTGGCTACATGTGACTCCAGACCCACAGCATTATAATTGACTCTTAATTGCCCTCTGAAATGGCCCAGGAAGCCATTCAGTTGTACCAATTGCTACAAAGTCTCAAAGAAATGAAAATGGATGGATTGCCAGTCATAGACCCACACCAGAAAGGACAATGGCAGAAAAGACAATGTCAACCCTGTAGAGTCCTCCTCACTAACATTTGGGCGAAAATTGGAAGAGCTGCCTCGCAGACACATCAAGAGCAGCCTGACATAATCATACTCACAGAGTCAAACCTTACAGATCATGTCGCAGACACCGACATCACCATCCCTGGATGAAACACTTATGCCCAAAAAGTTGATTCTCCTCTTCCTTGGATGCTGCCTGATCTACTGTGCTTTTCCAGTGCCACACTTTTTGACTCTGATCTCCAGCATCTGCAGTCCATGCTTTTTCCCACCATCCCTGGATATGGCCTGTCTCACTGGCAGTCCAGACCCAACAGAAGTGGTGGCACAGTTGGATACAGTGGAGAGGGAGTTGCTCTGGGAGTCCTCAACATTGACTTTGGATCCCAAGACTTGTGGCTTTAGGTTAAACATGGGCTTAAATCCTGCTGATTACCACGTAAGGTTCTTCCTCAGCCGATGAATCAGTACTCCTCCATGTTGAACAACACTTGGAGGAATCACTGAGGATGGAAAGGGGACAAATAACTGAGTGGGTGATTTTAATGTCCACCACCAAGAGTGCCTTGGCAGCAGTTCTACTGTTTGAGCTGGATTAGTGGTGCTGGAAGAGCACAGCAGTTCAGGCAGCATCCGAGGAGCAGTAAAATCAATTGGAAGTAGGGTGAGGTGGGGGAAGGGGAAATGAGGAAACTGTTGAAGTCCACATTGATGCCCTGGGGTTGAAGTGTTCTGAGGCGGAAGATGAGGTGTTCTTCCTCCAGCGAAACGTTGATTTTACTGCTCCTCGGATGCTGCCTGAACTGCTATGCTCTTCCAACACCACTAATCCAGAAACTGGTTTCCAGCATCTGCAGTCATTGTTTTACCTACTGATTAAGCTGGTCAGGTCATAAAAGACATAGTTGCTAGACTGGGTCTGCGGCAGGGATGAGGGAAAAACATACTTGACCTCAGTCTTACCAATCTGGCAGCTGCAGATGCATCAGCCCATGACAGTATTGGTAAGACTCCTCCCCCCGCTTCACATTGAGAATAACTTCCGTTTCGGTGTGTGGCACTATCACCATGCTAAACTTCAAACTGATCTGGCAGTTCTAGGCTGGGCATCCATGAGGTGCTGTGGACTGTCAATAGGAGCAGAAATGTAGTCCATCACAATCTGCAACCTTGTGGCCTGGCATATCCCCCATTGAGTCATTACCATGAAGCCAGGCGACTAACTCTAGTTCAGTGGAGAGTGCAGGAGGGCATGCCAGGAGCAGTGCCAGGAGCAGCACCAGGTATCTGAAGATTAGATACCAACTTTGTGAAGCCACCAAACAGCACTACTTGCAATCCAACGAGCATAAACAGCAAGTAATAGACAAAGCTAAGCAATCCTACAACCAACGGATCACATCTAAACTGTACAGTCCTGCCACATCCATTCGTGAATGGTAGTGAATAATTGAACAACTTATGGGAGGAGGAGGCTCCACAAAACCCCTATCTTCAATGATAGAAGAGCCTCGCACATCAGTGCAAAAGATAAGGCTGAATCTTTCAGCCAGATGGTTAGGTGAATTGGCCATGCTAAATTGCCCATAATGTTCAGGGATATGTAGGTTAGGTGCATTAGTCAGGGGTAAATATAAGAGTAATGGGGAATGGGTTTGAGTGGGATACTCTTTGGAGGGTCATTGTGGATCTGTTCAGCCGAAGGTCTTGTTTCCACACTGTCGGGATTCTATGATGATTCTATGATCCATATCAGCCTCCTCAAGTAGTCCTCAGCATTACAGATGACAGTCTTCAGCCAATTTGATTCACTCCATGAGATATCAAAAAAAGATTGGAAGCACTGGGTTCTGCAAAGGCTACAGACCCTGACAACATTCTGCAATAGTACTGAAAACTTGTGCTGCAGAAATTGCTGCTTCTCTAGCCGAGCTGTTCCAGTACAATTACAATTCTGGCATCCACCTGATAATGTGGAAAATTGCCCAAGTATGCCATGTACATAAAAAGCAGGACAAATTCAACCCAGCTAATTACTGCCCAACTAACCTACTATCCATCAACAGTAAAGTGATGGAAGGTGACATCAACAGTGCTATCAATAGACAATAGGTGCAGGAGTAGGCCATTCTGCTCTTCAAGCCAGCTCCACCATTCATTATGATCATGGCTGATCATCCTCAATCAGTAACCTGTTCCTGCCTTATCCCCATAACTCTTGATTCCACTATCCTTAAGAGCTCTATACAACTCTTTCTTGGAAGAATCTAGAGACTTGGCCTCCACAGGGGCAGAGCATTCCACACACTCACCACTCTCTGGGTGAAGAAGTTTCTCCTCAACTCTGTTCTATGTGGCCTACTCCTTATTCTTAAACTGGTTCAGGACTCACCTATCAGCAGAAACATGCTTCCTGCCTTCAGAGTGTCCAATGCTTTAATAATCTTATACGTCTCAATCAGATCCCCTCTCATCCTTCTGAACGCAAGCACATACAAGCCCAGTCGCTCCAATCTTTCAGCGTAAGATAGTCCCGCCATTCGGGAATTGACCTCATGAACCTACGCTGCACTCCTTCAATAGCCAGAATGTCTTTCCTCCAATTTGGAGACCAAAACTGCGCACAATATTCCACATGCGGTCTCACCAGGGCCCTGTACAGCTGCAGAAGGACCTCTTTGCTTCTGTACTCAATTCCTCTTGTTATGAAGGCCAGCATGATATTAGCTTTCTTCACTGCCTGTACCTACATGTTTGCTTTCATTGACTGATGTACAAGAACACCTAGATCTCGTTGTACTGCCCCTTTACCTAACTTGACTCCATTTAGGTAATAATCTGCCTTCCTGTTCTTGCCACCAAAGTGGATAACCATACATTCATCCACATTAAACTGCATCTGCCATGCATCCATCCACTCACCTAGCCTGTTCAGGTCACCCTGTATTCTCCTACCATCTTCCTCACATTTCACCCTGCCACCCAGCTTTTTGTCATCCGGAAATTTGCTACTATTACTTTTAATACCTTCATCTATATCATTAATGTACGTTGTAAAAAGCTGCGGTCCCAGCACTGATCCCTGCGGAAAGCTTTGACAAAGGGTCAGTTAGACTCGAGGCGGCAGCTCTTTTCTCTCCTTATAGATGCTGCCAGACCTGCTGAGATTTTCCAGCATTTTCTGTTTTGGTATCACTACTCTTTGTTTCCTGTCAGCCAACCAATTTTCAATCCATGTCAGTATTTTGCCCCTAATACCATGTGCCCTAATTTTGCTCACTAACCTCCTATGTGGGACTTTATCAATGGCCTTCTGAAAGTCCAGGTATACTACATCCACTGGATCTCCGTTGTCCATCTTCAGAGTTACATTCTCAAAAAATTCCAGAAGATTAGTCAAGCATGATTTCCCCTTCATAAATCCATGCTGACTCTGACTCTGTTACTGCTATCCAAATGTGTCATAATTTCATCCGTTATAATTAACTCCAGCATTTTTCCCACCATTGAGGTCAGATTAACTGGTCTATAATTCTCTGTTTTCTCTCTCCCTCCTTTATTCTTTATTCTGGGCGGCATGGTGGCACAGTGGTTAGCACTGCTGCCTCACATCGCTAGAGACTCGGGTTCAATTCCCGCCTCAGGCGACTGACTGTGTGGAGTTTGCACGTTCTCCCCGTGTCTGTGTGGGTTTCCTCCGGGTGCTCCGGTTTCCTCCCACAGTCCAAAGATGTGCAGGTCAGGTGAATTGGCCATGCTAAATTGCCCGTAGTGTTAGGTAAAGGGTAAATGTAGGGGTATGGGTGGTTTGCGCTTCGGCTGGTCGGTGTGGACTTGTTGGGCCGAAGGGCCTGTTTCCACACTGTAAGTAATCTAATCTGTAAGTAATCTTTATTAAAAAGTGGGACAACATTACCTACCCTCCAATCCGCAGGAACTGATCCTGAATCTATAGAACATTGGAAAATGATCACCAATGCATCCACGATTTCTAGAGCCACCTCCTTCAGTACCCTGGGATGCAGACCATCAGGTCCCGGGGACTTATCAGCCTTCAGACCTAACAGTCTCTCCAACACCATTTCCTGCCTAATATAAATTCTCTTCAGTTCAGGTCCTTCAGCCACTATTACATCTGGGAGATTGCTCGTGTCTTCCCCAGTGAACACAGATCCGAAGTACCAATTCAACTCTTCTGCCATTTCTTTGTTCCCCGTAATAAATTTCTGTCTTCAAGGGCCCAATTTTAGTCTTAACCATTTTTTTTCTTTTCACATACCTAAAAAAGCCTGTAAAAGCCTCCCAGTCCTCCGATTTCCCACTCATCTTTGCTATGTTATACTTTTTCCCTTTTGTCTTTTTATGGTCCTTAACTTCTCTCGTCAGCCACGGCCACCCCTGCCTCCTCTTAGGATCTTTCTTCCTTTTTGGAATGAACTGATCCTGCATCTTCTGCATTATACCCAGAAATACCTATCTGCAGATATTTATCTAGGCAGTAATGTTCTCATCCCGTAAATAAAAACCCAGAAATACCTATTTGCAGCACCTGCTCAGTAATGCCCAGTTTGGGTTCCACGAGGGCCACTCAGCTTCTGACCTCATTACAGCCTTGGTTAAACATGGACAAAATAACTGAATTCCAGAGGTGAGGTGAGAGTGACATCCCTTGACATCAAGACTACATTTGACCAAGTGTGGCATCATGGAGCCCTAGCAAAACTGGAATCATTGGGTGTCACGGGGAATACTCTCTGGTGGTTGGAGTTTTATACCTGATACATAGGAAGATGGTCGTGCTTGTTGAAGGTCAGTCATCTCAGCTCCAGGACATCTCTGCAGGAGTTCCTCAGGTCCTAGGCCCAGCTATTTCCAGCTACGTCATCAGTGACCTTCCCTCCATCAAAAGGTCAGAAATAGTGCAAGCAGCAGCAAACATTCTGATGTTCAGCATCATTTGCAACTCCTCAGACACTGAAGCTGTCTGTGGCCAAATGCAACATGATCTGGATAATATCCAGGTTTGGGCTGATATAATTACAAGTAACATGTGCATCACACAAATGCTAGGCTATAACCATCACCAACAAGGGTTAATCTAACCACTGCCCCATGACATTCAACGGTGTTACCATCACTGAATCCCTTACTGTCAACATCCTGGAAGTTATCATTGATCAGAAACTCAACTGGACTCTCCACATAAATGCAGTGGCTACAACAGTGGGTCAGAGGTTGCAATAGTGCAGTGAGTAACTCACCTCTTGACTCCCAAAAGTCTCTCTACTATCTACCAGCACAAGTCAGGAGTGTGATGGAACACATGCCACCTGCCTGGCTTAGTGCAGCCCCAAGAAAGCTCAGGAAGCTCAACACCATCCAGCACAAAGCAGCCTGCTTGATTGGCACTATATCCACAAGCATCCATTCCCTCTACCACCGACACTCAACAGCAGCAGTGTGTACGATCTACAAGATGCACTGCAGAAATTCACCAAAGATCCTCAGACAGCATGTTTCAAACCCGTGACTATTTCTAGAATGACAAGGGCAGCAGATATATGGGAACACTGCCACCTTCAATTCCTCTTCAAGCCACTAACCATTCTCACCTGGAAATATATCACCGTTCCTTCACTGTCGCTGGGTCGAAACATGGAATTCCCTCCCTAATGACATTGTGGGTCAACCCCACAGCAGCAGTTCAAGAATGCAGCTCACTATCACCACTCAAGGGCAACTCGGGACAGGCAATAAATGCTGGCCAACTAGTGACACCCCACATTCCACAAAACATCGAAAGAAAAACAGGAAGAGGCTAGGAATTCTACTGCAAAAAGCGTCACTCCTGGTTCACCTCCCACAAGCCACATTATACAATTTATACTGGGGAATCAGTATCACAGTGGGAAGATGCTGATGGAGTGGTGATGTCATTGGATTAGAAGGTGAGGCCAATGTTTTGGCATATGGGTTCAAATCCCACCACAACAAGTGGTGGAATTTAGGAGTAATTAATAAATCTGGAAAATAAAATTCATTAATCGTAAGGTTATCATCATAGGTGTTATTATCTATTTTCTCTATGGTTCACTAATATCTTTTAGATAAGGAAACCTGGCATCTTTACTCTTTGACCTGCATGTGATTCCAGACCCAGGCTTATTCAAGACTTAACTTTTAACAGATATCTGAAATGACCTAGCATGCCATTCAGAACAAGATAAATTAAGGATAGTTAACAAATGTTGACCTTCTCAGTGTCATTTGCATCCCATTAGTGGGGAAAAAAAGCAAGTCAGGACTGTGATGAAATGTTGTTCACTTTCCTTGATGAGTGTGGCTTTGACATCGTTCAAGAAGCTTGATAACTTCCAGAACAAAGCAGCCTGCTTTTTTGACATCCAATCTGCCATTTTCTACATACATTCCTTCTCCCCTTCGATATATAATATATATAGTGGCAGCAGTATGACCCATTTAGCACAAACTTGCTAAAGCATTTCAGACAGCACTTTGCATATTTGTGATCTTTTCCAATTTGAAGGACAACAACAGCAGATACATGTGAATGTCAGCATCTGTAGGTCTGCTCCAAGCTTTCCACTGTCCTGACTTGGGAAAGTATTGTGGTCTCTTCATTATTGCTGGGTCAAAATCGTGGAACTCCCAGACAGCCTTTGGCTGCACCATGCACCACATCGTGTAGCAGCTGTCCCAACCCAATGGACTGCAGGTGTTGAAGAAGGCAGATCACTACCACCTCTTCAAGAGAAATTTGTAGTGGGCAGTAAATATTTATCTAGGCAGTAATATTCCCATCCCGTAAATAAATTCAAAGCAAGTAATTCTGAATAATGTTACAGAGATGGAAATTGGCCTTCTTTGTGATTTGTATGAGTACGGGGTCAGAAGCTTATCTTGGGGTCAAATGTGACAACAAGCTGCAAATAGATTAACTTCATCTTACTGCTGCCAGCAACATAGATCGAGTCAGTAACTAGGGATCAGTCTTTGGAGTTGGGATTGAAAATAATGACCTTTAGGCAAGGGTCAATACAAGTCAAGTACTAAATCCCTTGTAAAGATATAAATTTATATTTGTAGCTCCACATAAAGACAGCTGATCCCTTTTACAACCACTTGAACTGACAAATAAACTAAGTTTACAGGCTGCCACTGTATCAAAAACGGCATTTGGAACAGTCAAACAATATTAATTGTACATGATATCTGTTCAGATCATGTTAATAAACAGCCTGTGAAATTGTAAGCACTTTCTTAAAATCTTGGTTACAACGGGCTATTTTCCTTTCAAACTTCAAGCAGCATTTTTTTTTGTGCAACTGAGCCAGATTAGATTTCAGGAAATAAACCCAGTGATAGTACTTGCTTGGTGAAACTCACTGCTTGTGAAAAACAGGAGTTGAATATTTAAGTACTAGAGATGCAGCATGGAGCCAGAAGAGATAGGTGAGGTCCTAAATAAATACTTTGTGTTGGTACTCATCAATGAAAAGGAAGTGGCATGGGTGGCTCAGTGGTTAGCACTGCTGCCTCACAATGCCAGGGACCCGGTTTCGATTCCAGCCTCTGACGACTGTCTGTGTGGAGTTTGCACATTATCTGCATGGGTTTATTCTACGTCCTCTGGTTTCCTCTTACCATCCAAAGATGTGCACGTTAGATGAATTGGCTGCGCTAAATTGCCCACCATGTTCAGGGATTTGTGAGTTAAGTGTATTAGTCAGGGGTGAATATAGGGTAGGGGGAATGGGTCTGGGTGCGTTACTCTTCGGTGGGGGGGGGGGGGGGGGGTGCCAGGGCCTGGTAACTGGTGGAGGATGGTTTCAGGTCAAAGAGGACTGGAGAATAGCCAATGTTGTCCCATTGTTTAAGAAGGGTAGCAGGGATAATCCAGGAAATTACAGACCTGTCTGCCTCATCTTGATGGTAAGGAAATTATTGGTTAAGGTTCTCAGGGACAAGATCTTTGTGAATTTAGAAGCAAATGGACTTATCAGTGTTAGACAGCATGGTTTTGTGTGGAGGAGTTTGTGCTCACTAACTTGATTGAGTCTTTGAGGAGGTGATGAAGATCATTGATGAAGGAAAAGTGGTTGATGTCTATATGGACATCAGTAAAGCCTTTGGCAAGGGCCCTCATCGCAGACTGGTACAAAAAGTGAAGTCACATAGTATCAGGGATGAGCTGGCAAGATGGATACAGAACTGGCTTAATCATAGGAGACAGCAGGGAGCGGTGAAAGGATGCTTTTCAGAATGGAGGGCTATGACTATTGGTGTGCCATAGGAAGCAGTACTGGAACCTCTGTTCATAGTCTACATATATGATTTGGAGGAAAATGTGGCTGGTCTAATTAGTAAGTTTGCGGACAATACAAAAGTTGTGGATAATGAGGATTGTCAGAGGATGCACCAGGATATAGATTAGTTGGAGGCATGAGTAGGAAAATGGCAGTTGGAATTTAATCCAGACAAAAGTGAAGTGATGCATTTTGGAAGGTGAAATATTGGTGGAAGATATACAGTGAATGGGAGAACCCTTAGTAGTATTGATATACAGAAGCATCTGGGTGTGCAGGTCCACAGATCACTGAAAGTGGCAGCACAGGGGGATAAGGTTGTTAAAAAAAGGCCAATGGCATGCTTGCCTTCATAGGAAGGGGCAATGAGTAAAGGATAAGCACATTACGCTGTAGAACTTTAGTTATAGGTAAAAACAATGACTGCAGATGCTGGAAATCAGATTCTGGATTAGTGGTGCTGGAAAAGCACAGCA
Organism: Chiloscyllium plagiosum; assembly: GCF_004010195.1. Classification (NCBI taxonomy): domain Eukaryota; kingdom Metazoa; phylum Chordata; class Chondrichthyes; order Orectolobiformes; family Hemiscylliidae; genus Chiloscyllium; species Chiloscyllium plagiosum. The sequence continues at coordinate 54,873,514 of NC_057712.1, forward strand.
GTTCAGGCAGCATCCGAGGAGCAGCTCCCCCTCCCACTCAGCTGAGGACATGGAGGTCCTGAGCCACCTTCACCGCCGCTCCCTCACCACCCGACGCCTGGAAGAAGAAAGCCTCCTCATCTGCCTCGGAACACTTCAATCCCAGGGCATCAATGTGGACTTCAACAGTGTCCTCATTTCCCCTTCCCCCATCTCACCCCAGTTCCAAACTTCCAGCTCAGCACTGTCCCCATGACTTGTCCTACCTGCCTATTTTCTTTTCCACCTATCCACTCCACCCTCCTCCCTGACCTATCACCTTCATCCCATCCCCCACTCACCTGTTGTACTCTATGCTACTTTCTCCCGACCCCCAACCTCCTCTCATTTATCTCTCCACCCTTCAGGCACTCTGCCTGTGTTCCTGATGAAGGGCTTTTGCCCGAAACTCCTCGGATGCTGCCTGAACTGCTGTGCTTTTCCAGCACCACTAATCCAGAACTTTAGTTATGCCATGCTTGAAATATTGCATGCAGTTCTGCACATGACACTGCCCAAAGGATGTGAATGTTTTGGAGAGGATACAGAAAAGGCTTACCAGTATGTTGCCTGGTATGGCGATTTTAGCTATGAAGAAAGATTGGGTAGATTAGGTTTGTTTTCACTGGAACTCAGGAGATTGAGGGGTGACCTGATAGAAGTTTATAACATTGTGAAAGGTATAGATAGAGTGGAAAGTATGAGGCTTTTTCCCACGGTGGGGGGGGGTCAATTACTCAGGGCACAGGTTCAAGGTGTAGAGGGGGAATGTTTAAAAGAGATGTGCAAGGCAAATCTTTCATACAAAGGGTGGTGAGTGCCTGGAATGTGCTGCCAGGAGGGGTGGTGGAAGCAGACATGATCACAGCATTCAAGAAGCATCTGGGTGAAATCATGAATAGAAAAGGAATGGAGAGATATATGGATCCTGTAGGTGAAGACAGGATTTTGTATGGAAAAGGAAAATGTGTAGGTACAGGCTTAGAGGGCCAAAGGACCTGTTCCTGTGCTGTATTGTTGTTCAGAATCCAGCAAGGTGTAGTACCAGGAAAGGAAGGTAAGCCATCAGAACATGAGTAGCCTTTCAAGCAGTTATACCTGTCTTTATGCAGTCAAGCCCTTCTTTTAATATCTTTGTATGTTTGTTTTCATTTTATTTGTAATAAACTCTTTGATGAAAGAAACTTGGTTGAGTTGTTTCTGATACTAAATTAGTGACAGTCTGAGACCTATATAATTGACCATTTCAACCTGGTTAAATTTGAGCTTTGTTCTGACCAGTGGAGGAGTAGGACTAGTAAGGAATCAGTGCACCCCTTCAACCTCGATTTATGACAGTTGGTTTGATGTTGTCTCAACAAAAGTGTGGAGGCTCAAACTTCGAATAGGAAGGGCATTAGAAATGTCAGATTTGATACATTATACACAGTTTTACATGTATGGAGTAGGCTGCAAACAAAACATAATTGGAAAAGTAGTGAGTCATACCTGATGATAGAAATGGAATTTTGAAGAATTTGATTTTGAAATATTGAGATCATTCAGTGGTCTTTCCCAATCCTGTATAGTGTCCTTGATCCAACCACATGAAATTCTGTTTTGCTGCAGTGAAGATTTATACCTCAACTTGGTGAACAAAAGCACGTTTGTCACTGCCCTATTCATTTTCAGTCTGCAAAAGCTCTGCTGTATCTAGTTTGTAATTGAAACTAGGATCAAAGACACACTTGATCAGGATAAGGACCATCCAAGAGATCAGTTAATGATTTCGTGAGATTATAATTGAATTGGACATTGAGATTATTGGCGGACTTCCTGATTAAACTACCTTGTGCATATTCCTCAGACTCCTAGGACTCCAACATTTCATAGATAAGAGCATGAGAAAGCAAGATGACTGGAGTTCTGAACCAGATTACATGTATGCTTGTTCACTATAGTGCTACAAATAAAATTAGTCAAATCCTTTCAGAAAGCAGTCAACCAAAGTCCATTTAAATTGTTACACTGCTCTGTGTAACTTCAAATTAAAAGCAAAAACACATCACACAACATAGAATTCCTTCTTACTTAGAAAAGGATGAGTCCTATTCTTTTCTGGAATATTGTGAGGTGTTATGTACTTGACTATATACAGTACAAAACACGCTTTGCCTTAACTTTATTTTCAGAAGAACACAGTTTATTGTGTCTGTGTTCTCACTTGCCAATCTTTTGGCATCTCTGGTTGCCACTTCGTGCTAGGCTTTTGACAGCTTTGTGCTGTAGTTTCATGACTGCTGAGAACTGGAGGAGCTTGTATGAATATATTTTCAAACTAATTTCAGGGTAGCTTTTTATTTACTATGCCAGCAGAACTCCAATTGCATTGCATGTAGTGAGTGATTTTGGATGCTTTGTAGAGGTAAAAACAATGACTGCAGATGCTGGAAACCAGGTTCTGGATTAGTGGTGCTGGAAGAGCACAGCAGTTCAGGCAGCATCCAAGGAGCTTCGAAATCAACGTTTCAGGCAAAAGCCCTTCATCAGGAAGACCTTGGATGTTTTATAACCAAGGTGTGAATAGAAGTGGGGCGGCACGGTGAATCAATGGTTAGCACTGCTGCCTCACAGCACCAGGGTCCCAGGTTTGATTCCAGTCTCAGAGTTTGCACATTCTCCCCGTGGCTGTGTGGGTTTCCTCCGGGTGCTCCAATTTCCTCCCACTGTCCAAAGATGTGCATGTCAAGTGAATTGGCCATGCTAAATTGCCCATATGTTCGGTGCGTTAGTCAGAGGGAAATGGGTCTAGCAGGGTTACTCTTCGGAGGGTCGGTGTGGACTTGTTGGGCCGAAACTGTACGGAATCTTAAAAAAAAAAGTTGAGGCTTGAAGGAAATTACCTTAACTTGAGATGTTTTGGGAACAGGTTGAAATTTTTGAAACAGGTTGATGGGATCAAATTGGATGCATGGAAAATTGTGACAAGTATATAGAGGAGAAAATGGATAAGTCCATATTATAGATAAATGACAGACATTGAATTAATAAATTTTAGAAGTAAGAATGTGGAAAGGAAATGCAAATTTAGTTGTGAAATCTTAAATGAAGTAGGAAGGTAGAATGACCTGATCTCAGGAGAAAAAAAAATCATCGAAGTGTTCGCACAAATATGGATCCTGAAAGTGGTATTGAACATGTATACCTCTATTTTAGGTAAAGTCACCACAATTCCAGAGGACTACACTCATTAGTGAGAGAGAAAGACAGAGAGATCACTCGTGGTAGTTTAATCTGAGGGTCACCATGCCTCAGGCAAGGGCAATGTTGTGAAGGTGGGGCCTTCATGTTGGTTGCAGGTCGGTTAGCTCAGTAGGCTGGATGTTTGATTTGCAATGGGCCTCACAGCACCAGGTACCTGAGTTTGATTCCAGACTTGGGTGACTGACTGAGGAATTTGCATGTTCTCCCTGTGTGTAGATGGGTTCCTGCTGGGTGCTCCGGTTTCCTCTCTCAGTCCGAAGATATGCAAGTTAGGTGGATTGATCATGCTAAATTGGCCGGTAGTGTCGAGGGATGTACAGGTTAGGTGGGTTATCCATAGTAAATGCGAGGATAGGGTGGGATCTTCAGAGGTGCAGACTCGTTGGGTCAAATAGCCTCTTTCTGCACTGCATGGATTTTATGTTTCTGTGATATTATACATTGTTGCAGGCACAGTTACAGGAAAGATAATAACACAACGAAAAACATGGAAGGTAGATTCACTTGGATATTTATTAGCAGTGAAGAATTGCCTGCACAACTTATTTGACCAGAAAAAAGGTGGATATTACCTGAGGAATTGAAAGGACGTCAAGATTTTGAAGTATTAGGATCAAGTAAAAACTGAGAGATTTGATTCCTATGGTCATCCAGACATCAATATCTTGGTGAAGCGAGTATAGTAGGTGTTGCTGTTCCTATTAGGTGTTACATGTAGTACAAACAGAGGAGAAAAGAAAGTGTTTCCTCTCAATTGGTTCAATCTGGATTGAATGCAGGTCCCAGTCTGCAAATCCCACTGCATCTCAGTCTATTTATTGTTTAAAAGAAATTAACATATTAGCATTGTTTCATTATACAGATTAACTATTACACTTTGAACATAATAAACATTTTTGACAGATTTGAAACTGTGAATTATTGTTTCCTGACATTCTTTATGGTTATTACAAATTACAGCAGCTTTGGGGAGCAGTAAGAAACGTTGGCTCCTATGGTGTGGTTGCATTACTTGACTAATTCATCTACATCACAAGTTCAGAACCATTTATTTTATCCCAAACCAATTGGTATAATAACTGGTACAATCACAATCTCATACTACCCTAAGGTTTGAATCTTTTTCAGGTTTTTACTAATTATTTTTGACACTATTTTGTATAATGTGATACATTTAATCACGTCATGATTCTTTGTATTTAATCTCAAACCATATTTCCTAAAATTCTGAAATGAGCATGATGGTAATAAAATATGTTTGATTATGTGCGACTGTCAGTGGAACTTAGTGTATTTGAGCTGCTGCTGTGCTGTCCCGAATTGGTTTCTTAAGAAGAAAGGAATTTGCTTGATTTTTTTGACACAGATTTGCTCTTTTCATGAGCTGCTGCATTCGCAGTTGAAATGAAGGAACTGCAGATTTTTCCATTTTACCCTTTTAGTGCCCTGCACTTATTATTGTGGCCCACAGCTAGATAGATTTGTATTGTTGTTAGACGGTTAGTGATTTGGTTATTCTATTGAGTGGGCCTTATGTTTTCATAAGTTAGGGATCACCTGATATCGTAGAAAAATTAATTCTTCAAAAATCTAGGTCTAAAAGCAATATCATAATTTCATTATTTTGAGTTAAGCATGTTTGTGTGTTTGTCCATAATGAAGTGTTAGTTGCTTGCAAGATTACAATATGTGTTCTCATACAAGAAGAAATACACTGTCAGGGTATTGACTTGATACTATTTATATATAGTAATTAAATATGGACTATTGACTTTGTTAAAATGAGCATCTCATTTAAATACCTGGAAACTTTGTGGATTCAAAAGGTTGCTGACCCGCAGAGATCTCCAGCATTTGTTGTCTTCAGTACAGATTTCAACATCTACAGTAATTTACTCCTTCAATAAGAAAGTATGCTGAATTGAAATAGCCACAGCAATCAGCTGACTGCATAGGTTAGCCAAGCTTCATTAAACCAACATAGAATTTACAATATTGTTTGAATTGAAATTAATATTTTTATCAAAAGACTGAAAATAGTCCTCCCATTCAGGTGTGAAGAAACCCTTGAATCCTAGCTTTGATTTACTTCTGTATGATGTTTCTCATATTGTGAAAGAATGATATCACCTATATTTATCAAGATGGAAATGATTAACTTGGACACAAAAATACACAAAGCAGCTTGTATTTTAAGGAATTGCTTTTGTAGAGCAAAGGATTTGTGACTGCACAACTGAAGAATGCATTCTGTCTGATCGCAGGAAGGAAAATGTGCTCGCTGATGGAAGTTAAAAAGAAGCAACAAAACCTAGAGGACTCAAAGTGCAACTGAAGAATTTGCTACTGCTGTTAATAAAAGAGATTAACAAACAACTGTAGTTTTGGGTTAACATCTTTATGCTTCAAAAGTACCCTGCAGAGTTTAAACAATGTATTCCTTTCATCTTTCTTTTGTACAGATTGGCTCTTGTAACTTGGTCTACAATTATAATTAACTTTGATCTTACAATTAATGTTAACGAGAACCCCAAAATCTTATAATACAGTGGCGGGGAGACCAATAAATTCCAGAAGTAAACTAGGCACAGAATAGCATTTCAACAGTTAAGCTGAAGCTGAAGCAAAGTTATAAAATATTGCAGAGGTGGAAATGGTCAATTCTATGATGGAGTGGAGATTTGATTGGCATTTTTGCAGTAGCAAATATTTCAGTTGTCCTTTGACTCCTCTGTTTTGTTGCGCCTTTTTACTTCTATCAGCAGGCACTTTTTCCTTGATTCGAGAGAATGTATTCTTCAGTTCTGAAGTCACAAATCGTTTGAGACTAGTCTGGTTCAGTTTCAGACAGTAGCCAGGGATGGAGTCTGTGGCTTACTTCCAATATTTAGACGGAGGAGTTTTTATTTCATCGAGTCATGGATGATAGACCTCGTCTGTTTAGAGAGCGGAGGGGTTGGGAGAGGTGATGGTGAAGTTTAACTAATTGTCATACTGCTATGAGTGTGAGGATTTTAAAATCTGCTTTGTTTTAAACTGTCTCTTTTAATTCAAAGTCAGATATATTAATGAAGAGGGGTTTGTTATCTCCTTCAATTTCCAACCGTTGGGGCAGCACGGTAGCTCAGTGGTTAGCACTGCTGTCTCACAGCACTGGGGATCCGGGTTCGATTCTACCCTCTGGTGACTGTCTGTGTGGAGTTTGCACATTCACCCAGTGTCTGCGTGGGTTTCATCCAGATGCTCTGGTTTCCTCCCAAAGTTCAAAGATATACAGGTTAGGTGGATTGGCCATACTGAATTGCCCGTAGTTTCCAGGGATGTGTGAGCTGGATGGATTGGCCATGCGAATTACAGCATTACAGGGATATGGTATGGGGTGAGTCTAGGTGGAATACTGTTTGGAGTATTGATGTGGACTCAATAGGCTGAATGACTTGCTTCTGCAATGTAGTGTTTCTATGACAAGCCTCTGTGATTTGGTTGTCATGGGGACCGGGACTCCACATCATCCTATTGAAACCCAACTGCGAGCTTCCACACCGAAATACAAAGGCAGAAGCAGGTGGCCTGGTATTGTGCACATTTATCGATGTTTTGGCATTCTGATTCAGACACCCTGTACAGAGACCTAAAATGTTCTTAGAGAGATAAGCAGGGCAACCGTAGCTGCTGTGAACAGCAGGTGTACAAAAGGGTCACCAGGTAGAGTCATGGGAATTCACTCCCTGATCGAAAGATGGGATGTATAGAGACTTATAAGATACTGTACAATTCTCCCTGGCATTGTCTTGAGGAAGAGTTGCTAGAGTAAGCTTTGCTACTGCAAGTTGTTTTGAGGATTCTTAAAATACGAAGGAGAATTTTTTTTCGTGGATGCTGCACATTATGACTCAGCGCAGCAGCAAGAAGTGAGCTTTTTGAAAGCTGGTAGTAATGTTAATCAGCTGTCTCTAAAGAATACAATTCTACTGACAGTTTGGTGTAAGATAAAAGCATAGCGATGGTTTTAATTGTTAGGAAGTAAAGTGGGACATCTTACATGTAGTTTAGTTTTGTAGATCTCTACCAGATAATATTTAGTTGATATAAAACAGAAATGCTGGAAAGACTCAGAAGCCTGGGTTTTGGGTCCAGTGACCATTCTTCAGAACTCAGATGTTGATTTTACTTCCTTTATCACCTGAGGGGATCCTCAAGTTAAAACACCCACCAGTCATCTCTCTCGAATGAGAAAGAAGTACTCTGGTCTGATAAGACTCTGGTGTCTTTAACTTGCCACTAAGAATTCAAATCTGTTAAAAATTAGTTTATCTGAATGGCAAACGTAATAGTAAATGTCGAAACTGCCATGTTTTTGGATGGTGTTGCTGTGGGTGGCATTGACAAGAGGAACAGAATGGCATCAAGAATGGATATTTGGGGTACTCTAATCCTGTTATAATGCTAAAGAAAATTGTGTGAGATTCATTAGCTAAGAACAGAGGCAGGTTGGAGCAATCCCACACTGCTGAACAAAGGAAGAGAGGCATGGAAAACTGTTGAAAGCCAAAAACAGGTTATGAAGGATAAAGAGAGGATAGTTTGTCAAGGTCACATGCACATTTCATAGAATCCCTACAGTATGGAAGCAGGTCATTCAGCCCATTATATCCATACTGACACTCTGAACACCATCCTACCCAGGCCCACCCCATCCTGTAATCCTGCATTTCCATGGCCAATCCAACAATCTGCACACCTTTGTACTGTGGGAGGGAAGCTAAGCACCTGGGAGGAAAACAAAACCAAGCAGACATGGGGAGAATGTGCAAACTCCACAAACAGACAGCCGCCCGAGAGTCAAATCAAACCTGGATCCCTGGTGCTGTGAGGCAGCAGCGATGACCGCTGAGCCAAAGTGTTCTGGTTGATGCAGCAAAACATACTGGTAAGGGAGAGTGCCAAGAAGCCTTGGCAATTACTTTAGGATTGTGTATGTGTAACAAACAGTATTTGAGTGGTATTACTTACTTCAATAATCCAAGATAATCTGAAGCTTTATGATGCAGATGATTTTACCTGTGTTTCAAGAGACACATGCTTGGCTCTTTACTCCTGGCTCTTTAGCTAGCCACTACGTTCCCTCCCTCGAAGCCGACAGATATGCTGACATCATTCCTAGCATTGACTTTTTGTTTTGGAAGTCACTGTCAAACATGGACTTGGACGTGCATGCAAAATAAAAAAACAAAATTACAGGGAATGTTGACGTGAGTGTGAAATACTTTCAGAGAATAAATCTAGTCAATTGAAGATCACTTGGAATTAGCACATCATTGATAAGGCCTAATTTTTCAAAATTGGAAATAATCATTCCTCTACCTTTTACTATTTATGTTGCGAAATGTGGTCTAGAACCACATAATTGAAGAATTTGGTTCTGGTTCAAAGCATCATAATTAGCTATAGTAAGTTTGACGTGAGCTTAGATCCAGTTTGTTGTAGCCCCCTGAAGAGTTTGTGCATTAATACTTCAATCTGATTTTAGGAATCTAGCTGAGCAATAGCATACAGGAAATACCTGCAATAAAGAATTGTTTCTTAATGTTATCCAAAATGTAAGTAGAATTTCTATCCTTCAACATGCATTCTTGTCCAGAGCAAGTGCAAGTCAAGAATTCAAAAAGATTAATTTATTTAATTCTCCATAACATTTTTGTAAAATGGTAATTAAATAGAAAAGTTCTTGACCAGGTTTTCCAGGATGATTCTTTATGTAAGCTTGTGCCAGACATTTCAGAATTCAAAGGGCATTTTTCAAAGAAAATTTGAAGTAATCTGATGAGAACAGGAATGCTGTAGTCTGCAGTGACCAAAATCAGTTCTTCATTAATAGTTCTTTATATAGACATGTAACAATCTTTATGTGGATACAATGTTAACATCAACAATAGATGACTATGGACAGAGAAATGGTAGCAATGTAGGGTGTGAGTACAGAAACAAAAGTCATTAAATGCTACGTTTCTGATACACTAGGTATTTCACTTATAATGAGCATTTTGGACAAATGCAAAAATACTTGATTGAATCAAGCCTACTTGACGACTTCTGCAGAGCATTGAGGCTAAGCTAGCGCAATATTATTACATCATCAGATGTGTTGACCTAGAAGTTGTGTAGTGCCACACCTGCATTCCAAGGTAAGATGGGTACGTTTAGTTTGTTTATCATGCCATCGGTTATATTTGATTGGAATCCAGATTAGGGTGAGAACTATTAAAGAAATTCTTTACACCAAACTCAGAGTTGACGTATCTTTCAAACCTTTGAGAGAAATAGGTGTGCACCAGTTGTTAATTTAACATGATAATTTGCTGAGCAAATCTTGGCTGTGATGGTCAGGAAGGATCCAGCAGGGATTCCATTTAAAAGAGGCATCCCTATTAATTGCATATCATTGGGTGTTAACTATGTTCAGACAGTAGGTGACAATGGGAATTGAGTCTGGACTTCTGAGTGTATATATAGCAGGCTAAGACAAGGTTATTTTTGTTCAAGATGTCAGTATGCAATGTATGTCTCTGTTAATTTAAAAAACACAGTTGTTAGCAACTAATATTGGGCTCCAGTATTCTGTCTTTTGCAACATATTAGTTCAGATTTTAACAGTCCCCTCCAAATAGGCTAGTAGCAGGCATGATCTGTTAACACTGGGCATTCTGACTTTATCCTGGTTCTGGATTTCTGTGATCTGTTTTGCATTATTTGTTCTAATCACTGGTGATGTGGCAGATTGGCTTTGGGACTAGGTGGGAACCTGGATTGTTTTAGCAGACATTATAGTCTACAAGTACTATAGGGCTGCAGGCAAATTCTTGTGTGTTTCTCATCGGTCTGCCGATCTTCTGAAAAGGACTGACAACCATTGTTGGAATATGCAGCATGTTTGTGAACATAGATGAATATCAAGGCCATTGTGCCTTGTTCCCTGATGATTCACTCATCCTCTGTATCACCCTTACATTGTCCTTACATTCAGCTCCTTCTACCTGCATTATCCCCATAGTCCTTAATTGCCCTACCATGCAAAAACCCATCCAACTGTGTCTTGAATATATTTAATGGAGCTGGCTCTATTGCTTCCTTGGACAGAGAATTCCATAAATTCACTAATCTCTGGGAAAAGCAATTCCTCCTCTGTCACAAGTTTCTGTTGTCTCTCTGTCCTAAATCTACTTCCCCAATATTGAGGCCATGTCTCCTAGTTGTAGTTTTGCCCATAAGTGGGAATGACCTGCTTGCCTGTATCCCTTTCATAATTTTATATGTTTGTATAAGATCCCCTCTCATTCTTCAAAATTCTACCAAGTAAAGTCCCAGGTGGCTCAACCTCTCAGGACAACCCCATCAACAAGTCAACATGGATTTAGTAAAGGGAGGTCATGCCTGACAAACCTGTTGTATAAGATCCCCTCTCATTCTTCAAAATTCTACCAAGTAAAGTCCCAGGTGGCTCAACCTCTCAGGACAACCCCATCATCTCTAGAATCAACCTGGTGAACCTCCACTGCACCACCTCCAAAGTTGGCATATCTTTCCTCAAGTAAGGAGATCAGAATTGTGCATAATACTGGAGGTACGGCCTCACCAACACCTTGTACAATTGCAGCAGAATCTCCCTACTCTTGAATTCAATCCCTCTAGCATCATCTGCAAATCCTTCTCCAAGCTACTTGGCATCCAGACCTGCAAACATAGTGCTATTCCTTCAGTGTGTCCTTGTCAAAATGCTGGCACTCCCTGCCAAAATGCACGGTATTGTGGGCATACCTAAACCAGATGGACTGCAGCAGTTGAAGAGGGCAGCTCACCACCACCTTTTCAAGAGCATTTAAAGGTGGTATAAATATTGTCCTAATCAGCAAAGTCCATATCCCCGAATGAGAAAAAAAGCTAGTCATAAAAGGAGATATTAGAACAGATGACCAAAAACTGCAGTCAGAAGGTTGATTTAAACTGGAAATTCAAAGGAGGAAAGAGAAGTTGATAAGTTAGGGAGGTATTATTGGAATTTAATGCTTGGGTAAATGAATGAGGTTACTAATTGTGGCATAATTAAATTCGGAAATGAGCAAGAGGCAGAACGAGAGGAAGTTAAAGAGAAGGAGGAGGAGGAAAGTCGAGGAGGAACAAAGTCATGGGGAAATTTGAAAACATGTAAACTTAAACAGGAGCGAATGTAGTCGAGAGTGTGGCAGCATCTGAGGAGCAGGAGAATTTACACTTTGGGCAAGAGCCCTTCATCAGGAAAGCTAACTCTCAGGACTGATTGACGACCATGACTTGGTGCAAGTTCGGATATGTTTAGCATAGTTTTGGATGATCTCGCAAATATAAATTTTGGAAGATAGTCGAATCAGGCTGGAATAAAATTGTTAGAGGTGGTGAAGTAACAAGGAAGAGTTTCAGTAGCACACAAGCTGAGGCAGGGGTAGATTTTGATAGTGGTACAGAGGTGGAAGCACTTTGTCTTTGTAATGACATGCATATATGGTGAGAATCCCAAATATGTCAGTAGGGTTGTAAACAACCAAGGTGAGGGACAGAGTTGGAAGCTATGTCAACAACTTGAGTGGACCGAAGACGGAATTTTAATTTCTAAAGCTAAATGTGAAGTTGAGCAGAAAAGCAGAAGAGACTTCACTTTGTGTTTAGGGCCGGTTATCCTCTGCAATTATCTTCTTCCTAATGCGATAATATTCACAAGCAGGTACATGCCAAATTGTAACGGTGTGTGTGCAACAATTTCTGACTGCTATGTAGCCCTTCCAGGTTACAGCTTCTGGGCGGCATATTTAAAATTCATCTGTGCAGTAACCCAGAAGCATAGAACCTCTACTCATCATTCTCCCTATAGATGTGAGAGACAGGCAGGCAGCAATATTGCTTTAGTGATGCCTCTTTAGAATTTGTCCTAAAGACTGTTCAGAAAATGGAAGTTATTCCTTTATGGATGACAACACGAGTCAACTTTGACAGAGGTGGTTGCAGAAGTCAGAATGGCTAAAAGAAACAGGCTTCCATGTTATAAGATGTGCTGTCTTGTTGCCAGTGTGGAGGACTGTCTCACACATGTTGAGATGGGAGGCGTCTCACTTATATTTCATCAGTGTCTGTCACTTGTTTGCACCAACCAATGTGTACTATTACTGTGTGGTATACATAGTAGTGGTCCTTTGGCCTTGATCTTTGAGTGGTCGTTATCTGCAGGTTTAGTACCAGAGGACTGGAGGATTGCAAATGTTGTGCCCTTTTTCAAGAAGGGCAGTAGAGATGACCCAGGTAAATATAGATCAGTGAGCCTTACGTCTGTTATAGGAAATGTTTTGGAAAGGATTATAAGAGATAGGATTTATAATCATCTCTTATAATTTGATTGGAAATAGTCAACATGGATTCGTCAAGGGCAAATCGTGTCTCACAAACCTCATTGAGTTTTTTTGAGAAGGCGACCAAGCATGTGGATAAGGGTAGGGCAGTTGACGTGGTGTACGTGGACTTCAGTAAAGCCTTTGTTAAGGTTCCACATGGTAAGCTACTGGAGAAAATGCAGAGACGTGAGATTGAAGGTGATTTGGTAATTCGGATTAGAAACTGGCTTTCTATAGGAAGGCAATGAGTGGTGGTTGATGGAAAATATTTAGCCTGGTGTCTGGTTACTAGTGGTGTGCCACAAGGATCTGTTTTGGGACCATTGCTATTTGTCCTTTTTATAAATTATTTGGATGCAGGCATAGGTGGATGGGTTAGTAAGTTTGCAGATGATACTGAAGTCACTGGAGTGTAGACTGTGTGGAAGAATGTTGCAGGTTGCAGGGAGACTTGGATAAACTGCAGAACTAGGCCGAAAGGTGGCAAATGGAGTTCAATGCAGATAAACGCATGGTGGCTCAGTGGTTAGCACTGCTGCTGCACAGACCAAGGTCCCAGGTTCGATTCCAGCCTTGGGTGACTGTCTGTGTGGAGTTTGCACGTTCTCCCCGTATCTGCGTGGGTTTCCTCCGGGTGCTCCAGTTTCCTACCACACTCCAAAGATGTGCAGGTTAGATGAATTGGCCATGCTAAATTGTCCATAGTGCTAGGTGCATTAGTCAGAGGGAAATGGGACAGGGTGGGTTACTCTTCGGAGGATCGGTGGTTAGGCTGAAGGGCTTGTTTCCACACTGTAGGGAAGCTAATCTAATCTAAATGTGAGGTGGTTGACTTTGGGAAGAATAACAGGAAGGCAGAATACTGGGTCAATGGAAAGATTCTTTGTAGGTGTGGATGTGCAGAGGGATCTTGGAGTCCATGTACATCGATCCACACTGTAGGGAAGCTAATCTAATCTAAATGTGAGGTGGTTGACTTTGGGAAGAATAACAGGAAGGCAGAATACAGGGTCAATGGAATGATTCTTTGTAGGTGTGGATGTGCAGAGGGATCTTGGAGTCCATGTACATCGATCCCTGGAAGTTGCCCCCCAGGTTGATAGTGCTGTTAAGAAGGCATACAGTGTGTTAGGTTTCATTCGTAGAGGGATTGGGTTCCGGAATCGTGATCTGCTTAGATCTACAAAATTCCATGCAAGGACTGCCACAAACACTACGTAGGACAAACAGGAAGAAGGTTAGACCAGGATACACGAACACCAGCTAGCCACAAAAAGACATGACCCTCTCTCCCTCTTAGCCCTACAAACAGATGAAACAAACCACCATTTTGACTGGGATATCACATCTATCCTGGGACAGGCTAAGCAAAGACATGCCAGAGAATTCCTAGAGGCCTGGCACTACAACCACAACGCTATAAACAAACACATAGATCTAGATGCCATCTATCAACCCCTCAGAAAATGAACAGGAAATGACATCACCACAAACCCCAGGAACCCCATCCAGGAGAAAGATATAAATAGAAAGCAGGAGACAACAGCTTCGCTTCACTTGGAGGTCGCCACTGATGATGTTACCTAGCCAGGTAATGAAACATCAGGATATCAAACCTACAGCTCAGCGAGCAAACCTACACCCTAAATCTGATGAGCTTTCACCAGAAGGCTGCATAAATCATGGACACAAATATTATAAGTGCTTTTTGAGTTTAGTCCCCTTTTGAGTTGACTCCTACATGCCTACCCTGGCCATGTTTTGATTAGATTAGATTAGATTAAATTACAGTGTGGAAACAGGCCCTTCGGCTCAACAAGTCCACACCGACCCGCCGAAGCGAAACCCACCCATACCCCTACATTTACCCCTTACCTGACACTACGGGCAATTTAGCATGGCCAATTCACCTGACCTGCACATCTTTGGACTGTGGGAGGAAACCGGAGCACCCGGCGGAAACCCACGCAGACACTGGGAGAACGTGCAAACTCCACAATTGAACCCGGGTCTCTGGCGCTGTGAGGCAGCAGTGCTAACCACTGTGCCACCGTGCCGCCCACCTGTGCCACCGTGCCGCCCATGTTTGCTGGCACTTAGGTAGTGTGGCTTCCTCACTTGAGCTGGATCCTTGGCCCCGTCAGTCTTCACTCCTAACACTGTAAGCACTTCACAACAACATGCTAAAATGCATATGACTGGGAATTCTCTCATAAGTTAATCAACACGGAGAGGCTTCAATCTAACATTGTTTGTGTTAGCATAAAAGGTGGCTTTTTTTATTCTGATGGAGCCATTTAGTAAAGATGTTTGTATTCATCAGCGGTGGAGAAACATATATGTTATTGCATATAGTCTGGTTTATGAGTATGTCGAAGAATGTGGTGTTGCAAAAGCACAGCTGGTTAGGCAGCATGTGAGGAGCAGGATAATTGACGTTTCGAGCATAAGCTCTTCATTAAGAATAAGAGGGTGGCCCAAGGGGGCTGAAAGCTAAATGGGAGGGGGTGAGGTTGGGGGGAAGGTCGCTGGGAATATGATAGATAGATGAAGGTGGGGGTGAAGGTGATAGGTCAGAGAGGAGAGTGGAGCGAATAGGTGGGATGGAAGGTGGACAAGTTGGACAGTTCAAGAAGGCGGTGCCAAGTTTGAAGGTTAGATCTGGGATAAGGTGGGGACAGGGGAAGTGAGGACACCGGTGAAATCCACATTGATCCCGTGTGGTTGGAGAATCCGAAGGTGTCAGGTGGCTAGAGTTTAGCCATGGAGGTGGACCAGGACTTGCATGTCCTTGGTGGAGTGGGAGGGGGAGATAAAGTGTTCAGCCACAAGGGTTGTAGAGTGCGGGAGTCCCAGAGATGTTCTCTGAAAAGTTCTGCAAGTTGGTGTCCTGTTTCCCAATGTAGAGGAGATCACATCGAGAGCAAAGGACACAATAGATGACGTGTGTGGAAGTACAGGTAAATCTCTATCAGAGGTGTGGGTGCAGGTTATTCACTTCTTGTGCCAGGGGAAGGTGCCAGGAGTGGAGGGTAGGTTGGGTGGGGGGGCCTAACAAGGGAATCGTGGAGGAAATGGTCTCTCCGGGATGCAGATAGGAGTGGGGACAGAAATATATCCCTGGTGGTAGGGTCTGTTTGTATGTAGCAGAAATAGTGGATGGTTTGTGATGTATCCAGAGATTGGTGGCGTAGAAGGTGAAGGCTGGGTGGGGGTGTGGGGTTCTGTCCTTGTTGCGATTGGAGGGGTGGGGTTTAAAGGCGGAGGTATGGGAAGTGGAGGAGATTCGTAGGGAGGGGAAATTGCTCTCTATGTGGTCTCCTCTACATTGGGGAGATAGATTAGCATCTTACAGAACATTTCAGAGAACATCTCTGGGACACCAAGACTAAACAACCCCACCGCCGTGAGGCTGAACACTTTAACCCCCTCCCCACCCACTCTGCCAAGGACATATAAGTCCTGGGCCACTTCCACTGCCAAGCTCTAGCCACCTGACACGTGGAAGAAGAATGCCTCATCTTCAGCCTTGGGACCCTCGAACCACACGGGATCAATGCGGATTTCACCAGTTTTCTCATTTCCCCTCTCCCCACCTTATCCTAGATCCACCCTTCGAATTCAGCACCGCCCTCTTGAACTTCCGTCTTCCTTCCCACTAATCCACTTCACCCTCCTCTCTGACTTATCACCTTCACCCCCATCTTCATCTACCTATTATATTCCTAGCACCACCCCCCTCCCCTCCCATTTATCTCTCAGCCTACTTGGGCCTCCTCCACATTCCTGATGAAGAGCTTTTTCTCAAAATGTCAACTCTCCTATTCTTTGGATGCTGCCTGGCTGGCTGTGCTCCTCCAGCACCACACTCTTTGACTCTGATCTCCAGCATTTGCAGTCTTCGCTTTCCCCAGGTTTGTGAATATGTATGTTTTCAGTTTTTGGCTAACAGGATTGTGCCTCTGAATGTACTTCTAGCAATTGGGGTATTAATGATTATGGATAACATGCTAATAAATGCAAAGCAGCTTCCTGCAGTTTACAGTTGGGAAACCTGACCCATCTGAAATGTTCTGAGAATTTAACAGCAAACATTTAACCTGTGTTCAGTAATAAGTTTTGTCTCTCAACTAATTTTGTGCCCTGTCTACATCTTTCAATGCTTTGGGCAAGCCTGAGATATTCTGCCACATAACCTGACTCTTACAAGTATGTAACTGGAGGAAATTTCTGATTATCCAACAATGGGATCTCAGATCCATCTCCTGATGCTGTCTGGCTTACTGTGTTCTTCCAGCCTCCTGCTTGTCTACCATGGATCTCAGACAAGCAGGCAGCCAATTTTGGAGCAGTGGAGGGATAGAGTTGGTGCTATCATAGGACTAGATACTGTCAACATTCATCCGTAAACTGATGCTGTGCATAACTCAACAAATCTACCTGTCATCTATAAACTGCATACTCATAATGTGCGGATCTAGATGATGTTTCATAGAACCTACCATAGTTAATGTTGAAGTGCAAGTCTGTGTCGTGCTTAGGATTATTGGATAAATCTGACATGCTGAAGGAGCTGCATTCTTCCTTTGGCACTGGCTCGGTTATTTGCATGTTAGTGCCATGTTTTACTGCCCTCTTAGAGACTGGGCCACCTTATTTTCATTATCATTCGGAGTCTTATTTTTACTTTTGTTAAGTTACCATAGCTAGTAGGTAGAGGAGTAGAAGACAATGCTACTTGAAGAAATTTATTTTTGTGTTCTATTTATATTAATATTTTGATTACATAATACTAAATATGTTTTATTACTGTTGTGTTTAAGTCCTCCTGTAATTAATGCAAGTGTATTTGTAGGCCACTTTGAATCTGATTCAATATTTTGTCTTTTTTAGAGGTTAAATTTATTGTAACTTCACATATACATGATAAAATAGTTACGTAAAATCCATGCAATATGTTCCTTTGATTCAGCGAATTTAAAAAATCCTATCCAAAGGATACAATGGGGTTGACATACTTCCGTAATTCAATCAGGTGACGTGTACTTCTTTGCTCTAGTTTTAAAAGTCTTGCTTCTTATTTTTCAGCGAAACATCATGTCAATGGAAATAGGACAGTTGAGCCATTCCCCGAAGGACTACAGATGGTCATGTTTGGTAAGTTATTCTTGAGTGCAAACTTAAAGTATTATATGTTCTAATTAGATGACGCAGTTATGGAGTTAAATAGAAAGGGGTCATTTCTCAGGTTTGGCCTGATCCTTTCCTCACAGGTGCTTGTGACAATTCTCTCCATCTCCATTGTAATAATTATATTCAGAAATAATGTGCTGATCCCAGAAATGTACTATATTTAAAAAAAAGGATGTACGTAGTATTTGCGGGGAAAAGGAAACAAGTTTGATTTTGAAAATAACAATGAACATAATTCACATCATTACTCTTAAACATTAGGTATTTGAAAGACTTTTGGAAAAAGCAAATTCATTGAGCTGATGGAAAAATTAAATGAACATTTTATTTGTGATGATCCCTGTGCTAGCATGGGACTAAAAGGGCGGTATTCAAATGGGTTTTTAATTAATTTCTTCTTTGATTTCTTGAGCTGTAACCATAGAATAAATTTAAATTAACACGAATGCAGTTCCGAGTCCACAATGTTTTTTTTTTGAAAAAGCTAACAGCAAATTTCAATTCTTGGTCAGAATGATTTCTGGATCTTGATACTATACCAATGTGGAAATGCAGATGTGGTGCAAAGTAATTCTTGGGCAGGAATTGTTTCTGAAACCTAATTACAACAGCAGTAGACGCAGGATGGAGATTGGATCAAGGCAGGAACCAGCTCAGTTCAAAAGACAACCCCTGTTGAGGCAGCTGGAATTCATCCACAAACACAAAGTGCAACCTGAGCAGAGGGCACTGTACAGGGAGGGAACTCATGGGTCTATACATGACCTCATAGGGAAAACGCCGATGACGATCTCAGGTAGTTTCCTCTGTCAGTGACAAAAGCTTCCATTTATATATTGCCTCTAATGTAGAAGAACCTCCTAGGCATTTGGAAAATTAAATTCAAAGCAATTAGGGGCATCGAGAGGATCTGTACTTTAAATGTTAGTCTTTCATTCGTTTTCAGATCCTAAAATGCTTGCAGTATGTTACCAGAATGCTTTGTATTTATTTCAGTCTGCATTGTATCCTAACCCTCTAGAGAACCATGGCAATTTGCTGTTGCTAAGAATTTTGCATAATTTCTTTTATCAACAACTGAGACATGATGGGCTGTCAACACTTATTGCTGTCTTTTTTGTCTCTGCTACACTTTTGCCTCCCACTATATTGCTGCCTCTTTCTCCATGCCACTGTTCTGATGGTGCATTGAACCCAAGTCACAAAACACAAGTCCAATTCTGACCCTTGAAAGAACTGAAAACAAGCTTCTTAATTGCTTTAAGTGACTAAGAGTTTGGATGGGACCCCTATTTGAGCTTCAGCCAACATGCTCTGAAATAGGAGTATATCAATCTCGTGCTAGGAAACTGGCATGCTGATCCAGGTGGGGTAGGATGTAGTTTATGCAATCACCCATCCTTGAACTTGCCATGTCTAAAAATCCACAATATTGCCTAGAATTGCATCACTCGAGTATAATACTGTTACAGAGTAGTAGGATATAGGGAGCCAACAATAGTTTATTGACAATTTTAAAAAAATTATTCAGTATACCAACTTTATTCATTATACTTTTTAACTGCTATACAACATCAAACTATATTTTCATGAATGTTGCATATGCCCAACTAAAACTACACTTTAGAGGTAATTTCCTTTTGAATGAACTTTGAACCATGATCCTGTCAAAAGACAGACATTTACCTTGTTTTTTATTATCACTGTTAATCCAGGAGATGAAATTGTTTTACATTCGTAGTGAAGAATGGACTGATAGTATTTTGCAGCCCATTTTATACAATATCCAGTTTCAGGTCCTGATGCTCTGTATTGTCTTCCTGTTTACATTTATGTGTAGCTCCACTTGCGTTCAGCTGTAAGAAACTAGAGATTGTGAAAATAAAACAACTAATGGTAGCCCAGAGCATCCACTATTCTGTCTTCTGGTATTCTTATACTGGACAGGGATTTTTGGATGGGGCATGATGAACCACATACACAATGTTACTTAATTTTTTGTCATCTTGAGGCTCTTTATTTATAATTTTGTAAATTGAAACAGAACATGGTTAGGTGAATTGGCCATGCTAAATTGCCCGTAGTGTTAGGTGAAGGGGCAAATGTAGGAGAATGAGTCTGGGGGTGTTGCGCTTCGGCGGGTCGTTGTGGACTTGTTGGGCTAAAGGGCCTGTTTCCACACTGTAAGTAATCTAATCTAATCATGAAACATTTTGAAAAGTAATTGGTCTGTAAAAATGTTGACATGATGTATAACTGTAGAGGTTTATAGTACAGAAAGACATGGAATACCATGAAAGTATGTTGCATAACCTAAGTATTCACTGCATGAAAATATTTTTCTCATATCATCGTCGATTCTTTTAAACCTATGCCATCTCATTTTTATTCCTTTTATGATAAGTCAAGGTATTTAAGCTGGCTTGGGATTTGATGATAAGGAAAAAAGTGAGAAAGATGACAATTTGTTAGACTTCAGTACTTGGTGCCTGACAGCTAACAGAGATATACCTGAGATCTGACAACAGATATTAGGAGAACTGAAAATTATGCATTAATTGGTAGCATGCCAGTGCTGCATTGTAGGAGGATTTGAGTGTGATATGAACTCACTGAATGCCTACTGCTGATTTTTCTTTTGGATAAAACAGAATTAGTTGTCGGCCTAATATGTTTTCACTGTTTGTTGCCTTCAGCTGAGGGGGTAGCACAGTTAAGTGGTTCACCTCTGGAAGATGTGTAAATAAATTGAAGGGCATAATGTCACAGGTTGCTTTTTGTACACATTCTGGCAGTGAGCACCACAGTAACATCTGCGTGGGAGCAATTTGCTGGCTTTCATGATTAGGAGCTGTTCTGTGATGCAGAATGTAACTGAGAAGGAAGAGGAAACCCTTCAAAGTCAGGCAAAAAGATTAACCATTAAATCTTGAAGGGTTGCAGTATGGCAGAGACAATTATGGAGCTAATGTATTTGCACAATGTGTGCTTTCATTGAATTTTAAATTCATTAGCCCTTTTTATATAACCCTTTAAACTAGTCTATTACTTGGGTTTCAATGCAATTTCTATTTATATAGATAGAAATGTAGAAAAAGTATCTATTGTAATTGCTGATATAAATAACCTTATTAAATAAAGCAGTCTTTCCTTTTGGAATTCTGTTCATTAATCATTCCTGAAAAGACATGAAGCCTGTTGTTTAAGAAAATAATCATTAAGAAATCAAATTGATAATTTCTTTCCAGTACAAAACTGATTTAAGGATTACTTTCACTACAGAGAATGTTACAGCTGATAGCTTCTGTTTTGCTGGACAGCTGTTGATATGTTTCATGGAGTTCTCAAGGTTAGCAGAGCAATAGAGGTAAATAAATTCAGTGAAATGAGCAGACTGTGGTCTAATATTTGAAATGACAAGGTAGAACATCAGACCGAGTCTCTTGTAGTTTGACCATACCATATTCCACCAGGTCCTCTGCTCTACTGACACTAAGTTGACAACTGTTCAAGATTGTTTTGGAATCTGCATGAATTAAAGACTAACTTAATGAATGCTCTTGTGAACAATACACGAGAATTTCTTTGAAGCATCAAAAAAAATTTTTTTCATTGTTTTTACAACTAATAGACTATTATTGAAATAATTGGAGATTTGGGTGGAGGACACCTGTCCATTTAACTGAATGGGGCAGCTGTAGGCGAGTGTTCGTGAGGAAGCCTCCAAACATATTCCCAAAAGTATTGATAATCTTTGTAAACCTGACCCACTACTTTAGAATCATTGTAGGTGACAAAGAAAAACCCACCATCCTTTCGATCTCTTTTTTTTGTTTACACATTTAAATTTCTGACATCTTGTTGTGTCTGTTTTGAGTGGGAGTTTGAGATAAAAGATTGACAGCAATTGAAATGGTCAGAAAAAGCAGCTGAAATATTAGTCGCAGGGTACACCAACAGCAGATAACTATAGGCTGACAGGAGATGAAAGTGAATAGAATCCAATTTGGCAGAAATGCTTCAAAAGAGTAAACCGAGGAGAGGATGTGATATGGTAGGTTGCAATTACTTATTGTTATATCCATGAGAATCATGGAAATATTCAAAAGTAAAAGGGTTTAATCACTATAGTGTGACAGAGTCTTAGTTCACAAAAAGGATTCGTGCCATCTATCAGTGTTTGTGGTACTGCACCCAATCCCACCTCTTAGGCACATTGTAGGAGCAACCGTCAGTTATGATGGTGTAGCCAAGCTGATATTTCTTCCTCTGCTGTTGCCTGAGCTGCCAGTGGGCATACTACATTTGATTGTGACATTCCACAAATAAGAAAAATGAGCAGAGAATCGGAGGATCCAAAGGGTGAAAACAAAGGTTCGTACTCATATGTGAGTTTAGTGGTAAGACAATGAGGAAGAGACCTGGAGACTTTGATAACTTCTTCAGCGTTTTGTAGTTTCCTTGTGGAATATCTGAAAGGTGTTGAACATACTTACCCTAAAGATCCAAGATGGTTTTTCATTTATTCATTTACAAGATTTTGCCCCTCCTCCAAGAGGGGAAACGAGATGGCACCATGCCTGGCTCCAAGTGGGCAATCAGAGAATGCAAATGCCGTCACGTATTTGAACTTGTGCTATTATTTTAGTTGTATGGCTGATAAGGACTTTTAATTTGTTGTTATTCTCTGTTGTATCTATGAAATATTAAATGTGTATAGTTATTTATTTCTAATATTATTGAATAATTGGCATTATAGAAGAGTGATATGAACCTTCAAGTAGTAAGTTTCAAAGATTACATCAACTTTCAGTTGCGACTGTACTGCATTTTATTCATGCAGAACGTTTGGAAAATTTCAAAATTGCAAATGAACTATTTCAGTTTCCAATACCGTATCTGCATTTTAAAGCAATAATTAAACCAGCTGTATTTGTTTAAACTCTTTTCTGTTTTAAAATGAAGGAAGTATTTTTGAAAGAGATCAGAGATTTGTAAAATGGTTGCAGACTTAATAGGTCACCACAAGCTTCACAATAATGAATCATATAATGCATCTAAGTTTTTCCACATTTAATATGTGGAGCAGGTTACCACTGAGTCATGCCATAATATTCTAGAATTGGCTGTGCAAATACCACTTAATCTTGTCGTCTGCCAAAGCTTTTTTAGGTGGATCTTAAACTATTGCCTACATCAATAAATTATTAACACCAATTAAACAAGGTATAAATCTTTGGATCCAAGTTGTATTTATTTTAGAAACAGAATTCCATTTTATTGATTTATAAACTTATCACAATTTCAATACATTTGATGGATTAATAAAATAGTTGTCAAGACATTTCTTTCACATCTGTACACCAGGTATTTTTTAAAATCACATGATGGAGAATGTCTCTCTTCTGGCAAAAATGCCAAAAGAAGTCGGTAATCTCAAATCCAGCCCCTGAACAAACACTTCCTGTTGTCATTAAGTGGGATTGGATGTAGTTTGTAGTTCACGCATGACCAGCTGCCTCCATTGGAAGCAGGTTTTGGAGTCACTGGTGTCTGTAATGTGGGGCGTGGAAATAAGGGAAAAGCTCCACTTTATAGAAGAACCTAACATAGATAACTAAAGAGATAAGGGACAGTATGAAACTAAAAGAAAGGGCTTACATAAATGCAAAAAAAAGTACAGATCCTGTTGAACAGGACAGATCCAAAGAGCAGCAAACGGCTTCCAAACTGCACACTAGAGCTACTAAAATGGATTACTGAAGGGAAACTTGCCAGGGGCATCAAAATCAATAAGAATAAATTTTGTGGTTCATAGAATTCCTACAGTGTGGAAGCAGGCTATTTAGCCCATCAAGAGCACAACAACCCTTCAAAGAACATCTCATACAGACCCACACCCCCACCCTATCCCTGTAACCCTGCATTTCCCATGGCTAATCCACCTAGCTTGCATATCCCTGAGCAATTTGGCATGCCAATCCACCTAACCTGCACATCTTTGGACAGTAGGAGGAAACTGGAGCACCTGGATGAAACCCGTCACGGGGAGAATGTGCACACAGGCCTCTGGGGCTGTGAGGCAGCAGTGCTAACCACTGAGCCATCATGCTGCCTTAAAAGAACAATAAAGAGAAAGTGAGTCATCCAGAGAGATGTTGGCCTACTAAAGATTGAAAGTGGGAATGCTGTGGGGGAAATGTCAGACATATTGAAGAATTATTTTGCAACAATATTTATAGAGTAGAAAAGGAGGATAGCTTGCTGGAAATAAATTAATAGCAGATCAAGAATATGGCCTGAATAAACTAAACGGAAGTAAAATGAGGAAATTAATAGAATTAAGAGTGCTAATTCTCGGGACCTGATGGCTTACAACCAAGAGTGTTAAAGGTAAATAGGGACCGCATTATAGATGCTGTAAACTATAATCCTTCAGATTTCCCTACATACAGGAATTGTCCTGGATTGGAAAATTGCACATAACAATCCACTTTTTGATAAAAGTGAAAGAGGAAAACCAGGGAATTACAGTTAGCCTAACATAGAACATAGAACAGAACAGAAAGGCCCTTCAGCCCACGATGTTGTGCCGACCACTGATCCTCATGTATGTACCCTCAAATTTCTGTGACCATATGCATGTCCAGTAGACTCTTAAATGTCCCCAATGACCTTGCTTCCACAACTGCTGCTGGCAACACATTCCATGCTCTCACAACTCTCTGTGTAAAGAACCCGCCTCTGACATCCCCTCTATACTTTCCTCCAACCAGCTTAAAACTATGACCCCTCGTGTTAGCCATTTCTGCCCTGGGGAATAGTCTCTGGCTATCGCCTCTATCTATGCCTCTAATTATCTTGTATACTTCAATTAGGTCCCCTCACATCCTCCT
Source organism: Chiloscyllium plagiosum (assembly GCF_004010195.1). Taxonomy (NCBI): domain Eukaryota; kingdom Metazoa; phylum Chordata; class Chondrichthyes; order Orectolobiformes; family Hemiscylliidae; genus Chiloscyllium; species Chiloscyllium plagiosum. The sequence goes on from NC_057712.1 coordinate 54,898,280, forward strand.
TTTCTCCAATGAAAAAAGTCCGAGCTCAGTCAACCTCTCTTCATAAGATAAGCCCTCCAGTCAAGGCAGCATCCTGGTAAACCTCCTCTGAACCCTCTCCAAAGCATCTACATCTTTCCTATAATAGGGCGACCAGAACTGGACGCAGTATTCCAAGTGCGGTCTAACCAAAGTTTTATAGAGCTACAACAAGATCTTACGACTCCTATCTCACGCCATATGCTTTCTTAACAACCCTGTCCACTTGGGTGCCCATTTTAAAAGATCGATGTACCTGCACACCAAGATCCCTCTGTTCCTCCACACTGCCAAGAATCCTATCCTTAATCCTGTACTCAGCTTTCAAATTCAACCTTCCAAAATGCATCACCTCGCATTTATCCAGGTTGAACTCCATCTGCCACCTCTCAGCCCATCTCTGCATCCTGTCAATGTCCCGCTGCAGCCTACAACAGCCCTCTATACTCTCAATGACACCTCCAACCTTTGTGTCGTTTGCAAACTTGTTGACCCATCCTTCAATCCCGTCATTCAAGTCATTTGGAAGCACTTCAACGCACGTTGGTGTAGTATTTTGGAATTCTCTTTGATAAATGACTTTAGATACTCTATCAACTTTTATTTTTAAGACAGATAGATAATTCTTTTGCATAGCAAACATTTAAGGGATAAAGGGCCAAAGGCAGGTGTACGGAGTTTGGCTACAAATCAACCATGATCTTACTAAATGATCTAGGGACTGAATGGCTGATGCCGGTTCCTATGTAGACAAGGTACAAGCAGGTTTGTTGTCAGTGCATTTCATTTGTATAGCCAGATACCCTTTTGGGGTATTGAGGTGCACCTATTGATATGGACCAAAGCTACCTTGGGGGTTTAGGTCAGTCATTTGTGGAGGTAGTTCTCAGATTGCGGTTAGGGATTTTTTGGATAGGTCACGTGCCATTTGGAACTGTCAGTTATAGATAGGGTTGTGCATCAAAAGGTACATAAACCATCTACAACTGTCCAAATTGTTGACACCTATTGGGAATTATCAGTAGGTTCAAGAAGTGATGATAAGTCTTGTTTATGAATGAGAGTGCTTTTTCTCACTGTAGTCTGCAATAAAGAGATTTAGGTGATAGATTAGATTAGCTACAGTGTGGAAACAAGCCCTTTGGCCCTCCGAAGAGTAACCCACCCAGTCCCATTTCCCTCTGACTAATGCACCTATCACTACGGGCAATTTAGATTAGATGAGATTACTTAGTGTGGAAATAGGCCCTTCAGCCCAACAAGTCCACACCGACTCTCCGAAGCGCAACCCACCTAAACCCATTTCCCTACATTTTACCCCTTCACCTAACACTGCGGGCAATTTAGCATGGCCAATCCACCTAACCTGCACATTTTTGGACTGTGGGAGGAAACCGGAGCACCCGGAGGAAACCCATGCAGACACGGGGAGAATGTGCAAACTCGACAAAGTCAGTCGCCTGAGGTGGGAGTTGAACCTGGGTCTCTGGTGCTGTGAGGCAACAGTGCTAACCACTGTGCCACCGTGCCGCTCCATTTTGTTTCTCCTATGTGAATGGGTACCTGTGAATACTTAATGACTTGAGCAAAGGAGGTAGTTGTGGTAGGTGCGAGTAGCACAAACTTGGTGTGGGGATATTAGGAGCCATGGAGAATGGTTAGATGTGCATAGATGGCACAAGAATATGAGGGATCATAGGAGGTTTACTCAAGGATGTGGCTTGGCGTGGACATTGAGAGGGTGAACGTGGGAGTGATCTTTTGTGGTTTAATCTTTATTTTTAAACTTTGAACACAGTGCCTGAGTCCTAAGTATCATGATCATGGATCAGAAATGCAAAGTACTGTCAAAATCTGTTTTTTTAAATGATGGCTGCACAGCCTAAAATGACTGTGATGTACATTGGCTTTCTAGAGAGAGAGAGAGAGACACCCACCCACGAATGTTACACCTACACACATGCAAAGGGAAATTATGCAACAGCCTTTCAAATGGGGGAAGAGGCAACTCAAAACAGACTGGACCATGATCTCTTATGAATACAAAGGAGCTGGCAAATCCATGCTGAACAGGAAGCTACTCCTTACAGATTATGTCCCAAACTTCAGTTGGATTTGTACTTCTTTTGAATGTTCTATTATGTACCGTCTGGGTTTGCATAATAACATACTATGAAAATCACAGTTGAAGAACTATCCATTAGTCATTCCAGTGTTGCAGCTATAGACCTCCTTTCACTCTAAGTGCTAGAAGTCAGTTAGCCAGCAGCCAGACAAAAGGGAAGCAGGACAATTGACCGGCTGTTTCTCACCTGAGTGCTGGAATTCAACCACAGTCAAAGGCAATGAGAATTACAGAACATCAACCAACCTGCCGAACTAAGGTTCAGAAAACTGTCTGTTTAAGCACCAATGTAACCTCCAATGCAATGGCCACAATCTCCCAACAATCTGGTCCTTGTGAACATTTCCAAGATTAATCTGTATATGAGTTTTTTATTACTTTTATTCTTTTTGACTCGCCTGTTATTTCTAAGAATGTACGCTGTGTTATTAATCCTTCTCATGTTTAATAATATTAAACTCCACCTTTGTTAATTCAGGAACACCTGGTTACTTTTAAAACTTAAATTTGTTTAGGTCTGGTAGAAAGCTATCCACAAGCGAAGGGGTACGTTTTTAAACTAACCTCTTTAAAACCAATTGACTAAAGAGTGGAAGCCAGTTTAACCCTCTTCACATAAGAACCTATGGTTTTAGAGTATTCTGTCTGAAACTTTGGGGAACAACTTTGCCTGGAATATGGGTGTAGCTTGAGGCAGGCTTTCCATCCAATCTTCTTTGGGAACTATATTTATTTTAAAGCTTATATTGGCTGAAATGTATCCGTGATATCATATTTAACTTGAGTTACTTTTAGGATGATAAAGAATATATGATATTTAGTGTTTGATTTATTAACTCTTGTATGGTAAAAATTCTTCAATTTGATCATTGAAATCTGTGGCTTCATTTTGTTTGTAAATTTCCAGGATTTTGAATTTCAAAAATTACTATGTCCAGCAAGCTCCAAACATTGTAAAGCCAATCCACCGTTTGTCCCATCAAATTTATAATACATGCAAGTTATATTTTATGATGAATAATTGCCCTTAACTATTGCCATCAACACCTGTATTGTTTGAGACTTGCATCAAGTGTACATTGTAATTTTTTTAGAAAAGATTTTCCTCATAGATCAGATGGAGGCAGTGTAACTCAGTCCCTGATATTTAAAAATGTGGAATTATTGTCAAATCAATTATGATCCCATGGATTGAACACACTGATTTCTGCAAAATGCTCCTGAACAATTAGATAACACTACTCCTATAAGTCCAACAGCAAGAACCACCAGAAAAGCAATCAGATCACTTCCATATTTCTTTCTGATCGACCACGCCATATTTCTCAGCAATTAAAATTGTAATGTAAAAAAACAGAATTAGAAAAATCACTGAACTAATACAAGACCTTAGGTTTGGAACAGAAAGGGGCTAAGCTCCTTATAAAGCTAAGCAGGAAATCCCAAACTGAGTTGCAACCATTGTGTATTGGATCCATGCCAATTTCTGAACTGTTTAGGCTTATGCTGGAGTTACAGTATGTGTTTAGAGGAATAGATGAAGAATTTTGACTCCAATCTTACTACAACCTCTGTGAGGAGACATCATAACAAGAATCTTTTGGAAGATCAAGCGCTGTGACCTGAGAGGAGACCATGTTCTTCACAGTTTTACATGTCAAGATGTGACTGGGCAAGATGTCTTTAGGTGTCGGTTAATATACTTGCACAAAGTAATTCTATGTTTATTTATGAATTTCAGTGAAGGAGTGAGTAAGGAAAGTAGTGGAAAATATGAGAGGTCATCTTAACCCTTTTGTGGAACAAACTGGGAGGTGTTTATTTGAATTACTCATACAATGTCTACTACCTTCCTGCAAGTTGTAATGTAATCAGCTGTTCTAAACACGCCAGAAGGACAACCATTCTTCTTGAATTCTACCAGTTCGACTCCAATGATGTTAAAAGGTCCCAACTAAAGACCATAGTACCAGACAGCCATAACGCCTTCCTCATGAAAGCAATCTGATGGTGAAACAAGTTAGAGAAGAGTGTCAGAAAGCTTTTCTTGTGAAGGCATTTTACTTTTGGCAGTTTTCTTGTGGATCAGAGGCAACAACCCCCTCCCACCCCACTCTCCTACTTATCTTCTTGCTATACCCTCCCACATACAGTGGGCAGGATCTTCCTCACTCCTGAAAGACATGGGCAGCATGGAGTCAGTTGGGGAAAAAAGGATGAGATTGGCAGAAATGAGACACTCAACATCAAGGGAAAAAGGTCTGAATTGCCAATCAGGCTTTGAATGGCAACATGGGAATCTCATTAATGAGTGGTGAGAAACCTATTTGCATCATCTGCATGCAATAGCATAGAGATGCCTGATTTCCATTTTTCTACCAAGTTAAAAACTATATGTGACAGTTATGACAAATTTCAAAGCAGGTATCTGCCATCTCTGGCTTAGCTGTTACACATTCAGGCTTCTATTTTGGACAGTAGTTCCCAACTCCTCTACTCCTATTCTATAGGCAGTGACTGCCCACACCCCTGACATGGAGGTTGGCATTGGACAAGTGCCAGCTGCATTGTCACCTCATGGCACACCTGTCAACTCATGTACAATATTGTTCTGCACTTCAGTATGCACTGACAAAGTGCCTATGGGTGGCATGGTGGCACAGTGATTAGCACTGCTACCTCACACCGCCAGGGACCCGTGTTCGATTCTAGCCTCGGGCAACTATCTATGTGGAGTTTGCATGTTCTCCCCGTGATTGCGTGGGTTTCCTCCGGGTGCTCCGGTTCCCTCCTACAATCCAAAGATGTGCAGCTAGGGTAAATTGTCCATGCTAAATTGCCCTTGGTGTTTAGGGACGTGAGGGTTAAGTGCATTAGTCAGAGGTAAATATCGAGTAATAGGGGAATGGGTCTGCGTGGGATACTCTTAAGACGGTCGGTGTAGATTTGCTGGGCTAAAGGGCCTGTTTTCTCACTGTAGGGATTCTATAGAATTTCAAATAATTGTCTAGAGGTATGAAGAATTAAAGGTTATCTTTTTGAAACTTACAAAATACCTAAAGGAATAGACTGGGTAGGATGTTTCCTTGGTTGGGTAGTCTAGAACTGAAATAACAATTTTAAAAGTAATTGGGATACCCATTAGGTCTGAGGTGAGGAGAATCTTTTTACTCAGAGTTGTGAGCCCTTGGAATTCTCTGCCTCACTGGAAAATCAGTCTTTGAGTCTGTGGGGATTACTGAGATAGAGGCATTGAAGTGTTCGATCAGCCATATCATATTAAATAGAGCTTGATGGGCTACACCTCTTCCTATACGGTGTCAGCCATGTCACCTATATGCCCCACGAAACATTTCTCTATTTGTTCTCCTTCCACCTCCTTATTATGTGAGTCACCATGTGTATGGTGATGGGCAACTCCTTGTTGGCTATACTTGACCTGTTTCATGACAGTACCAGGAATCCTGGGAGATCCCAGCCATGCTGAGTACTTGCACCTCTGGCAAGAGTGAAGCCCTTATGAGTGTGATGCCATAGAGGCACATTCTATAGGTAATGAGTTGAGTCTTGGTATGTGTAATCTAGCTAGGGCTTGCAGACAGAAGTCCTCCGTGATCCTCACTCAAATTGACAATGCCTATTTGTGGTAAAATTCAGCCCTATGTCACTACGCTTGTACTTGGAGTCCATCAGGCTCCCAAACCTAGTCTTCTTCTCATTCTGCTAACTGCTGGTTCTAGGTGAGGGCAAGGTGACTGAGTTACATTTTCATAGCCTCTTTCTGCTATGGAACAGAGTTTGCTGTCCAACTCTGATCAAGTCTGTCAGTCAGTGGTAAAACTGAGGCTATGGGATCTAGGAAATGCTATCTTTCCTTATTTTCTGGAGTAGAGATTTTAGATCTTCTAATAATTTCAAACTAAGACTGGGGCTCAGTGATTTCTATAGCCTGAGGATTAATGAACCATTACCTTATCTGAAGACCAGAGGTGCACAATGATTTGGTGTCAGCTATCTCAGTCTAGAAGATCTTAGTGCAAAATTTCATTTTTCCCACCTCTCTTTGAAAGTCGCATTGGAACCACAGAAAAAGAAATCACAGCCATGAGCAAAGTATTAAAAAAACTTGATGTGGGCTCTGCATAGCATGGTAAGTATTAGGATGAAATGTTCGGGTCAACTAAGGAATTTCTCAACTTATGTCTGCAACTGATATGAGGCTGTCTCCATGGCTGTACCACACCAAAAACCTTATCAGAAAATCTGAAACATTTCAGGATTGACTCTCATTTTAATGTAACTGGAAAGTAATTAGCGACAAGATTGGCAACTCTGTATTGCCAATGGGTTTAGGAGGATAGATATTTGTAGAACTAGCTGGAAGGTTGGGTGAGGCTGGAAGGACACAGAAATTAAGCCCACTCCAGAAAATGGCAGGTCAGTCAGTGTAGTGGGGTGATAAGGGGGCAGAAAATGTGTTGCTGGAAAAGCGCAGCAGGTCAGGCAGCATCCAAGGAACAGGAGAATCGACGTTTCGGGCATAAGGCCTTCTTCAGGAATGAGGAAAGTGTGTCCAGCAGGCTAAGATAAAAGGTAGGGGGGAGGGGCGTTGGAATTGCGATAGGTGGAGGGGGGTCAAGGTGAGGGTGATAGGCCGGAGTGGGATGGGAGCGGAGAGGTCAGGAAGAAGATTGCAGGTTAGGAAGGCGGTGCTGAGTTCGAGAGATTTGACAAGGTGGGGGGAGGGGAAATGAGGAAACTGGAGAAATCTGAGTTCATCCTTTGTGGTTGGAGGGTTCCCAGGCAGAAGATGAGGCGCTCTTCCTCCAACCGTCGTGTTGCCATGGTCTGGCGATGGAGGAGTCCAAGGACCTGCATGTCTTTGGTGGAGTGGGACATGCAGGTCCTTTATTATTTTTGTATCAGTTTGATACAATTGAGTGACTTGCTATACAGGCAGAAGGCAGTTCAGAAGAAGCAGTTTCAGAAGTTTACTCACATGTTACTGTGGATGGAGTCACATGTAGCTCAGACTAGGTAAGGTTAGCAAATTTCTCTCTTTTATTGACATTAACAATAGACAATAGGTGCAGGAGTCGGCCATTCTGCCCTTGGAGCCTGCACCACCATTCAATATGATCATGGCTGATCATCCTTAATCAGTATCCTGTTCCTGCCTTATCTCCATAATCCTTGATTCCATTATCCTTGAGAGTTCTATCCAACTCTTTCTTAAATGAATCCAGAGACTGGGCCTCCACTGCCCTCTGGGGCAGAGCATTCCACACAGCCACCACTCTCTGGGTGAAGAAGTTTCTCCTCATCTCTGTCCTAAATGGTCTACCCCGTATTTTTAAGCTGTGTCCTCTGGTTCGGCACTCACCCATCAGCGGAAACATGTTTCCTGCCTCTAGAGTGTCCAAACCTTTAATAATCTTATACGTCTCAATCAGATCCCCTCTCAGACTTCTAAACGCAAGGGTATACAAACCCAGTCGCTCCAGTCTTTCAGTGTAAGGTAATCCCGCCATTCCAGGAATTGACCTCGTGAACCTGCACTCCCTCAATAGCCAGAATGTCTTTCCTCAAATTTGGAGATGAGAACTGCACACAGTACTCCAGGTGTAGTCTCACCAGGGCCCTGTACAGCTGCAGAAGAACCTCTTTGCTTCGATGCTCAATCCCTCTTGTTATGAAGGCCAGCATGCTATTAGCCTTCTTCACTACCTGCATGCTTACCTTCATTGACTGGTTTACAAGAACACCCAGATCTCTCTGTACTGCCCCTTTCCCTAAATTAATTCCATTTAGGTAGTAATCTGCCTTCCTGTTCTTGCCATCAAAGTGAATAACCATACATTTATCCACATTAAACTGCATCTGCCATGCATCTGCCCACTCATCTAACTTGTCCAGGTCACCCTGTAATCTCCTAACATCCTCATCACAGTTCACCCTGCCACCCAGCTTAGTAACATCAGCAAATTTGCTAATGATATGGCTAATACCATCTTCTATATCATTAACAAATATTGTAAAAAGCTGTGGTCCTAGTACTGATCCCTGCAGTACCCCACTGGTCACTGCCTGCCATTCCGAAATGGAGCCGTTTACTCTTTGTTTCCTATCAGCCAACCAACTTTCAGTCCAAGTTAGTACTTTGCCCCCAATATCATGCACCCTAATTTTGCTCACTAACCTCCTATGTGTGACTTTATCAAAGGCTTTCTGAAAGTCCAGGTACACCACATCTACTGAATCTCCCTCTTCCATCTTCAGAGTTACATCCTCAAAAAATTACAGAAGATTAGTCGAGCATGATTTCCCCTTCATAACTCCATGCTGACTCTGACCTATCCTGTTACTACTATCCAGATGTGTCGTAATTTCATCCTTTATAATAGAGCTGGAAATGTGTTGCTGGAAAAGCGCAGCAGGTCAGGCAGCATCCAGGGAACAGGAGAATCGACGTTTCGGGCATAAGCCCTTCTTCAGGAATGGGAAAAGTTTGTCCAGCAGGCTAAGATAAAAGGTAGGGAGGAGGGACTTGGGGGAGGGGCGTCGGAAATGTGATAGGTAGAAAGAGGTC
>NC_057712.1:54909715-54912821 GCF_004010195.1 Chiloscyllium plagiosum
GTAATATATTCCCCTGTTTCTGTCTTCAAGAGCCCAATTTTAGTCTTCACCATTTTTTTGCTTTTCACATACCTAAAAAAACTTTTACTATCCTCCTTTATATTGGTGGTCAGCCACGGCCACCCACGCCTCCTCCTAGGATCTATCTTCCTTTTTGGGGTGAATTGATCCTGCAACTTCTGCATTATGCACAGAAATGTCTGCCATTGTTCCTCCTCTGTCATCCCTGCTAAGGTATTGCACCATTGAACGTTGGCCAGCTCCTCCCTCATAGCTCCATAGTTCCCTTTATTCAACAGAATTATTGTCACTTCCGATTGTACCCACTCCCTCTCAAATTGCAGATTGAAGCTTATTGTATTAAGTGTTTAACAATCAATAATTTCTTTTAATTTTCAGCTCACTGCTGTCTAGTGAGAAACTCGCCGTACTGTTCATCAGAAGCTTAAACAATGAAGCTAAGTGCTGCCAGAGTGAAGGTAAGCTTCACTCGACTTTTTGTCCACATTGGCCACAGATCTCACCATAGCCCATGTTACTCAGACCTCTACAAGATTCCACCTTTTTTTTACTTATAGAAAGACTAACTTAAGGATTCAGATCAATTATCCTCAATCATTAACTTTGCGCCACATGAAAACCATGCTTCGTTTTGATTACCCCTTTCTCCCATAATCTTTTGCAATGCAAATCTTTTACCTGAATGCATTTCCTATTGTGCATTAGCATATGTCATAACATAGGTGGTACTTGTAGCATTTCCATGCTGTTTTCCTTAACAGAGTTATCACTTCCACTTGAGATTGATAAGTGACTTAGGTTCAGTTTACATGTAAATGTAAGGCTGGTTTGCCTTCTGATCTTGCAATTACACTACAACTAATTCATACACCTTTATTCAAGATGCTAATGCCTAGTCATTGACAACCTGGTTATGTGTTCTCATCCTGGTCCTTGGCACATTGGCATTTTCAACTCTTAAAATTCTTTAGAGGAAGCGAAGGTGGATTTAATAACAGGAAATGAGGAAATACCTGAGGTATTTTGTGTCAGTTGTCACATGGAAGACACAAATAATATGCCAATAATTGATGACGACGCTACGGCAGATGAGGGCCTAGAAACAATCATTATGATTAAAGAGACAATATTGGCCAAGCTAATGGGGCTAAAGGTAGACAAGTCTCCTGGCCCTGATGGAATGCACCCCACGGGATGAAAAGTGATGATGAGGGAAATAGCAGATGCACTCAGTAATTTACCAAAATTTGGTTGATTCTGGGGGAGTCCTATCAGATGTGACGCCACTGTTTAAGAAAATGGTAGATAAAAGGCAGATAACAATAGGCACTTTGGCTTAACTTCTGCAACGGGGTTTTGAATCTATAATCAAGGAAAAAAATAGCAAGATACCTGGATAGAAATTGCCCCATTGAGCAGACACAGAATGGATCTATGAAAGGCAGGTCATGTTGAACTAATTTACTGGAATTCTTTGAGGACATTACAAGCACGGTGGACAATGGCGAACCAGTGGATATGGTGTATCTGGATTTCCAGAAGGCATTCAACAAGGCGTCAAACAAAAGGCTGCTGCATAAGTTAAAGATGTATGGCATTATAGGTAATGTATTAACATGAAGAAATTTGGTAACTAACAGGTAGCAAAGAGTCGGTAAAAATGGGTGTTTTTTTTGGCTGGTGATCAGTGGCTAGTGGTATGCCTCAGGGATCAATGTTGGGATTGCAATTGTTTACAAATTACATCAATGATTTAGAGTTGGGAACAAGTGTAATGTGTCAAAGTTCGCAGACTAAACCAGAATAAGTGGTAGAGCAAAGATGCAGAAGATACAAAGGTGTAGAGGGATATAGATAGATTAATTGAGTGGGCATGGATCTGACAGATGGAGTACAATGTTGGTAAATGTGAGATTATCCACTTGATAGGAATAACAGCAAAATGGATTGTTATTTAAATGGTGAACATTGCAGCATGCTGCTGTGCAGAGGGACCTGGGTGTCCATGTGCATGAATCACAAAAAGTTAGTTTGCAGGGCCTCAGCTAATTAAGAAGAAATTGGAATATTGTCCTTCATTGCGAGAGGGATAGAGTTTAAAAATAGGGGGATTAGGCTGCCGCTGTAAACCGTTTTGGTGAGGCCACACCTGGAGTACTGTGTATTGTTTTGCTCTCCTTCCTTGAGAAGGGATTTGCTGGCACTGGAGGGGGTTCATGAGGTTAATTCTGGAATTGAGAAGGTTGCTTTATGAGGAGCGATTGCATAGACTGGGACTCTAATCATTGGAATTTTGAAGAATGAGTGGATCTTGTAGAAAAGTGTAATATTGTGATGGAAATAGATACAATAGAATCTCCTATGTGGGACTTTATCAAAAGCTTTCTGAAAGTCCAGGTACACCACATCTACTGGATCTCTGTCGTCCATCTTCAGAGTTACATCCTCAAAGAATTCCAGAAGATTAGTCAAGCATGATTTCCCCTTCATAACTCGATGCTGACTCTGACCTATCCTGTTACTACTATCCAGATGTGTCGTAATTTCATCCTTTATAATAGACTCCAACATCTTTCCCACCACTGCGGTCAGACTAACTGGTCTATAATTTCCTGCTTTCTCTCTCCCACCTTTCTTAAAAAGTGGTATAACATTAGCCACCCTCCAATCCGCAGGAACTGATCCTGAATCTATCGAACTCTGGAAAATAATCACCAATGCACCAACGATTTCTCGAGCCACCTCCTTCAGTACGCTGGGATGTAGACCATCATGCCCCACGGACTTATCAACCTTCAGACCTAACAGTCTCTCCAACACCAATTCCTGGCAAATATCAATTCCCTTCAGTTTGGGTCCTTCAGCCACTGTTACCTCATGGAGATTGCTTGTGTCTTCCCCAATGAACACCGATCTGAAATACCAATTCAATTCTTCTGCCATTTCTTTGTTCCCCGTAATATATTCCCCTGTTTCTGTCTTCAAGGGCCCAATTTTAATCTTCACCATTTTTTTGCTTGTCACATACCTAAAAAAAGCTTTTACTATCCTCCTTTATATTATTGGCCAGTTTACCTTCGTACCT
>NC_057712.1:54912830-54916311 GCF_004010195.1 Chiloscyllium plagiosum
ACAGAAATATCTGCCATTGTTCCTCCACTGTCATCCCTGCTAAGGTATTGCACCATTGAACTTTGGCCAGCTCCTCCCTCATAGCTCCATAGTTTCCTTTATTCAACAGAAATATTGCCACTTCCAATTGTACCCTCTCCCTCTCAAATTGCAGATTGGAGCTTATTGTATTACGGTCACTACTTCCCAATGGCTCCTTCACTTCGAGGTCCCTGACCAATTCTGGTTTGTTGCACAATACCAGATCCAGCATTGCCTTCTCCCTGGTTGGCTCCAGCACCAGATGTTCTAAGAATCCATCTCTGAGGCACTCCACAAAATCTCTTTCTTGATGTCCAATACCATCCAGATTCTCCCAGTCTACCTGCATGTTGAAATCCCCCATAACAACTGTAGTAACATCTTTGCGACAGGCCAATTTCAGCTCCTGATTTGACTTACATCTGACCATCCAGACTACTGTTTGGGGGCCTTTGGATGACTCCCAAGAAGGTCTTTTTCCCCTTAGAATTTCTCAGCTCTATCCATACTGACTCTACATCCCCTGATTCTAGATCCCCCCACGCAAGGGACTGAATATCATCCCTTACCAACATGGCCACCCCACCCCCTCTGCCTGTCAGTCTGTCCTTACGATAGCACGTGTAGCCTTGAATATTAATTTCCTAGGCCTGTCCACTTGAAGCCACGTCTCAGTTATCTCCACAATATCGTATCTGCCAATTTCCAAAAGAGCCCCAAGCTCATCCAACTTATTTCTAATGCTTCGTGCATTCATGTATAGTATTTTTAATTCGTTACTACCTCACCCTTCCCATCAACTCCTATTTCACTCAACCTTACAGCATGATCCCTTTGAGTTTTCTGCCTCATTGATACAGTTGTCTTTCTTGACTTCTCTTGTTCTAACTTTCCCTTCAATTTCCTTCTTAACCATCCAGTTTGTCCCCTCCCACCCCCGCGACTTAGTTTTAACATAGCTGTGTTGCAGTAGTAAACCTGCCTGCCAGAATGCTGGTCCCTAACCTCTTAAGGTGCAAACCATCTCTCTTGTAGAATTTTTGCTTACCACAAAACATACCCCACTGATCCAAGAATTTAAATCATTGCTTCCTGCACCAGTTTCCCAGCCACACGTTCAAGTCCATTATCTCCCTGTTTCTGGCCTCACCAGCCTGAGGAACTGGAAGCAAACCGGAGATAATCACCTTGGACGTCCTGCTTTTCAGCCTTCTTCCTAGTTCTCCGAAGTCCCGCTGTAGTATGTTCCTCCTCCTCTTCCCGACATCGTTTGTGCCGACATGCACCACCACCTCTGGTTCTTCACCTTCGTCCTTGAGGATTTCCTGCACTCTGTCTGTGATGTCTTTAACCCTGGCACCAGATCTCATTCTCTCGGATGAGCCTAAGGTCCTCGAGTTCTTTCATCAGTGCTGCAATATGCTCTGTCAGTAGGTGAACGTGCACACACTTTCCACACTTATACGAGCCAGAAACACAAGAGTCGTTGACCTCCTACCTCAACCACATAGCACATTGAACCAGCTTGGCAGTCATGTCTTCACCCTCTTCAACTGTGGTGTAATCACTTCACTCAATTTTTAAAATTGAGTCAGATGGTTTCACAATCGTTAGTGTTGAGACTAGCCCTTTATTCCATATTTATTCATTAACTGGATTAAAATTCCAGAGAGATCAAAACTCTCTCATGGTATGACTTGAATTAATCTCTCCACACTAATATTTGAAGTCTGTGGATTACTCAACCATTCCCCTCACCAGTACCTTCTCCAGGACCATTCAGAAAGAATTTTTACATATACTGGTTTTCCTGGCCGCACTCCTGTCCAATGAAAACAAAAAAAAATAAAAAATAAATGTCACTTGGCAGTGCCCATCATACCTGCAGTGTTTTAATTTTACGTACAAATTTTTAACATGTAAATATTCTGCATTCACTGGATGTCATGTAAATTTGATTTGCCATTATTTGTTATTTTATTCACCTTATAAAATATTAAAGATGTGACCTCAGTAACCACTTTGTGAAACCACTGCAGCACTGTCTGTCTGATCCTACGTGCAAAACATTTTTAGACTGATTCTATTTTTCTTAGATTGAGAATCATATTGCCTTGGTGTGCAAGGTTAGTAGGCTCATCTGCTAGGACCACCGTTTTTTGCTTTGCTATAGCATAGTGCAGTTTTAAAAAAAACATTCTTTACAGTAATATTTAAGGGTACATAGTGATAATTGTACAATTATAACATTATAAAGATATCATATCTGAACAATGAAGTATATTGAAAGCACTTTGCAATGCCACTAAAATTTGGTGCTTGATTACAACTTTGAATTCACATGTTATGAAAAGAACTGTATACTGTAAATTTTCTATGATTGTTTTGGGAAATATTTTGCACCATCAGCAGTTTTGATTGTGGATGCTAACTGCCTGCCAAGTGTTCTTGATGAGGACTTCACTGAAGAGTTAACTGTTACAGTGCTAGTACCACAAAGCAATTACCAGGACATTATTGAGAGATTAATGGGCAGTGGGAACAAGTGCGTGGATGTAATCTAATTCAGATGGTTGGGTGACAACAAAGAACATAATATAGTAAACTGAGGGCCCTCTTGTGGCACAGAAGTAATGTCCCTACCCCAGGACTGGGAGGCCTGGGTTCAGGTTTCACCTGCTCCAGTGGTGTGTGTTAATATCTCTGCACAAGTTGATTTGAAAAGTAGGATAAAATAAAAAAAACACAGTAAACCACTCCAGTATATCTATTATATTGTACACATTCTTTAGTTATATTTATTTCATAGACTTGACACTAGCAAGAAGATTGGGGTGGAAGGTGAGGAGGTGGGGGGGGTGGGTTCTGTCCTTGTTGCGATTGGAGGGGTGGGCCCTCCGAATACAATACATCATCCATCACCATTTCCGTCACCTACAAACAGACCCCAGCACTGGGGATATATTTCTGTCCCCACCCCTATTGGCATACTGCAGGTACATGATATTTTGCCATACCTATTCAAGATGGTTCTCATGAACTGAATACTATTGTTCTTAATTGTCTTGTGGAAAGGGGGAGATTAACTGCAATCCTGTGGTTGACAGAAGGGAAGGGTGAAGAAGAGCAGAGCAGTAGTAATTGGGGACTCGATAGTTCGGGGCACAGATAGGCGGTTTTGTGGGAACGAGAGAGACTCACGTTTGGTATGTTGCCTCCCAGGTGCAAGGGTACGTGATGTCTCTGATCGTGTTTTCCGGGTCCTGGAGGGGGAGGGGGAGCAGCCCGAAGTCGTGGTCCATATTGGCACCAACGACATAGGTAGGAGGAGTGCCGAGGATGTTAGACAGGCTTTCAGGGAGCTAGGTTGGAAGCTCAGAGTTAGAACGAACAGAGTTGTTGTCTCTGGTTTGTTACCCGTGCCACGTGATAGAGATTCAAGGAATAGGGAAAGAGAACA
>NC_057712.1:54918858-54927032 GCF_004010195.1 Chiloscyllium plagiosum
GTGTGTGTGTTCTCAGTGACAGTGCACTGTTTCAGCAGTTCCTAGTGTGCGTGTTCTCAGTGACAGTGCACTGTTTCAGCAGTTCCTAGTGTGCGTGTTCTCAGTGACAGTGCACTGTTTCAGCAGTTCCTAGTGTGCGTGTTCTCAGTGACAGTGCACTGTTTCAGCAGTTCCTAGTGTGCGTGTTCTCAGTGACAGTGCACTGTTTCAGCAGTTCCTAGTGTGCGTGTTCTCAGTGACAGTGCACTGTTTCAGCAGTTCCGAGTTGTGTGAGTGTGTTCTCAGTAACAGTGCACTATTTCAGCAGTTCCGAGATATGTGTGTGTGTGTTGCAGTTGTATAAGACTCTGGTGCGGCCGCATCTGGAATATTGTGTGCAGTTTTGGTCGCCATACTATAGGAAGGATGTGGAGGCACTGGAACGGGTGCAGAGGAGGTTTACCAGGATGTTGCCTGGTATGGAAGGAAGATCGTATGAGGATAGACTGAGACACTTGGGGCTGTTTTCATTAGAGAAAAGACGGTTTAGGGGTGACTTGATTGAGGTGTACAAGATGATTAGGGGGTTAGATAGGGTTGACAGTGTGAACCTTTTCCCGCGTATGGAGTCGGGTATTACAAGGGTGCATAGCTTTAAATTAAGGGGGGGTAGATATAGGACTGAAGTTAGGGGTAGGTTCTTCACTCAGCGAGTCGTAAGTTCATGGAATGCCCTGCCAGTAGCAGTGGTGGACTCTCCCTCTTTATGGGCATTTAAGCGGGCATTGGATAGGTATATGGAGGATAGTGGGTTAGTATAGGTTAGGTGGGCTTGGATCGGCGCAACATCGAGGGCCAAAGGGCCTGTACTGCGCTGTATTCTTCTATGTTCTATGTAATGCATTACAGAGTGATGAAACTCACAAAATATTGAACGACAACAGAATGTTGGAAATTAACACTCAACAATTGATCAACTGTGCATTGTATACATGTGTAATCAGAAACATTTTGCACCAGAAAGAGAGGTCCCATTTGCTCACTGTTGATGGTATGTATTGTAATGGTCCTAATTTGTTCGTCATGAGTTAAATGCAACAATTCCTTTAAACAAATTCTATCTTGTTATGCAGACCCTATTTATTTCAATGTGTGGTATCTTTTTTTGTATGCTCATGCACATGCAAAATACCTTCAAAGAGATAACTGAGAGCACTCTTGTGCAGTGGATAGTTTCTGGACTGATGTGCAGCTGAACAAGTGCAGCACAGAGTGGCTACTTGTTACAGGATGAGAATTTTAAGACCTGTATATATCATAAAATGTGATATTTCGTAGGGTTAAGTGTGCCTTACTTTCCTGAATTTAAGTTTGTCTCTATTAACGCAAGCACATCTGAAATACTGGGCAGAATCTTAAGGCAACAGAAGCCCAAAGCAGTGGTTGGGCTGCTGGTGAGACACCTGTGTTACATATTCACAGTTTGGTCCACTTATGCACAAACCAAGCAGGACCTGGCAAGGCCACCAGTGGATCTTCCCCTGGAAATAATACCCTAGGGATGGAGGTCTTGCCCACTGAGACCTTCAGATGAATAAATATCCTGAAGCTATTATGGTCAGTAGCATCTCTGTGATTGCTACAGGAAGAGCATCACCTGAACTTTCAGGCTCAAGGTGCAATCCAACCCACAAATAAGAAATGAGGATGATGAGAGGTGGGATTTTCATTATGGGGATTACAGCGATTAGTCTTTTGTATGCTGCATTGAACTTTTAAGAGGAAGACTATCGGAAGATTATATTCTGATCATTTATGTATTTTGTGACTTACTGCTTTGTATTGCAGCTCTTTAAATCCTCTATCCTGATGTCTGTGGACAGGAAATTACACCTGAAACATCACAAGAGTTCACACATATCAAGGAACCTTTTTACATTATTTGAATCTTATTATTTAGATAAATTTTGATTGAATCATAGAGGCTGTTTGGACAGTCATGATACCTCTGGCTCCTGGAAAAGCAACAACACTGAATCATTTCCTACACTTTTTTTTTGTTCATAATCTTGTAAGTTTCCCAACTTTGAGTGGCCGCACAACTTGCTTTTAAATTATTTACACAGTTAGCACAGTGGCACAGTGGTTAGCACTGTTGCCTCACAGCACCAGAGACCCGGGTTCAATTGCCGCCTCAGGCAACTGACTGTGTGGAGTTTGCATCTTCTCCCCGTGTCTGCGTGGGTTTCCTCCGGGTGCTCCGGTTTCCTCCCACAGTCCAAAAATGTGCAGGTTAGGTGAATTGGCCATGCTAAATTGCCCGTAGTGTTAGGTAAAGGGGTAAATGTAGGGGAATGGGTCTGGGTGGGTTGCGCTTTGGCGGGTCGGTGTGGACTTGTTGGGCCGGAGGGCCTGTTTCCATGCTGTAAGTAATTTAACCTTAGCTTCCACCACAGTTTCACATAGAGCGATCCTGGCAACACTGAGGGAAGAAATTGTCTTAATCTCCACTGTAAATCTTTTTCCAGTGATTTTTAATCCATGATCTCTCTGGTATTAAAATCATTTGCAAGAAAGAATTAGCATCTTTTCCATATCCTCTCTATCAAAATCTGTGACAGAAGAGATCACTCTGGATTACAGGTGGTATGTAACTAGTGACCAAGAACCTGGGAAATCCATGACAAAACTAATGTAAAGCTAAATGTGGCTAGATAGTATCCAGATGAAAATACTAAAATATTACTTTGTGTGCATTCATTGTGACTAACTCAGACCAATAGTCTAGGATATTTCCTTCTGTCTAAGCCAACATGCAAGTTATTACTTGGTATCCAGAGTAAGGAATGTAGAATATTTCTTTGTACCGAGATCAGAGGCTGAGTGGTGACCTTATAGAGGTTTACAAAATTATGAGGGGCATGGATAGAGTAAATAGACGAAGTCTTTTCCCTGGGCATTGGTTTAGGGTGAGAGGGGAAAAGATATAAAAGAGACTTAAGGGGCAACTTTTACACGCAGGGGGTGGTACGTGTATGGAATAAGCTGCCAGAGGATGTGGTGGAGGCTGGTACAATTGCAACATTTAAGAGGCATTTGGATGGGTATATGAATAGGAAGGGTTTGGAGGGATATTGGCTGGGAACTGGCAGGTGGGACTAGATTGGGTTGGGATATCTGGTCAGCATGGACGGGTTGGACTGAAGGGTCTGTTTTCGTGCAGTACATCTCTGTGACTCTACCATTCCCTTCGCGACTCCCTTGTTAGGTTCATACTCACATCTTGCTTCAGAAATAATTTCCTCATTTCATTCTTAAAGTGAAGAGATTGCCACTTATTATGAGGTGAATAATAGTTAAACTCTACACGTTAAATTTGTGGTATTAATTAAAAACAGTGTGGACCACCTGAATGTTGTTATCTTTCAATTTCTCCTTTGAAACTAGTGATCTGCACATATTATGCAAAGATATTACATTTACTTCACAAAGAGAATTCCAAGCAGAGTCTGGTGTGTGATTGACAATTGGATTAGATCATTTCCCACATTGTGAATGAATAAGTTTGTCATGTGGTTCAAAGCAATCCACTAAACACCACACAGTGCTGTGAATTTGATATTCAATCTGGATTGTAAATCTGCAGGATATCATATCCTCGAAGAAGACCTCCTTTGCTATCCTTCAGACGATCTCCCCATCGCATTGAGATTTCTTGTCCTCATCCAAGTGGACAGCATTTATACATCCCCTTTCCCCATCTGCATATGTTTTCCCTCATACACTGTTCACCCCAACACCTTTGCATCCTTTGATTACAGATTACATTACAGATTACATTACAGTGTGGAAACAGGCCCTTCGGCCCAACAAGTCCACACCGACCCGCCGAAGCGAAACCCACCCATACCCCCACATTTACCCCTTACCTAACACTACGGGCAATTTTGCATGGCCAATTCACCTGACCCTGCACATCTTTTGGACTGTGGGAGGAAACCGGAGCACCCGGAGGAAACCCACGCAGACACGGGGAGAACGTGCAAACTCCACACAGTCAGTCGCCTGAGGCGGGAATTGAACCCGGGTCTCAGGCGCTGTGAGGCAGCAGTGCTAACCACTGTGCCACCGTGCCGCTCTCAAACCATCTCTGGATCTGTCTCCCTTATCTCCAATCTCTCTCAGTCACTGTCTTCCTGGTCGCTTTCACTGTTTCTCCTGCTGTTTCACTGTCTCAGTCTTTTTTCTACCTTCCCTGCCTCCCTTTCTGTTGTTTTCTGCTTCCTCCACAAAACACAAATAAAAGAATGTCTCCAATAGAAACACTTGTGTCTCCTGTAACTTGTTAAAACTACCTAACAGCAAGGTTGGTAAAAAGAACAGAAAAAAAATTGAGTAGCCAGGAGTAAAATTTGAGCATATTTCTCAAAAGGTGGTTTTTAATTGTCAATCCACTTGTCTGCTGCTGATTAGTAACTAGGAATACTACTTTTGTACTGATGTTCATTTCAGGGAGTGAGCCACAGGTGGCCAGGAGTGGTAGTACACCATAGATATGAAAGGGGTATTTAAATATAATTTTCATGTGGCAGGTTGCAATTAGTAGACGCAGCTGCCAAGTCACATAATCCATCGAGGAAAATTGTAATCGTGATTTTTGTGAGCAGGAGTTGGCAATTTGCCTCTCTGACCTATCTACCTTTTCTTGCTACAGGGGGGTGTCTGAAAATGGATAGTAAGTAAGAGAAAATCCAAGACAGTTAGTGTATGCATTAAGCTGCCAAATAGCAGAACTAGTATCACACTTCATTGAAACGTTCAAAAGAAATTTGATCTTGATCAATTAAAGGGGTGAGGGAAATTGACTCTCTAACTAAAACAGGATTAAATTTAGTAACATTTTGCAAAATTCACCTAAACGGCCTGAAACAAAAAATGGAGTACTGGAAATACACAGGTCAGGAAGCTTCTGTGGACTATGTCAGCAATGTTTCTCTCCCCATTTCCATATTCACTGTTAGATACTCTCTTGTTCTTAGAATAACCAATTGTTGATAGGTAAAATTGGAGAATTTTTATTCAGAAGCCGTGTCAGTTACATTCTGGTTGCCGAGAATAACAGTGTAACTGCGTGAATTCAAAGTTCAGCTTATGTTTTTAAACATAGCTTTATCTTAATTATATTTCATTTTCAAGTCTTAGCAACACAATAAGCCAATTACAACATGACATTCCGTCAAGTAAGTCACTTGACTTGAACCCTTGAAACATCAGTTAGGTTTGGTTTGTGGTAGCTTGTGTATTTGTTTAAATAAGCTGCTCAAAAGCCTGTTTGTCATTTAACCCTATTAGCAGTAGAATCAAATTTAACTGTTATAAGATATTAACTCAATCAGATAAGCTGTTTTCTTATATTTTTTAACTGTTATACTATATTAGCACAATCATACTCTTTTCTTATATCCCCATATCTCCCCCCTTTTTGACTCTTCCCGAACAGAATTGCACAAGCAAAGCAAGCTAACAATAATATGTAGAGTTCTGAGGGTATTGGTGAGCTTTAGGGTATTGAGTTTTAGGGTTTAGCTTTTGTTAATCCAACATTTAAGCGACATGAAGGCAAAATATAGGACAAAAATTTCCAGAAGAAAAGCTACGATACCTTGCACTATTGGCATAACCAATGATCCCAACCGGCCGGTTGCCAACTCCACGTAGTCGAGGATGGAGTTTGTTTAAGTTTGTACATCTCTTTATGGACGTGGTCAGCCATGTTAGTCGTCATCTCAGAGTTATCAGGGATATAGGTGCATCGTTCCATGAGGGCACAGGTGCCACCTTTCTCGGCTAAGATCCAGCCCAGAGCTATGTGATTCTACATCAAGAGACAATTAGGGCAAACATTTCCACATTAATCCCTCAAAGGGCCTGAGAGGTGTCATTAGCTATCTGTTCTAGGATAGCTGCCATATTGATAGATTCTCTGGCTAGCTTGGCTGTTCCATGTGGGGGATCAGAAGAGGAAAGAAGTGTTCTGTTTCTGTGATTGCACGTTTGTGTACTGTAGAGTGCATTTCAAAGAGCTCATAAATGTGACATGTAAATGGGACTACAAAAGCAAGGTCCTGTCCCTGTAGGAGGCAACCAGGCATTCGTCTTGCGTCCACAAACAAAATATGTGCGATTGTATGGGACAAACCGAGTCATATAGTCAGAAGACCAGACATGGTCAAAGGTTCCTGCTGACGCGAGGTTAATAAAATTAAGTTTAGCTGGAGGCCAAGTGTCAGGTGTGACATGAAAATATTGGGTGCAGTTACTCTGACCTGCAAACCAAGCCCTAGGCTCAGATCTAGTGTCTACTCTTGATATGTTGGTGATGGTAATAAATGGTGGGGTATGGGAGGTATTAAGTTGAGGTTGATACCACCCTTCAAATACCGAAAAGCTGTGTCCTGCCAATTCCCACTTGTCTCGGGTGCCTTTAATGTCCACCCAATATATCCCTCTCTCTGCTGAAGATGTGGCAGTCATACGAGCCCCAGCTATTAGAGATTTGTTCTGGTGAATGACCCATTCTGCCACTTCAGATATATGAAAAAGAATGTATGGGAATGTGAGAGCAAACTTAGCAGCTGCAAACACTCATACATTCAGCATAGACATAAGGCATATACAAAAAGGTGTTTACATTGGTTCATGCTTTAAAGTAAGTCCTCCCATTGCAAGTGGTTTGGTATAGATATGAGTCCCAAAGGTAACAGCATCTTCATGATGGATCAGGGGCCTTGGTTCTTTTAAAAAAAACATAAGACACATGAATCCAAGCTTTCTTGCTTTGTACCTTGATAGTCATTATAAGGAGAACTTAAATTGGGCCTTTTCACTTGGCACCCAGTGGCTCTTTATGTATTTTCTTAACGTAGCTTCACATTCCAGGGATTATATTGTATCCGCCCTCAGTCCTCAAGTGACTGACACCTGTTGGGAAGCAGAACTGACAGCATTGGTTAGATCACTTATTAGATGGTAATCCACTGTCCTAAAGTCTATTGTGCCAGGTAACAATATGGGTCAAGATTGTGATGCTGGAAAAGCACAACCGGTCAGATAGCATCCGAGGAGCAGGCGAATTGATGTTTTGGGCAGAAGCCCTTCATCAGGAAAATACGGGTCAGCCAGTTATCATCTCGAAAGGACTCAGGCCCGTGGTTCAGTTTGAGATGGCTCAGATGCTACATAGGACCAGAGGTAGAGTTTGAGGCCAAGGCAATCCTGCTTGACGATACTTAGTGGTGCGGTGTTTCAGAGTCCGATTTATGTGTTCCACCTATCCCCATGACTGAGGGTGATTAGGGCAGTGCAAGTCCATCTTAATCTTCAGCAATCTGCACACTTCCCGGCACACTGCACCTGTAAAATGAGTCCCTTGATCCGAGTCGATACTGCTCTGTATTCCTTACAAATGACTTAAGTAGAATGATTGATAATGGCTTGCCTGGCCTGAGATGCTTTATATCCTTGACATTTTGGGAGATATGTAGTTCACCTGCAGATGTTGGAAAGGTCCAGCGGGTGCCAGTGGTCTTAGTTGTGGCATTACCATAGTTGGTCCTGGATTGTTCTTTAGGCATGTTACACAAAGGTCTACCGCATGTTGTGCATGTTTCTTGAATCTCCTTCCCCACCAGCTGTTTTTGAACCTAGCCATCATTTGTAAGATGGTCAGATGTCCCCATGTTGTGTCAAGAAAGGCATTAAAGTTTGCAGTGCAACTGGTTTATCTGTATGTCTTTGCCTCCAAGCACCATCCTGGCATAACTTAATTCCTGCTTCAATCCATGTCCAATTTTCTTCTCAAGAGCATTGTTCTTGCAAGATCTTTAAGTCCTGTAACTTGGTTGTGAGGGTTTGTATTTTGGATTTTGGTGATCCACTCGGGTGATTCCCCTGTGAAGCTGCATTTCTAGCTATATGGTGAGTTAAGGCATTGCCTTGTGATTAGATTAGATTACTTACAGTGTGGAAACAGGCCCTCCGGCCCAACAAGTCCACACTGACCCACCGAAGCGCAACCCACCCAGACCCATTCCCCTACATTTACCTCTGCACCTAACACTATGCACAATTTAGCATGGCCAATTCACCTAACCTGCACATTTTTGGACTGTGGGAGGAAACCGGAGCACCCGGAG
>NC_057712.1:54927403-54945222 GCF_004010195.1 Chiloscyllium plagiosum
GTGTCTGCGTGGGTTTCCTCCGGGTGCTCCGGTTTCCTCTCACAGTTCCAAAGATGTGCAGGTCAGGTGAATTGGCCATGCTAAATTGTCCGTAGTGTTAGGTAAGGGGTAAATGTAGGGGTATGGGTGGTTTGCGCTTCGGCGGGTCGGTGTGGACTTGTTGGGCTGAAGGGCCTGTTTCCACACTGTAAAGTAATCTAATCTAATCTAATCTAAATGCTGCAGAATTTCTACATGTTCTTCTTCAACCTCATCAGTCTCTTCCCTTCCTCCCCACGTTTGGTCCTCCAATATTAAGGGATTGACTGGACTAGTGCAAACGAGTGGAGGTTAGGGGCTTCCAAAGGTTAATCCAACGTGTTCACTGGGCTGCTGTCAACTGGGAGACCTTGTTCATAGGCAACATGACATGGACTGTGTGAGGACACCAAATAAGCAACTTCTGATCAAGAACAATGGGTGTCGTGGCGATTGCAGCCCTTCACGTAGCTTCCATCACTCTCAGGCAACTGCCCCATCCTAGAGCCACTGTATTCAGCTGAGCAGAATAGTAACTACTGAGTCTGCCTGTCACCATTCTCTTGTGTGAATATAGTGTTCATGTGACTGTCCTCTTCATGTACATAGAGGATAAGTGGTCTCCCGTTATCAGGCATGCCCAAAGCTGGGGATGAGCACAGAACAGTTTTTAGTTTTTGGAAAGCAGAACACTGCTCTGGAGTGAGCGTAACAGTTTCCTTGGATTCCCTCTTTCCATTCAAAAGATCAATCAGCAGCTTAGCTAACTGTACAATTATTGATCCAGTTTGGTTGAAATTACAAAGGCCCAGAAAAGACCTCAATTCCTGACTAGTCGTGGGTTCTTTTGCTGTTTGATTAGTAGCTGTCCTATCCTGTTTTCCTGCTGAAAACTTTTTGCCCCAAGTATACTCCTTTTTGTTTGGGCAATATGCACTTTCTGAAGATTGGCCTTATGGCTGCAGGAGTGTAAATGGTCAAGAAGCCTGTGTAAATCCTCCCTGAATTGTTCCTCCTTTTGGGATGCTTTTAGAATATTATCCACATATTGACTTACTGTGGACGCCATTGGAGATAATTCCCGCAAATGATTTTGCAAAGCCATAGGGAATACAATAGGGCTACTGTGAAAGCCCTGCAGCAGATGCATCCAGGTATTCTGTTGCTGTTGCACAGTAACAACAAGCCATGGTTGCACCTCAAGGGCCAAGGGAATAGACCAAAATGCGTTGACCCGATCTATCACCGAAAAGCATTTGTGGTCTGGCGAGAGGGAGTTAAAAATGGTAGATGCATTGGCAACCAAGGGTTCTTTTTGATCAATACACAGATGTATCTCCTGTAGCCTACTGTCGATCTCCAGGTTCTGTCTGGCTTTTTAACTGGCCATAGTGGTCGATTAGGTGAACTATCAACTTTTACTAGTACACCTTGTTGCTCTAATTGCTTGATTACGGCTAAAATACTAGCAATGGAAGTGGGACTAATGGGTATTATTTAGTACATGGTGGGGCAACTCCCTTAAAAGTGACAGGGGTTGTCTTTAACAGACTATAGTCATTTTTATTGTTCACCGAAGTCGGATGACTCTGCCATTCTTTCTGTTTTGTAATGACTAATTTATCATAATTGTTAAGACATCCATTCCCAATAGGGCTCTTTATACAAACCCAAAACATACAGATGACAAGATCTTTGTGGCCCCATCTGTATTGGCAATAGTTATGTTTTTAAGAGAATTAGTCCTTCCCTACCCCCCCCCCCCCCCCACCCCCACGCCAAATGTGGTTCTCTACTCACCATCAAAGGGCAAATTACATCTGCCGCTTAATGGCAAACATATCAATTCAGTTCCAGTGTCCAAAAGGCAATCAGCCTCCCTATCACCCACCCCCATCGAAACATAACAGCCATCTGGTCATTTTTCTATAGCTGCCACAAAAGGGGCTAGGAGGCGGAATGTGTGCTGTTGTAATTTTTATGAGTTTTAGGAGAGCTTCCTGTTGGTCTGGAGACAATCCCTTAATGCGTTCCAGTAGCGCCTGTTCAACCAGAGGGTCTTTCTAAAGTGGGTTTACCTGCAATCGTTTTCTTTTTGAACTGGCACATTTTTGCCCAATGCCCTTTTTGGCCATAATTGTGACATTTGCCTGGGTGCCTACCTGCTGAGATCCCTGGTGTAGTTATACTACAATCTGTATAGTTCTCAATTTGGATTCCATATTTCGCTCACGATGATTTGCAGCCTCAATTATTTCTCTAGATATCTTTCCACTGTTCTCCCAATCGCTAACTCTGGTTTTAGTCCCCCAACAAGTGCAGATTTAAGGGGTGCAAGGTTACTATGATCTAGCTCGTCTGGAGTGTCAATATTGCCTGCCAGTCCGGAGTGTTCAACCCAGACTACCATGAAACTACTCTATGTAATCTCTCAGTTCTCATTGCCTCTTTGCTGGCAGCCAAAATCTTACTCCAGTCAGTTTTAGAGAGGCCATAATCCTTCAGCCAATTTCTAATAGCTTTCCATCCACACCAAGCTCTTGCCCATTTTTGCTCAATTCTTCTCTCACTTTTCTCGCAAGTTTCCTGTCATTGTTATCTCCTAGAATGACAGTTAATACTTGTAGCCCCTCCATAGGATAGAGAATGTATATATTTTTAAGTTTTTCCAATTCATTCCACAATTTGTTATAATATATTTTTATTAAGGAAAATAGATTTTTAAATATTACAACAAATACAAAACAATGCAATTCAAAACAGTACAAAAATAGTACAAAACTAAACCCAAATAATTTTAAAAAATTCCCCAACCCACCCTCCTATACGAATGCATAAACATTAAGAAAAAATAGATTTTTAAATATTATGACAAATACAAAACAATGCAATTCAAAACAGTACAAAAATAGTACAAAACTAAACCCAAATAATTTTTAAAAATTCCCCAACCCACCCTCCTATACAAATGCATAAACATATGTAGAGAAGTATAAAATTAAAAAAAAAACCTAAACTAGCTATTTAACTAAATAAATAAATACCTAACAACAAACAAATAAATAGTAATAACTCAGCCCAGCCAAACAAAACACTCATACATTCACAGTTCCTCCTCCCTGGATATTGGACTCATGAAACAAAATCGTTACGGCTATATAAAAGCCCTTGTTAGTGTGGTAGATAAGTCTGTGTCCAAGTATTTCAAAAAGGGTTGCCATGTCTTGTAAAAATTCTCAGTTTTGTGGTGTACCATTTTTGTGAGAAAATCGAGGGGAATATGCTCCATAACAATCTTCCGCCAACCCGACAGGCCTGGGGGGATTTCAGATATCCAATCTAGCAAGATATTCTTCCTTGCACAGATGTAAGAATATTGAAAAGTTTTTTCTTATGTGCGTCTGCAGGAAATACAATGGGTAGGCCCAAAAGGGGAGAAATAGGGTCCTTCTCCACCCCTACACCTAAAATCATCTCCATTGCACCCACCACAGCACTCCAATATGTTTGAAGCCTGCCACAAGACCAAAGACAATGGTTAAGAGTGCCCGTGCAGACCTTGTACTTGGGACATGCTGAAGATACCCCTGGTTTAAATTTTGACAAACAGTCTGGGGCTAAGTGGACTCCGTGGAGAATCTTCAACTGGGTCCTATTGCAAATTGATATCTTCCTTGCATTCTCCCAATTATCCGCCCATGCCTCTGAAGAAACTTCAACACCCAGCTCTCTTTCCCAGATCTTGCAGAGTCGATCAGACTCATCTGAAGTGGCAACCCCCAATTGGTGATATAAAGTACTGACAGAGAGTGTACTCTTAGCCCTTAGTACCCCTCTTTCTCTGTCAGATTTGTAGGGATCCGTCAAAAGTGTGGTTTTTTTTGAATAAAATCCCTAACTTGAAAAAAACAAAAGAGGTCTCTATTAGGTAACTCGTACTTCCGTATTAACTGATTGAAGGACATCATTACGTCTCCCTCAAATAAATCACCCATGCAAGATATACCCCTAGCTGCCCAACGTTTAAATCCTGAATCTATCATACCCGGTTGAAAGCCCGGCATACCCACTAAAGGCGTAAACAAAGATGTTTTGCCAATATTACCTTCCCACTGCCGAATTGCCCTCCATGCTTTAACAGTATTGATGACTATTGGGTTATGACAATATTCCCTGACTGTCCTCACCTTGTCCAAAAACAGCAAACTGGTAAGTGGGCACATTGCCTGGGAGACTTCGATATCTAGCCATATTGAAAGAGGGTCCCCACAAACCCAATCACTCACGTAGGTCAAAAGCGAGCATATTTGGTCATTTATTTTGTCCGGAAGGTCTACTCCCCCCAATATGTGAGGCAACTGCAGTTTGGCTAATTTAATGAGGGGCCGTTTACGGTGCCAGATAAAGGAGCTGAACCAACTCTTCAGTCTCCTGAGTGTTTGTTTATTGAAAATCAGGGGGAGCATCCGTATAGGGTATAGCAAACGAGGGAGAATATTCATCTTAATAAGCGCTATCCGACCCAACCACGAGACTGAAAGTGCCTCCCATCTTTGGAGATCTTGTTTAATTTGTTCAAATAATTGAGTAAAATTGGCTTTGAACAGCCAATCCAGAACTGGAGTAATGAATATGCCCAAGTACAGAAAACACTCCTGTGACCACCAAGTGGGAATCTATAGTCACTCTCGAGAGCTAACTCTTTCGTAAGACCACCCATAGGCATAGCCTCTGATTTAGCAAAATTCCACCCATAGGCATAGCCTCTGATTTAGCAAAATTAATCTTATACCCTGAAAGAGCGCCAAACGCATGAATGCATTGTATCAGGCAAGGCACTGAGACTGCTGGATTTGTCAAGAAAATTAGAACATCGTCTGCATACAGCAAGATCTTATGTAATTTTGACCCCACTTCTGGAGCTGATATATTAAGATCCCCACGAATGACCTCTACCAACGGTTCAATCATCAACGTAAAAAGTAATGGTGAAGGGGACAGCCCTGCTGGCTGCCCCTAGAAATATTAAAATTGCTTGATCGTACCCCGTTGGCAATGACCGTAGTGAGAGGTACACTGTAGAGAACCTTTACCCATCTTATGAAAACTTTGCCCAGACCAAACCGGTCTAGAGTATAGAAAAGGTACGGCCTCTCAACTCGGTCAAATGCCTTCTCTGCATCTAAAGAAATCACCAATCCCTGTATTGACTGCTGTTGGCATGCTTGAATTACGTTAAGCAGCCTCCTAATGTCATTGGAGGATCTGCGACCCTTTATAAAGCCCGTCTGATCTTCTTTAATAATAGAGGGCAACACAGTCTCCAGCCTTAACGCGAGAAACTTAATTGTGAACTTTAAGATCCTCTCTAAGAGCAAGATGGGCCTGTATGAAGCACAGTCTTCTGGATCCTTCCCTTTTTTGGCCTCTCTCAGAGATGGTGGGAGACAAACATGACTGTATGAATCGTTAAACATATTCAGCATCGAGCCTGACAGTATAATTATAAATTCCTTATAGAATTCACTGTGAGGCAGCAGTGCTAACCATTGTGCCACCGTGCCGCCCACTGTGCCAGCGTGCCACTCACATTTAATACCAGAAGTAGGGGAGTGGCAATATTGGTTAGGAAAAATCTCTCATTTAAATTGTTGGAATGTGTTAAAGACGCATACGGCAGGTTTGTAATTCTTAATAATCTTCTGCAATTACATTTAAATTCCAGAGAGGAGGAACCCGAACCACAAATTGCTGAGCCTTAGTGTCGCATGGTCCACCAAATATAAAAACTACATAAACGAAAACCACTACATTTAACAAACATACAAAATTATTAAAAATAAAAGACAACAAAAACCAGAAAACAAACCAACATATAAAACGCCAATAGCACTGAGTAGGGGAACTCACCCCCAGCCCGGAGGGGGCAATTACCCATTCCGAACTGCCCATAAATAGGCAACTAACCATTTCAACCACCTTCACCTCTCCCAGCTAGAGCTGCATCGCAAGCACAAGCTTCTTTACCCTCAGGCAGACCGATGATCCAAATGTTTTTTCTCCTGCCCCTGTTTTCAAGATCATCCACTTGGTCAGGCAAATTACGAATCTGCATCTTCAGGGCTTGGATCTCATTCTTGAATGAACTGGCATCAGCTTCCACCAGTGTGACCCTGTGGTCCACCTCATCCGTCCTCTTCTCCAGGTTTCCCAGTTGCTGCTCATGCTTCTGCAGCATGAGAGAGACTGGAGCCAGCTTCTCTTCAATCTGTTTCCCCAGTATCTCGCGAGATTTCGAGAGCTGGTTCACCAGGTCCTGGAGAGTAATCGGCTCCGAGGCTGCTGCTGGCTGAGCTGCAGACCCGGCCTCGGATGCTCCTCCTCCCTTTTTAGGCATTTCTGGACAGCTGAAAATACAGGTAAGTCAATTTTTAAATGTTTCTTGAGGCTCCACAGTCTTTCCAACGCCCCAAGAAATCCTGATGACCTGGGTTGGGTGGGTTAAAGGACCGTCTTGCTCGTGCTGCGATGCGAAGTTCTGCAGTGTGATCTTCTCAGATCGCCGCCATCTTAGATCCCCCTATTCCACAATTTAAGCCTCCTTTTTTTTGTTTGGGCAAGTTCTTTGGACCACCTTTTGACCAACTTGGTGTTGGTAGGTTTGTGGTCTGTCCTTTTTTTATATTCATAGTTGACTACACTCTTTTTATCTTTTGTTTTTTTTTCCCCTTCTTTCTAGCTCTTAGTCTGTACTAGTCATAAACTAAAGGTCCATTGATTTCTGCACTCCTTATCCAAATCATCAGAGCTGCTGTCAACAGAGTTGTATCCTCAATTTCATTTAGGGCTCAAACCTTAAGATCGCATTCTGAGTACTGAGGAGCAGGAGGGGCACACGGATGAGGAGGAAATGATGGAATATTAGGTGGGTTGGAGCAATTCCACCGTTCAATACAATCATGGCTGATCTTTTTATGGTCTCAGCTCCACTTACTCACCCTCTCAACACAACCCTTAATTACTTTACTGTTTAAAAAATTATCTATTTTAGCTTTAAAAACATTTACTGAGGAAGTCTCAACCACTTCACTGGGCAGGGAATTCCATAGATTCACAGCCCTCTGGGTGAAAAGGTTCCTTCTCAATTCAGTCCTAAATCTGCTCCTCCTAATTTTGAGGCTATGCCCTCTTGTCCTAGCCTCACCTGCCAATGGAAACATCCTCTCTACTGCTATCTTATCTATTCCCTTAATAATTTTATATGTTTCGATAAACCCTCCCTCATTCTTCAAAATTCCAATGAACATAATCCTAGTCTTCTCAGTCTCTCATCATAAGCCAACCCCCTCAACTTTGGAATCAACCTAGGGAATCTCCTCTGCACCCTCTCTAGTGCCAGTACATCCTTTCTCAATTAAGGAGACCAAAACTGCACGCAATACTCCAGATGTGGCCTCACCGACACCCTATACAATTGCAACATAGCCACTCTGCTTTTAAACTCGATCTCTTCAGCAATGAAGGACAAAATTCCATTTGCCTTCTTAATTACTTGTTGCGCCTACAGACCAACCTTCTGTGATTCATGCACAAGGATACTCAAGTCCCTCTGCATAGCAGCATGCTGCAACATTTTACCATTCAAGTAATAGTTCTTTTTACTGTTACTCCTACCAAAATGGATGAGTTCACATTTATTAACATTATACTCCATTTGTCAGACCTTTGCCCACTCTGTGAAGCTATCTATGCCCCATTGCAAAGTTTCAGTCCTCTGTTCACTTTGCTCTAACACACACCTTAGTGTCGTCTGCAAACTACATGTGGTCCCCAACTCCAAATCATCTATGTAAATTGTTAATAATTACGGTCTCAACACTGATCCCTGAGGCACACCACTAGTCACTGATTGCCAACCAGAATAACACTCATTTATTCCCACTCCTTGGTTAACCAATCCATATTTATATATTGCCCGTAATGCCTTGCATTTTTATCTTATGCAGCAGCCTTTTGTGCAGCACCTTGTTGAATGCCTTTTGTAAATTTAGATCCACCTCATTTATTGGATCCCTGTTGTCCATCGTGTTTGTAATATCTTCATAGAATTCCAAAAGATTAGTTAAGCATGACCTGCCTTTAATGAACCCATGCCACGTCGGCCCAATGGGATAATTTAGAGTCATAGAGATGTACAGCATGGATACAGACCCTTCAGTCCAACTTGTCCACACTGACCAGATATCATAAACTAATCTAGTCCCATTTGCCAGCACTTGGCCCATATCCCTCTAAACCCTTCCTATTCATTTACACATCCAGATGCCTTTTAAATGTTGTAATTGTAACAGCCTCCACCACTTCCTCTGGCAAATCATCCCATACAGACCATCCTCTCCGTGAAAAGGTTGCCCCTTAGGTCCCTTTTAAATCTTTCCCCATTCACCCTAAACCTATGCCGTCTAGTTCTGGACTCCCCAACCCCAAGGAAAATACCTTATCTATTTACCTTTTCCATGCCCCTCATGATTTTGTAATCTTCCATAAGGTCACCCCTCAGCCTCTGATACTCTGGGCAAAACAACACCAACCTATTTAGCCTCTCCCTAGAGCTCAAACCCTCCAACCCTGGCAACATCCTTGTTAATCTTTTTTGAACCCTTGCAAGTTTCACAACATCCTACCAATAGGAAGGAGACCAGAATTGCATGCAATATTCCAAAAGTGGCCTAACCAATGTCTTGTACAGCCACAACATGACCTCCCAACTCCTATACTCAATGCTCTGATTAATAAAAGGAAGCATACCGAACATCACCTTCACTATCCTATCTACCTGTGACTCTACTTTCAAGGAACTATGAACCTGCACTCCAAGGTCGCTTTGTTCAGCAACACTTCCCAGGACCTTGCCATTAAGTGCATAAGTCCTGCTCTGATTTGTTTTTTCATAATGTAGCACCTCACATTTATCTAAATTAAACTCCATCTGCGACTCAGCCCACTGGCCCATCTGATCAAGATCCCATTGTACTCTGAGGGAACCTTCTTCGCTGTACACTAAACTTCCAATTTTGGTGTCATCTGTAAATTTACTAACTATACCTCCTATGTTCACATTCAAATCATTTATATAAATGATGAAAAGTAGTGGACCCAGCACTGATTGTTGTGGCACTCCACTGGTCACGCCCCCAGTCTGAAAAGCAATCCTCCACCACCACCCTCTGTCTTCTACCTTTGAGCTAGTTCTGTATCCAAATGGTGAGTTCTCCCTGTATTCCATGTGATCTAACCTTGCTAACCAGTCTCCCATGAGGAACCTTGTCGAACGCCTTACTGAAGTCCACATAGATCATGTCCACCGATCTGCCCTCATCAATTCTCTTTGTTACTTCTTCAAAAAATCAGTCAAGTTCTCTATGTAGATGCCTTGCTTTTCTTCCTTGATAATAGACCCAAACATCTTCCCCACTACAGAACTTAAGCTAACTGGTCTATAATTCTCTATATTTTGTCTACCTTCTTTTTCAAACAGTGGTGTCACATTTGCCGTTTTCCAATTTGCTGGAACAGCCCCAGAGTCCAGTGAATTTTGGAAAATTACTACAAGTGTATTTAGTATTTCTCCTGCCATCTCATAAGATATTAACTCAATCAGATACACTGGTTTCTTATATCCTTAACTTTTATATGACATTGGCTCAATCACATTGTTTTCTTATATCCCCATACCACAAAGCATTCTGTTGTATTAGTGGCCAAAACTGGTTAAATGCGATATGGTGACTTATTCCTGTTTTCAGTTAAATTCTTACATTATTTGTATGAAATGCCAATCAATATTGTTTCTCTTATTTTGAATAATACTGTTATTACAGTAGTTCATTTTCAGTTTTCTGTTTGGTTATCACTTAAGAAAGCATTAGAAACTGATCATTTGCCCCAATTTACTCTATTTAAGTATTTTAAGAAAACAGTATTATTAAAAATAAAATACTACAGATGCTGGAGATCTGAAATGATAACAAAATGTGCTGGAGAAACTCATTAGGTCTGACAACATCTGTGAAGACAGACAAACAGAGTTGACACTTTTGAGTCCAAAGATCATCTTCAGGTTCCAACAAAGACCCCGCAGACTCTAAACGTAGCTTTGTTACTTTCTCTATAGATGCTGCCAGATGTGTTGAGTTTGCCTAGCACATTTTCCTTGTATATTATATTCCTGAAACTTGATTTCAATTCCATTGAAAAGTGTACATTCCCCATTTTAGGAGTCTATAGCACACTATCAAATGATCCAAGACTGGGAATGATAAAGTGTTATGGACCCTTAATAATCTGAAAAGCAGATATCCCTATCTGACCAAAGTTCATTTCCTTTCCCCATATCAGCCATCTTCAATAGATTCTTGAAATGGGATGAGCAATTTCTAGCACATTGGGAGAACCTTTCTCTGGCTGACTTTTGAACTCAAGAAGCTGGAGCTGATATTTCTCAGAGAAGGTCTTTGTCTCATTTTGCTTGGGCTGAATTCTGATTCAGGCTTCGGGTATCAAATGATGTGGTAAATCGTTGCATATAAGTCTGGTATAATTAATGATGAAAATGGAATTCACAATGATTTTTTAAAAGAAAAGTACCCCATCTACATTTTGTAAAGCAAAACCTTACAATGCAGTGATTCCATAAAGGCCCTGTGATGAGCTTTTTGTTGTCTTTGATCTTTGATCTTGACTTAGGTTGTGTGTATTATATCTGCATTCAATTTGCTTATGCTACGTCTCTGAATTGTGTCTTATTTAGGTATGGGCTGTTTCTGGGGTGCTGAGAGAAAATTCTGGGTTCAAGAAGGTGTTTATTCCACTCAGGTTGGATTTGCTGGTGGATTTAAACCAAATCCAAATTATAAGGAGGTCTGTTCAGGTACGTTTGGAATTTCTCTGCTTTTGGGCTGGGTGACGTAACTGACATGTTTGGGAGCATTTGCTCACAAGGTATTGAAATAAGTTGATTTGGAAAATTTCACAGCTTTCATGTTATATTGATTTGGACACCTAACAATGATTAATTACAAGTTGAGAGTTTGGATTTTGCCTTCATCATTTTTACATGAGAGATGTAATAATTCTGGGGAATGAGAGTGCACTTTTAAAGTCATCTCAAATAAATGCCTTGGTGATGGATCTTTGCAGTCAGTGTCTAGTTATTTATGTTCTTTTCTTATAGCAGGAATTGTGCCTGTCAATTGGTAATGCACTGCCTACAATTAATGCATGGCCATTCTGAAGGTTTCATAATTGTACTCTAATCACTTAAAGTATAAAGTAATCATTTGCAATACATTAGTAGGAGAAAATGCAGCATAATCCAAAATGTTACAAAGCAAGAAAAACACCTTAAAATCACAGTAGCATCTTGCACAGTTTCTGGAGTCCCAATGTGCTTTATGAATGAAGTGTAATGGAAATGTGGCAAATAGTTTGTGCAGGACAAAGTCTGACAAACACCAATGTGACACCAGATAATAAAAAAAATCAGTGGTTCAGGAATAACTCTGCAGCTTGGTAGGTTGGTGATTGGCACTGCTGCCTCACAGTGCCAGGGACCCGGGTTCGATTCCCGCCTCAGGTTTCCTTCTGCAGTCAAAATGTAGATGCAGGTCAGGTGAATTTGGACATGCTAAATTGCTCATAATGTCAGGTACCTTAGTCAGAGGTAAATATAAGGTAGGGGAATGGGTCTGTGGGTTACTCTTTAGAGGATCGGTGTGAACTTGTGGGCCAAAAGGCCTGTTTCCATACTGTCTGGAATCTAATCTAATCTAATCTAATCTTATTTGAAGTAGTGTAGTCAGTTCTTTTACAGATCTTGTCCAAACGATGACACCACTAACACTGTCAACACCACCTGAATTACATATTCAGGACTTGAACCCACAAATTTCATGCTCACCTTTTGAGAATGTTCCTGACTAGGACTGTTAAGTCTTCCAAAATAATTTGGTTTTGTTTATTTTTTTTAAATTTGGGATGTTAACTGTTCACTGCTATCGGTGCCTTACACAGTTCTACAGTTGTGAAGGCATGTTGGTGACATGTTGTCAGGTTCAGCTTGGCCCTGCTCTCTTATAAAGTGCACCTTCCAATTTTCCTGTCCTTTTCCATAAAGAGGCATTTATGTTTAAAGTAGGGAATCATGCTGAGGACCTGTATCCTGCCAATCCTTTACTCAATTTTTTGGAACACCAATGATCTTAAACGATAAAACATTCATCCAGGAGCTTGGAAATTTTGCAATTCTATTACATTTCCTCTTCCCTGTGACACTTGAGAACTTCCAATAAAGTAACAGTTTTCACCCAATTAAATGGTCTGATGGGGAAAGCCGTGTTTGTGTTTCCAATTTTGGTATGAACTGTAATTAATTTGGAAGCAGATGTTAGAAACCTATTTTGAAGAATCTTTCTTTTATGATGTGAAAAGTATTCTGAAAGATTATTTACAGGCATACATAATGAAAAATGAAACATATTTGTTATGTTTTTATTACAATTTCTTTGAGGAAAGAGCATCACAAATTTTATGACCAGATTCCAGGAGAGGTTTGTCAAATTGTTATGGTTCCAGATGGAGACTTCAAAGCTTTTCATCTTGCACTTACCAGAACACTTTGCAAAAATGCAATTTAAGGGACAAACCAATGCCTCTAACAAGCGGAGTTCACTTGCAACCAGTCAGCACATTTTTCTCCTGTTGTATAAATGCTGTTTTCCCATTGAATTTATATGCTATGAGCATAGGACGAATAACTGAAATACTCAGGCTCTATTCTATGAGAAAAGCACACCCCAATCATTAAGCTCCACAGTGAGTGACCATCTCCAATAAGAGACAATCGAACAACCACCCTTTTGCATTGACTATAAATTGACTCTCCTTGTTTATTAAAGAACAATGATCAAAGAATAATATAGCACAAGAACAGGCCTTTCAGCCCTCCAAGCCTGTGCCGACAGTTTGTCCTTCCATACTAAGACTTCACTTACAGGATCCGTAATCATCTCTTCCCTTCCTATTTACGTATTCGTCTAGGTGCTTCTTGAATGCTGCTATTGTGCCTGATTCTAGCAACTCCTCTGGCAATGCATTCCAGGCACTCACCACCTTTTGTGATAAACACTTGCCTTGCATGTTTCTTTTAAACATTCCCTCCCACACCTTGAACCTGTGTCCCGTACTCACTCTGTAGGTATGTGTCACTTGCCCACTTGGTTAGTTGCATCAAATTTACTTGAAAAAGAATCCCTTTCCTTTGGATATCTTTCTCCTATTCCATAATTAATTTGTATTACAAAAGGAACCAATTTTAACATGGCCTTCTTGAATTGACAAAAAGAGTAATTTAATTAATTACTAAGTGCAAGAAGAAGTAATAACGCAATGCATGCTCACACAGTGTAGAACGAAGAGATGAGTCCAGAAAGTATAACTAAAGAAAAAATATGCAAATCAGTCTTTGAATTGTTCGAGAATAGCATGAAAGGATGTTGTAATGGCTCCTCAGATACTATTCAAATGCAACAAGATCTGGATGATATACAGACTTCGGCTGACAAGTGGTAAGTAACAATTGCAACACATAAATGCAAGGCAGTGATCATCTCCAATAAGAGATAATATAACCACCACCCCTTTACATTCAATAGCATTACCAACAAATGAATCCCCCACTATCTACGTCATGTGGCAAGAAACTTAACTGGACTTACCACAAGCACCGTGGCAACAAGAATAGGTTAGAGGCTAGGAATGTTATAGTGAGTACCTCACCTCCTGACTTCCAAAAGCCTGTCTACTATCCACCATGCACGAGCCAGGACTATGATGAAGTACTCTCCGCTTGCCTGGATAGGTCCAGCTTCAATAACACTCAATAAACTTGACAGCATCCAGGACAATGCAGCCTAACTCTTTGGTAACACATTCACAAACATCCATTCCCTCCACTACCAGTGCTCAGTAACAGTAGTGTGTGCTATCAACAAAATGCACTGCAAAACCTCATCAAAGATCCTTATCACCTTCCAAACCCACAATTACTTCCATCTGGAAGGACGAGGGCAGTAGATACCTATGACCGTCACCATCTGCAAGTTCCCGTCCAAGTCACTCACCATCCTGACTTTTAAATATATTGCCATTCCTTCGTTATCGCTGAGTCAAAACCTGGAATTCCCTCCTTTAGGCATTGTGGTTCAACCTACACGTGGACTGTAGTAGTTCAAGAGACAGCTCACTGCCACGTTCTCAAGGGCAACTAGCGATGGGCAATTAATAGTGACCAGCCTGCAAAACCCACATCCCATGAATGAATAAAAAAAAATTGAATGGCAATTTTGTTCCTCTTGGTTTTGCAGGTTGGCAGAAATTCTGTTCTTATTCCTTTCAATAGTGACTCATTTCC
The DNA here is from genome assembly GCF_004010195.1 of Chiloscyllium plagiosum. Lineage (NCBI taxonomy): Eukaryota > Metazoa > Chordata > Chondrichthyes > Orectolobiformes > Hemiscylliidae > Chiloscyllium > Chiloscyllium plagiosum. The sequence continues at coordinate 54,941,892 of NC_057712.1, forward strand.
AATATACAGAATGAGGTAGAGTCTTTCTCTTGTTTTACCTGCTGTGCATAACAGCTTGAAATGGCTGTTTTCAAAACTATTGCCCTGACAGTACTCTAGTCTACACTAGGCCCTCTGGCCAATAGTGCTCACAGATTTGTCTTGCAGTCAGATTTTAACTCCGCCTTGTGTTTATTTCTGGAGAGTAAAACAACTATGTCTGCAAGGAATAGCTATTTGTTGTTTGGGTAGCCTCTTGTAATCCTTTCTTGTTAAGCTTCAGAGGTTTTCCTGATACTTTACAGGCATGATATTTCACACATGACATTGCCGGACTGTAACTAACTTTTCATTCAAAGTTTTTTTGAATAGTATCAATAAATATTTCAGGATTCTGATCAATGGCTGTATCATACTATATATTGTTTTTTAGATGAATGTTAGACCTGGCTCATTTGCTAGCACTGTCACACCTGAGTCTCAGGGTTCCAAATTCAAATCAATTGAAGGGCATGAGCACAAAAAGATTCCATGGAACTGCTTTTAAGAAGAGAAGGGGCACCTTCCTGAAACCCAAAAATCCCTCTAAGTTGCTGGTCAGTTCCATGCACGTTGATCGACACGGTACTGCAGGACTGCTGCCTTTGGGAGCCGCTGCTGCACATGGACCTTGGAAGTCTGCATGGGAGGAAGAAAAGTGAGAGAACTGCTGGTATCCTGGCCAATATTTATCCCTCCATCAGCATTACAAAAGATAGGCTATTTCATCGGACGACATTGCAGTTTGTGAGATATTTCTACATGTAAACTGGTTGCTATGTTATCTGCAGTAAAACTGTGGTAACACTTGGAAAAGACTTCCATTGGCTCTAAAGTCCTTTCAGACATTAATTGGTCAATAAAAGTGCTATATAGCATTTAGAAGCTTACCTTTCTTGCACAGTAAAATGTATTTACTGTACGCAGTAGTTAATTTTACTTATAGGTTGGTGTTTGCTGAGAATTCTCATTTTATTGAAGAGTTGACTCAATTACGTAGCTGGGGAAGACCGGGTTAAGTTTGTGTACCTGTGACTGTGTGATTAATGAAGTGGTCTGTTGTGTACCTGGAAATGTCTCCCGTTGTAAACATGACAGCAGTGCTCACTGTTTTGTGTGTGTGTTTACTGAAGAAAATAGAATGGATATAACAAAGCAGTAACATGCAGTGCTGAAAATACTAACCTTGAAATTGAAAATGTTCAAGTAGCCAATCTCTTATTGAAAGTGAAAGTTTGCAATACATTGAAAGGGTGATAGAAATTTAGGATGAAAACATTTGAACAACAAAAATTGTAAACAAAATATATTTCCAAGATGGAACTGCAGAATAGTTTTGAATATCAGAAAATCAAAATTTGAGGCAAAAAATCAAATAATATGGCAGAAAAATCAAATATAAAAGTAGTTAACAGTACTGCCTCATAGTTGTCTGAATAGCAGGAGCTCCATTTGGATAGCATTTGGGCTCTCTGTTAAAAAAGGCTTTTTACAGCCAAGGTGTTTATATTTTAATAAATATAAAGAATTTGTGTCAGAAAGAGAACTGGTTAGTGAAAATGTTCGAGTAGAATTCTTCCACTTTCTTTGTTTGAATCTACTCCAGAGAATTCTTTAAGATGCATATCATTCCAATGATTAGTGAGTGAGAATGTAAAAGTGCCCACATTGACAACAGCTTACCCAATTTCATTTGGAGACTACATGTGTTCATGCAATGGTGGTGTCCTGCTTAGAGTAAAGGTTTTTGCTTCAATTGGGTGGTACATAGAGTTTATATTTTTTGAATAGTATCAATAAGTATTTCAGGATTCTGATCAATGGCTGCATCATACTATATATTGTTTTTTAGATGAATGTTAGACCTGGCTCATTTGCTAGCACTGTCACACCTGAGTCTCAGGGTTCCAAATTCAAATCAATTGAAGGGCATGAGCACAAAAAGATTCCATGGAACTGCTTTTAAGAAGAGAAGGGGCACCTTCCTGAAACCCAAAAATCCCTCTAAGTTGCTGGTCAGTTCCATGCACGTTGATCGACACGGTACTGCAGGACTGCTGCCTTTGGGTTAGTGCTTGACACTAACCGTGAGAGAAAAAAGTCCTGTTCTTTAGCACTGTTGTTCTTCACCTTGATAAGCCCAGAAGGTATTAAAAACAAGTTTAAAAATACCTTGCACTGCTTGATGCTATCAGTATGAGTATAATGATTCACTTTCACAGATATTTTGTCTTTCTTCTTCAGTATAATAGTTACTCCAGGTAAATTTATTTATTGCTATTTGTTCTTTATGATTAAATTACCCACGTCTTAGATAGTATAACATAAATGAGCAATTTGCAGTAAATTATTTGCAAGACAAGCTGAATTAACAAGCCAGCATTGGTGTCCATGTTTGGTACAAGCGAAACTTCAGCTCCCACAGCTTTTTAGTGCAACATTGTGAATTAGCACTTTGGGTTTTGGTTGTCCCAGTGTCCTGTTAAATCTACAGTCTGGCTGTACCAGGACAGCTGTGGGTGGTGGGTGTACTAGGCCAACTGTGGGTGGTTGGCCTTGAATACAAGAATGAAGGATCTAGAAACTAGATTCACAATTGAGAAAAGAAGTATTAAGGCTACATTTTGCAAATTTGTAAATTATCATAATTATATGACATTGTAGTCACAAATCTGTTTAATTTGAGACTATTATTTGTTCATGGAATGTGAGTGTCATAAGTTAAGACAACATTTATTGACCATTCCTACTTGTCCAGGAGAAGCTGGTTGTGAGCTACTTTATTGAACTATCGCTATTCTTGGGGTGTTGTAACAGCCTCAGTTTGTTTGGGGAGGGAATTCCAAGATTACCACCCAGTGACAGTTAAGGAATGGCGTTTGTATTTCAAGATCAGGATGGTGTATGGCTTGGAGGGAAGTTTGAAGGTAGTGGTGTTAATATGCATCTGCCGCCTTATCCCTATAGGTGGAAGATGGTTTCGAAAGAGTCTTGGGTGAGTTGCTGCATGTTGTAGATAGTACACACTGCTGCAAATGTATGTCAGTTGTAAAGGGGGTGAATATTGAAAGTGGTGGATGTGGTGCCAGTCAAGCAGGCTGTTTAGTCCTGGATGGTGTCAAGCTAAGAACATAGAACATAGAAAAATACAGCGCAGTACAGGCCCTTTGGCCCTCGATGTTGCGCCGATCCAAGCCCACCTAACCTACACTAGCCCACTACCCTCCATATGCCTATCCAATGCCCGTTTAAATGCCCATAAAGAGGGAGAGTCCACCACTGCTACTGGCAGGGCAGTCCATGAACTCACGAC
>NC_057712.1:54946051-54958403 GCF_004010195.1 Chiloscyllium plagiosum
TCCTGTAGACAACGAGGACATAAACATCAAGGCCAATGGCTCTGCAATCTCCTGCCTTGCTTCCCAGAGAATCCTAGGATAAATGCCATCAGGCCCAGGGGACTTATCTATTTTCACCCTTTCCAGAATTTCCAATACCTCTTCCCTACATACCTCAAAGCCGTCCATTCTAATTAATTGTGACTCAATATTCACATCGGCAACAATGTCCTGTCCTGAGTGAATACTGACGAAAAGTATTCATTCAGTGTCTCCCCAATCTCTGCAGCCTCCACACGCAACTTCCTACTACAATCCTTGACTGGACCTATTCCTACCCTAGTCATTCTTTTATTCCTGACATACCTATAGAAAGCCCTAGGGTTTTCCCTAATTCTACCAACTAGGGACTTTTCATGTCCCCTCCTTGCTGCTCTTAGCTCTCTCTTCAGATCCTTCCTGGCTACATTATAACTCTCAATCGCCCCAATTGAACCTTCACGCCTCATCTTTACATAGGCCGCCCTCTTCCCTTTAACAAGGGATTCCAATTCCTTATTAAACCACGGCTCCCTCACATGACCCTTTCCTACCTGCCTGACAGGTACATACTTATCAAGGACACTCAATAGTTGCTCCTTGAACAAGCTCCACATATCAATTGTGCCCATGCCTTGAAGCCTCTTCAATGTTGTTGGAGCTATACTCATCAAGGGCAAGTGGAGAGAATTTCATCATACTCCTGACTTGTGCCTTGCGAATAGTGGCCAGTGAGGAGTCAAGAAGTGAGTTACTTGGTGTAAAATTCCTAGCTTCTCACCTGCTCTTGTAGCTACAGTATTCATAACAGCAGTCTAGTTGAGTTGCTGGTCAATGGCAAGCTCTAGGATATTGATAGTGGGAATTCATTGATCATAATCCCATCATAATGCCAAGGGGTGAAATAGAAAAAAACAACAGAAGCTGCATTTGTGATTGAGAATGGACAGGGATTGCTTGCATTTTCACCTGCAAAACATTCACAGTCAGTGAGTGTCACAGCTTCACCTGATATCTACTGGAATCAGGTGTAAGTTCAGTTTTGCCTGGCTTGTTGTGATTGACACTGCAGCTCCCTCTCATGCAGAAGGTGGTGTTCCTTCTGCTTCAATCCTCATCGTCCTCCCTAAATGACTGCTGCCATTCTCCCAGCTCTTCAGAGTCTGTTATTTTTTTTCCTACCCAAGTTGTGCAAGCACAGTAAGTTGTTTAGAGTGTATTGTTAGGCTTCCTTCAAGGACTGCAACCCTATCTTTGGTAGGCCTAATGTCTGACCCACAGTTGCCCTGATTGAAGAGTCGGCTGCATTGAATCTACCCTCAACTTCATTCAGGGAGTTGCATAATTGAGCCATCTTTGTCTTTCAGTAATCACCCTTGTTAAGGCATCCAACATTGGAAATAAGTCAGTAATGTGAGAGCTCTTAAGAATATAGGCATCATGACTGCTCCAGTGGTATATGATGCAAATTTCTAAGATGTGGTATTAGTGGTCATTGATGATGACCACTAATTCTGTTAATGAACCCAGCTGCCTGATGATTTGAAGTTCTCAGTGCAACCTCTAGTTCTGTCTTGCACATGGGCAGAAGCCAGCGATGTTGGCCAGGTTACAAAACAAACCTCATCACGGGGCAATGAGATGAAGTGGTGTGATTAGGCACAAATTGCATTAGTGTCTACAGTGGCTCCTTCAAAGCAGCCAGTGGCATAAAAGTATAGTGTAGCAGTCATTCAAATGGCCATTGGGATAGCGTGGCAGCACATGTCAGATCTCAGGTCCTGCTGTGGCAATTAGTATAATTCTATGACAGTTTCCCAAGGCATCTTCAGTCTGTGGTGGCATTGCACCTTGCTCATCTGGTAAAAGTGGCATCAAGGACAATAGACTCTGGACCTCCTGTACGCCCTGTGTGTCCTGAGGAGACCTTCAGCTGCAACTTCTTCATCTGGAGTCTGCTTGGACATTGCTGCTGGTCTTGGACTTCCTCACACATCTGTTCCTCCTCCATTTCTCTGTGCATTTGTAGCATGTGGTCACAGTGGTGATGTTTCTTTCTGTGGATGGATCCATTAATCCATCCAACTCCAATAAACTTGCTTGGGGAATATCAGAAACAAGAGCTGAAAATGTGTTGCTGGAAAAGCGCAGCAGGTCAGGCAGCATCCAAGGAGCAGGAGAATCGATGTTTCGGGCATGAGCCCTTCTTCACAGAGATGACTCATTTCAATCTGCAATGACATGGCCAGGATTGCTATGATTCAGATTTGTACCCCACACAGTTGAACTCTGCTTTTATTTCACACACAGGGGTGATATGATTATTGATGTCTTCAACCTTTACTGTGAAAGTGTCTAATTAATACAGTCGCACCTTCAAGGGTCTCACATCATTCAAAAGTAGAGCTCGTGTGCTCAGACAGAAATAAACACTGACTTCACAAACTTCAGGTGTGGTTACAGCCATTTGTATTCACATTTATGATTTGTATGAGGTAGGAAGGCATGGCAGGTCACACTGGCCATTGAGTCACAGACTCGTCATGGTAATCGATGGGTCCCACCAAACCTCTGTGTTCCTTTCTTCCTTGTACTCCGGATTGAGACCATCAGTATTAAATGTCCACATATTCCCACAATTATAACATTTGAATCATGACTTAATCTCCCAAAATTACCCCTTAAGTCCCAGGCTGACAGCTAAGTCATGCCAGGTGCTGACCTTGATGTGTCAAAGTCAGGGTGGTTATGACTGCCAATGGCCACTCCTACAACAATAAGTTATGTCCTCATGCTGTCTTGTCTGTCTTCTTATATGTTGAGTTGGCCTGTTTTGCAATTATTGTTCTTGTATCCCAGCATGCTGCTTCCAATCTCCACAGTTAATTTCCAAATTTCCTTTCATCATAATGGCCCCTGATAACCCCCTTGACTTTCATTAAGGCCAAGGATTGATAGTGACCCACTCCCTGGACTGAATGATATAGACACCTGACCCTGGATACCGCAGGTGGGTTGCTGGTTGACTGTGCCAAAGGCCTCTGAACTGATGCTAAGTGATGTCCTTGTCTTACTGTGCTGGGATCCCCAACTGAAGGCTGTCTTGTTGACCTGAGTGAGGACTACTGCCCTTACACTTTGAGACATGGTCATTTGCTTACTACACATTGTATACTTATTGTATTTGTTCCTGGAACATGGTGCAGATGTGATATTAATGCAGCAGAGGGCCATAGAGCAACATGTTCACTCCTTTGTCTGCTGACAACTACAGAATGCCTGGCTTTGTGTTTGTAATTAAAGGCAAGGCAAGACAGAAGTACTGACACTTTAATGTCTGGTTGAGGGAGCAAACTTTTAAAAAGTTAAGGCAAGGCAGAGATACTGTGTATATCCAAATAGGCACAAAGTAAGTGAGTGCTAAGTGAGCAAGCAAGGAGCCCTGAGATGCACCCTGTTCAAAATACAGGAAGATGGGTGTCTGTCTGGCATACGAAATGTCCTGGTAATAGCATTACAAAGTCCAGAATTGTAGTACAGACCGTATTGTGTGAGAGTCAGAGATATCCCGTGAAGGATATAAGTGGTCACTGTCCATGTAGCATGCATGGAAATTAGGTTGGAATGTTGAGCTGGAGTCACCAGGTACCCACTCTGACCTTCCTGTCAAGAATTATCATAATCTAATTTCTGTTTATTGGGGAAGATTAGGAACCTGCATATTAAAAAGACATGCAATTATGAGGCATGTTATGATAATGAATGCAACTTTTCCCCTAGCTGCTCTCTTGTGAAGTTCTTGACTCATCGTTCAAAACGGTTATAGAATTAGACTTTTTTCTCATCACTGAGAACCCCTTTTTTACAGTTTTGCCATATTTTCCCTACTGAATCCCCACTGCCCATGTTGTTCAGAGTCTGGGAAGATGCTATCCTATGCTTTTGCTTGCTATAACATAAGTAGGATCGTTTAGAAGCATAGAATTCCTGCAATATGCAAGCAGGCCATTCCGTCCACACTCACCCCCTGAAAAACATGATGTGGAGGAGCCGGTGTTGGACCGAGGTCAATAAAGTTAAAAATCACATAACACCAGATTATAGTCCAACAGGTTTATTTGGAAGCCCTAGCTTTTGGAGCACTGTTCCTTCAGAGCTGCCTGATGAAGGAGCAGCACTCCGAAAGCTAGTGCTTCCAAATAAACTTGTTGGACTATTCCTGGTGATTTTTAACTGTGTCCTCTGAAAAGCAGCATCCCACCCAGATCACCCCGCTATTCCTGTAACCCTGCATTTCCTATGACCAATCCACCTCACCACATCTTTGGACTGTGGAGAGAAACTGGAACACCTCGAGGAAACCCACACAGGCACAGTGAGAATGTGCAAACTCCAATACTTTGGATTTAGGCCTCATGCCAGTGATTAGAGCAAACACTTTAAATTGACACTTCAGTGCAGAGTTGAGGGAGGGCTGCATGTTTGCCTGAGGCTGGAATTGAACATGGGTCTCTGGAACTGTGAGCCAGCAGTGCTAACCAATGAGCTACCAGCTCTGGAACAATGCAGAGAGAAGGAAGAGGGTTGATCCCTGATGGTAAATCAGGAATGGAAAATTAATTGGAATCCTTCAGTTTCAAAATGATTGTTTGAGAATTTTAAAAATGTTTCATGGGCTATAGGAAATAAAGAGTCAATTATTCCTTCAGATATTCAAGTCAGTAGGCCAAGTGTATACCAATTTGTTACTGTGAAATAAAGGTAAATCAGTACTAGAAAGTGTTTCTTCATGTATTTTCTTCAATCAAAAGCTGGAACAGGTTTCCATGGAAAGATGACGTCAGGAAAAAAGACATTTTTATCACAGTTGCGATTTTGGAAGGGTGACATGAAATGAGCCAAAGAGCCTTTTTATATTCACTCAAACCAACCATGTGATCATGAATGTTTGTCATGGATGTTAATGATTAAGCCAAGATATCTTGCCTATTAATTTGACAATGTTCCACTTTTTCTTGTTAAATCAGATTTATTGGGTAGCAAGTGTTAATGGTTATTGAGAGTTATTCCATGTGTATTGTATTTCTGTATTTAGTGCACTAGGTTATGTATTATCACTGTCAGTTGTTCAATGCATACAGCCAAACTTTTACATGTAAGACTCAATCTAGCTGTAAGGAATTTGTGTTGAAGCAGCTGGCCTTGGCTATGTGGCAGCTCTCGTTCCTCTGAGTAAGAAAGCTGTGGATTTAGGCCCCATGCCAGTGATTTGAGCAAATATTTTAAATTGACACTTCAATGCAGATTTGAGGGAGGGCTGTATGTTTGAAGGTCCAGTCTTTTGGATAAAATGTTGAACTAAGGTCTGTCAGCCCCTTTGGCTGAACATTGAAAGTCCCTGCTCACTGTTTGATGAATGGTGAGGAATTTCCAACAGGGCACTGGCTGATTTTTATCTACAACTGTCATTGTGAAATCAGATTATTCGATCATCTATCTCATTCACATTTGGTTGCTTACTGTGCACAAACTGCTGTTCTTTATAATAAGAACCATATTTTGAATATATGTTATTGACTGTGAAGCACTTTAGGATGTCTTGAGGTTATGACAAGCACAATAGAAATGTGAGCTTTTGCTTTTCTTGGCTATTCACCTAATCAAGTCAATCATTCATTGTAGATGTGATGAAACTAAACTACACTGATATTTCCCACATTTCCAAATGGCATGAAACAGGTGCCATGTCATATTTAAGATAGACTTTTAATATCACATTGCTGTGATGATATTTTTCACACAGCTGATTTGTTGCCTGCTAAATAGAAACTTTGAACAAGGCAACTGTAAAGATTATTATCTACAGTGAATTAATTTTCTGTGCACTTTAAATAGTCTAAAACAATGTGTAAAATTTAAAATTTATGATTGTATTATCAATTGATTTGAAGTTAGTGATAAATACAATAAATTATATGAAACTTTGATTTTTTTGAACACACCTTACTTCAAAACATGCCTTCAAAATACATACAATGATTAATAGCCCTTCAAAAATGAAGTTGATTGGACAAGCAGTGTTCATTTCTGTGACCACTTTATAGCTCTATAATTCAATTCATGAAGCTGAAGGTTTTCTGCAGAGCTATTTGGTTATTTGTCATTGAGCTGATACTGTTTCTACAGCAACCATTTTTTTCTGCTGCTGGCAACTACACTGCATTTCGAAGCTATTCGATCCTTGCTATGTTGAACATCTTTGTCAGCCTGCTGCAAACATCTCCCAATTGTTTGCCTCAATGCAACACAACTGCAGGCTGCCCTCCTAGATGTGCCCAAAATATTTCTCTGGATGCTTTGTGAATGTTTGCAATGTTCCAGCTCACTGTGCAAACCAGAAATGTTTTTATTCTTCGGTTGGTATCCTAGACCACACTATGGACGCATCAAGGCAATTTCCATCCTCTTCCACTCAGCTTGGAAAGTCTTTCATAAACTACTGTATGGTGGGTCCAACGCCAATTGATCTGCATGAAGCATCTGAGAGAGCACCGATGATACTTATTCTCTTATATAGTGATGATTCGCATTAACAATAATGGGTTCCAGAGAACTAAATTGCTGTTCAGGAGCTAAAACTGAAAACTGTACGTATAGGGATATAACACAGCATATGATTTTTTTTGCTTAATCTAAAATGTTATGGAATTGACCAGGAAAATATCAATGATGAAATGATCACAATGAACAATATATCAATAAATGCTTACGAAGAAAGTTAGGTAAGTTACTTTAAGACCGTAAGACATCGGGACAGAAGTAAGTCATTCAGCCCATCGAGTTTGCCTTGCCATTAAATGAGAGCATGCTAATGATCTTTCTGCATCTACCTAGTCAGGTTGCCTAAGTCAAATAGGTCTCTCCTTCCTTCTAAACACCAATGAGTACAAACCAATCCTACTCAATCTCCTCATAAGACAGTTCCTCCATACTTCCAGTCAACAGATTTTATCAAGTTTGATTAGATTAGATTACCTACGGTGTGGAAACAGGCCCTTTGGCCAACAAGTCCACACCAACCCTCCGAAGAGCAACCCAACCAGACCCATTTCCCAACATTTACCCCTGACTAATGCGCCTAACACTATGGGCAATTTAGCATGGCCAATTCACCTGACCTGCACATCTTTGGACTCTTAAAAAAGAGTATAATGGAATTTGGAGTAATCACTTGGACAAATTTTTAATCCAGTGTGTGGATGAATAGCCAGAAGTGCAGAAAGAAGATCAGTGACCTTTTTGGCTTTGTCAGAGTAAGTTCCACAATCTTCTTTCTGCCAGTTCACTCACCTTCCACCAACACCCATGTTCTGTCTCTGTCACTGTCACTATTGCAATACCTTTCCTAACTTGGGCCATGGCTAACATCAACTCTAGCCTCCCAGTCTGCCTTGATCTCTTGCAATTTGCCTACCTTCGCAACAGGTCCATGGCATCTAGGCCATCTCCCGAGTCCCATACTCATCCCTGGAACATCTGGATAACAAAGATACCTATGTCAGGCTATTTAAGATTGATTACAGCTCCACGTTCAACACTCTAATTCTAACCAAACTAATCTCCAAGCTCCAAGACCTGAGTCTCTCTGCTCTGCCATTGACATCTGGATCCTTGACCTCCTGACCCACGGACTGCAATCTGCAGTCTGCAACCTTCTCAATGCTAATGCCAATGTGACCTGCAATATGGGTCTTTGCTTCTAAACTGCCCTGTCAGTGCAACATAAAAGAGCCAAAATGGTTGTGATTGTTGGCAGATGGAAGATGCCTGTGGTTGAGGGGTGTGTGCAGCTGGTGCTCATGGATCATGCCCTTGGCTGCAGTTTGGTCACAGCCAGCATGCAGGTGGTTTGAAGCAAGTTGTGAGCTAAATCACCAGGTGCATGCTTTGCTTTCCTAGTTGAGTTTTCCAGACATCTAACCTATTTGTTGAATTTGGTAAGATGGGAGTATAAATATTAATGTGGCAAGTTGTGCTTATTTTCCTACCAACCTATTCAGATGTGTTATTACATACCTCTGGAGCTGGTATGATGTAAACCTAGGCCTTCTGGCTCAAAGAGAGGGAGGAACGCCACCACTACACCACAAGAGCCCCATGAGATGATTTGTACCATTAACAAGGTGCTTAACGAGCAATAATCATAATCAATTAGAATATTACCGCTGTCTAACAAGAACCTTACCATGCAATTTATGAAAAACATGAAAGATAGAGTGAAATGAACTCAATGTGAAACTTCACATCCAATCCTGCTAGATCTTGCCATGGCCCACATTGGTCAGGTCCTTATAAGATTCTACCTGTAGTTATGCTAATATAGCTCTGAGTCTGGAAGGCAATTCAAATAGTGAACGAGCAAATTACTGCAGATAATGGAATCTGTATTGAAATAAAAAATGGTGGATATCACAATGGGTTAGGCATCATCCATGGAGAGAGAGCAAGTTAAAGTTTTGAGTATAGCTGACTCTTCGTCAGATCGCTCTGGCAGCTCTGATGAAGAGTCAAAGACTCAAAACTTTAACTTGTTCTCTCTCCATGGATGCTGCCTGACACGCTGTGATTTCCAGCATTCTTTGTTTTCAATTCAAAAAGTGGCTTTCTCTCTGCCAGGTCACTTCCACTTAACACCACTTCTGCAATTCATTTTTAGAAGTATTGAAGGAGATATATCCATTTAGATAGATAATGAGATGCAAACTATGGAAATAAAGAATATTTGAAACAATATATGTCCTTCATTTGTAACATGACAGTGCTTGAGTGAAAAAATGCCAGTTTAATGCTATTGAATGGAAAAGAGGCATTAAATTGGAAAGTTGAAAAGTGACAACTGATCCATTTGACAAGTCAGAATTTAACAAATATAAATAAAATATTTGTAGTATAGGAGCATTGAGGCAATTTCCCTTCGACCTGACTGTTGCAGGTAGATTTTCTTGTGTTGGCACCCACTAAGTCATGATATTTACTTTGCCTCAAGGAAACATTCTTTGGTCAGTGTTATAGCCAGGACAGAGATGAATTATTGTTGAAGATTTACTGTCATTGATGAGCATGTGCTCTCCTCTTTTGTCTCTTTTGGTGACATAAGGTATATGATAGCAGGGATAAGAGGAGAAACCTAGACTGCAGTTATTAATTCAGCTGCTCTCAAAGCCTTCATTTTGAATGTGGTCCAGCCAACAGAGGTGGATAATTTATCTGTATTCCCTCCAGACGCTTAATTGTTTGGAAGTGCATGTTTTGGTCATAAAATATTCCATTCCTTTGCCTTCATTATCTCCTTTGATCCAGGGGTTGGAAGCTGTGAAAGTGAAGTCTGGAAGCATATCAGGATGTATAATTTTGTCCAAAGTGAAAGAGATGGAACTAGCTATAGTGGGCATGCTGCAGAGGAGGTAACAAGTAGGACAGTGCATGTGGTTTGTGTAAGAAAGATGGCATTGTGGCAGAGAGCATGCAAGAAGCAGTGGGCAACAGGAAAGCAAAGGCACAGAATTATTTAAGGCTGGCTGTACAGCTGCACCTATCTTGGAAGAGGTGTCTGAGCTAGCAAAAATATTGTGGAGTTAAAGACTAGTTTACAAAACGTTTGGTGCAAAATTGAATCTAAGATCTCTTAAAGTGACTAGGCTCTGTGACATAACACTGTATTTCTGACAAGATTTGCAAAAACTTAAATCCTATTTATGTGTTATTTGATTTAGGACTTATGTTTATTTTCCATGCTTAGATATGATAGAGGAATCAAAATGACTGCTGAAATAAATAATAGAGCTGTGCAAGTAATTTGATGAGATTTTTGGCTGGCATCTTTGACCAAAATTGGATTGATTTTAACTTTTGTCTTTCTGTGCATTTTGCCAGTTAATGTTGGGAGATCCCCAAGAGCTGCTGGTCAGTCAGAGACTCATAAATGTTTTGCTCAGCAGTTGATCAGCAAGGAAGCATACCTGGACCACTGGAGGCTCAGTGTGAAGGAGCAGCCAGTTGAGAAAAAAACTAATGGTGGGATCAGTGTCAGCAACAATGATGAGGCGGATGACCCTGAGCTGCACTCCATTCTGCTGCTGCTCGTCACATCCTCTTCACCATGCCTAATGCCATGCCCCTCACTTAGGCACTAAATGCCTTTGATTGAGGGACCCACTTTTGAGACCCGAAAGAATCCACACGGTTCAGCTTGTTATGCATGTTGCATTATGACGATAGCAGAATAAAACACTTAACTGGCCTTTAATCAGCTGGAGTTAATTTTGGTGAGAGTACAAGTACATAGGATGCTTACATGGGCACTTCTACCTTACTCCTTGCCAGAAAATGTGTTCTGACAGGGGTCATGAAATTCCTCCCCCCTGCTGCTAATTATTTTAAGCTAAACCCTGTTAAATGCAATTTTTGGATTCTGCTTTGCTGCATTGAAATGCAGATGGAAATGTGTTGCTGGAAAAGCGCAGCAGGTCAGGCAGCATCTAGGGAACAGGAGAATCGACATTTCGGGCATTAGCCCTTCTTCAGGAATGACTAATGCCCGAAACGTCGATTCTCCTGTTCCCTAGATGCTGCCTGACCTGCGCTTTTCCAGCAACACATTTCCATCTCTGATCTCCAGCATCTGCAGACCTCACTTTCTCCTCCTGCATTGAAATGCAGGCAAGTAATTTATGTAATTACTGATATGTAAGGTGAAAACATTGGAATAGGCTGTGAAGTCCTGAACTAATAATAAAGTATGTTGAAACATAAAAATTCTGTCTATCCAGCTGTATAATTAAAAGATTTGCATCAAATATATCTGCAGGGTACTGTAATAAACTGGAGCACTCACCATTCACATTCGCTGAAAATCACTGACACACAAATGCACATAACATCTGAGAAAAATCTGTGTCAGGATGAAAGGAACTAAAGTTAAACACTCAAAATATTTTTAAAAAATCTTTTAAAAGCTATTAACGTTATTCTAACAGCTAATAAAAACAAAGAAATTTATTAGCTCTGTGAGAAATCAAGATTGAAGCCCATAGATCTACCAATGCATTTTAAAAAAAATAATTCATAGATATGAGCATTACTGACTAGGCCAGCATTTATTGCCTACCCCTTAATTGCCCAGAGGATAGTTAAGATTCTGTCATGTTGCTATATCGCTGGATTCACATGTGGGCCAGACCAGGTAAGGACAGTAGTTTCCTTCCCTAAATGACATGAACGAACAAGATGATCTTTCTTTCCAGCAATAGATTCATGGTTATCATTAGGCTGTTACTTCTAGATTTCATCAAATTCATATTCCATCATGAATTATAGTAGGATTGGAACTCAGGCCTCCAGAACATTACTCAAGTGTCTGGATTAATAGTCTAGTGATAATCACCAATCTTAAAAATTCATCCACAATTCTACTTCTATTCCATCACCCCCAGACAGGTTCTGTTCCCCTGAACTTGTCTTTTCCCTTCATTTGTTGAGCATTGATATTCGAGTTGTCTTTGTTTATAGCAAAGAGTCACAGAGCTGTACGGCATGGAAACCGACCCTTTGGTCCAAACTCATCCATGCCGATGAGATATCTTAAGTTAATCTAGTCCCATTTGCCAGTATTTGACCATTACTGTTCATATATCCATCCAGGTACCTTATAAATGTTGTAATTGTATCAGCCTCCACCTCTTCCTCTGGCAGCTCATTCCATACACGCACCACCCTCTGAGTGAAAACGTTGCCCCTTAGGTCCCTTGTAAATTTTTCCCCTCTCACCTTTAAATTATGCCCTTTAGTTTTGGGCTCCCCCACCTTGGGGAAAAGACCTTGACTATTTACCCTTACATGTTGCAATTGTACCAGCCTCCACCACATCCTCTGGCAGCTCATTCCATACACGTACCACCCTCTGCGTGAAAAAGTTGCTCCTTAGGTCTCTTTTATATCTTTCCCCTCTCACCCTAAACCTATGCCGTCAAGTTCTGGACTCCCTGACCCCAGGGAAAAGACTTTGTCTATTTATCCTATCCATGCCCCTCATGATTTTATAAACCTCTATAAGGTCACCCCTCAGCCTCCGACGCTCCAGGGAAAACAGCCCCATCCTGTTCAGCCTCTCCCTGTAGCTCAGATCCTCCAACCCTGGCAACATCCTTGTCAATCTTTTCTGAACCCTTTCAAGTTTCACAATATCTTTCCGATAGGAAGGAGACCAGAATTGCATGCAATATTCCAACAGTGGCCTAACCAATGTCCTGTACAGCCGCAACATGACCTCCCAACT
>NC_057712.1:54958654-54972158 GCF_004010195.1 Chiloscyllium plagiosum
ATGAGAACTAACCTTGCTAACCAGTCTCCCATGGGGAACCTTGTCGAACGCCTTACTGAAATCCATATAGATCACATCTACTGCTCTGCCCTCATCAATCTTCTTTGTTACTTCTTCAAAAAACTCAATCAAGTTTGTGAGACATGATTTCCCACGCACAAAGCCATGTTGACTATCCCTAATCAGTCCTTGCCTTTCCAAATACATGTACATCCTGTCCCTCAGGATTCCCTCCAACAACTTGCCCACCACCGAGGTCAGTCTCACCGGTCTATAGTTCCCTGGCTTGTCTTTACCACCCTTCTTCATCAGTGGCAGCACGTTTGCCAACCTCCAGTCTTCCGGCACCTCACCTGTGACTATTGATGATACAAATATCTTAGCAAAAGGCCCAGCAATCACTTCTCTAGCTTCCCACAGAGTTCTCGGGTACAGCTGATCAGGTCCTCGAGATTTATCCACCTTTAACCGTTTCAAGACATCCAGCACTTGCTCTTCTGTAATCTGGACATTTTGCAAGATGTCACTATCTATTTCCCTACAGTCTATACCTTCCATATCCTTTTACACAGTAAATAATTATGCAAAATAAACTTGCTAGCAATTAAAACCCTTAAATGATCAATTAATAGCCATTTAAGAGTTTCAACCCACCATCTCCGCAATCATCTGTCTCCCCAATGAATGCCAAAGGTGACTGGTTTCTGGGATGCTGTGGCAACATGCCTACTGACATGGGAATACTCACCTGCTCAATCTCTAATACTTGTAGTGTTTATGTTTGGTATGATTTAATGCTGATGAAAATTGTTTACTATTCTCACCCAGACTATTTCAAAATATGTAAGTCATTGTGTTTATCTACATAACAAAGGACTTTTAATGTGATTTACCATTTGAAGTATTTTTGGAATCGTCTGAGAAATTGACTCATTCAGTGTATAAGTGCATATTTTTCTTTATGTAATGAGCATCAAAAGCAGATGAAGTGCATAGATTTATTTGTAAATCATACTGTGTTCACAAAGCATTATTGATTTGTGGAGGTAGTGTATAGGCGGTGCAAGTTTATATCTGCCTGTATTAAGTGAGCAGTATATTAATTTTTCATGTGCTTCATCTTAATATTGTTAAAATGTGATGGTTTGGTGCGCTCACTGGTTTCTTTACAATTAAAATACTTTTTGCTTGGTACTGAGCTAGATAAACTTCCAGGTGTAGTGGTTGTTATAAAAATCGAAGGGAGGTCAGAATTTTAAAGGTCAGGATTCTGGCTTCTATACAAAGTCATGACAGTCAGTATCTTTCTGCAAATTTGGTGGCAGTAATTTACTTTCTTTCAAACAGTTACTGGTAACAAATTAATTTATAATTACACCGTTGAAAATTGTGAGAATACAATCCAAACCTTTTCGTAAAGTTGGTTCCTTTTAGTAAGATGCATTACTCATTGTGCTTCCACATTTTGCAGTTTATCACACATCAAGGCCTTCTCTAGACTTGACTGATTCAGGTCAGATTAACAGACAGTCTACTAGAATACCGGCCATCATCAAAGCTTAAAAGAATGGGGAAGGAAAGGTTCTCACTATCACTCTTAAAAAACAAAGGTTCTGCAGTTTGACTGCTGGGTGCCTCATTATTTTTTACATCTACTGTCCTATTTACTTAGATTAGATTAGATTACTTACAGTGTGGAAACAGGCCCTTCGGCCCAACAAGTCCACACCGACCCGCCATTTACCCCTGCATCTAACACTACGGGCAATTTAGCGTGGCCAATTCACCTAACCTGCACATTTTTGGACTGTGGGAGGAAACCGGAACACCCGGAGGAAACCCATGCAGACACGGGGAGAATGTGCAAACTCCGTATAGTCTGAGGTATGGGAAAAGCACAGTTTGAGTATTGTGATGCTACCAAAATGATTTTCTGTGGTGCAGTCCTTAGCTTATTATATCAATGTGGTAGAAATGTCATGTTCAGATTTACCGGACAAAGTGAAATGTAGTGCTTCGAATGGTTGCAGATGGTAAGTTTCCAGGAGTGGAGGGGCAGCAGTCTTGGGTGAGTGGGATTAACAGGAACAAGGGATCGCAGGTTTTCTGATGATTGTGTGGAGGCATAGTTGGTTGACGTCCAGGCAGAAGATCCTTGGGGCCTTCATGATAAGAAACCCTATAAAAAGGATTTCCAGGCCATATAACGGCTCTGTGTCCATTTTCTTTGCTGCGGATAGCCCAATGTATCATTTTCTGTGCAGTTTCCTCATGCTGTGGAGATAGAGATATCTTTCTATTGTTTCATTCATCACTTTCAGAACATAACTCTTATTCTCGTACTCTGAGTTACTGTAAATTCTGGAATCTCTTGAATATGCCTTCTCATGGGCTAGACACAATTTATTCAACCAAAACATGGAATTTGAGAGTGACTGTAGTCTGCTCAACGATATTTTATCTAACATATTTTATAATTTTATAATATTTAAAATATTTTATAATTTATAGAAGAAGATTCCCAAATCCCTCTCATTATATCTTTCATCTCTTCCTCGTTTGGAACCCCATTGGATCATTAGCTATTAATGCATAGCGCAGAGCATAGTGCATATATATTGCTCAGAGTCATGAGGCTCTATGGCAAAATTGTAATGAATGTTCCTTCATCTGTTTGCGCGATGCAGACAACACTAATAAAGTCACCGTTTATTGTTGATCGCTGAGTACCCTCATGAAGGTGGTGGTGAGTGCCTTTTTCAACAACTTCAGTATGCAGAATGTAGGGACACCAATAGTGCTATTAGGAAGAAAATACCCTGATCTTGACCTAGCGACAATAATGATGATACAGTTCCAAGTCAGGATTGGTGTGGCCTGGAGGGGAACATGCTGATGATGGTTTTCCCATGTGTCTGCCACTGATGTCCTAGATGGTGGAGGCAGGACATTTGAAAAGATCTGTGGAAGATTGATTTTCTGTGCATTTTTAGATGTTAAACTTGGTTGCCACTGTGTACCAGTGATGGAGCAAGTAAATATTAAAGATTGTGGATGAGTGCAGTTGAGTGGGCAGTTTTGTCCTAGATGACATTGAGCTTCTTGAGTGTTGATGCATTTGAGCTGCATTCATCCAGGTACATGAGAGCATTTCATCACACTTCTCACTTGTGCCATGTAAGTGGTGCAGTCATTCTCCATTTAAATAATGTTCTGCTTTTTCCATTTGCCAGATTTTTGTCAGCTGTTTGAACATATCAATATCTATTTGTAATCTCATTTTGTTCTCTTCACAATTTTCTGCCTTGTGTCATCAGCCACCATGCCATCGTCCCTTCATGTAAGTCATTGATGGAAAGTGTAAGCTGAGAGTCTGCAGGACTCCACTTCTCACATGACACTAGTTACTTTCAATTATGAAAGTCAAGCCTGAATGCTGTTTAGGATTTGCTGCAATATTTTCCAGGAGATCATTTATTAAACCTGACTCATTACACATCACCAGATCCAAAATAGCCTGATATACTTCGGCAGGAAGGATGGAGGAGCTGATTATTATTTGAATGGGGAAAGACTGCACAATCTGCAGCACAGAGGGATTTGGGAATCTTCTTCTATAAATTATAAAATATTTTAAATATTATAAAATTATAAAATATCCAAGATCAGTAGGAACTAGGGAAGGCAATTGGAATGTTGGCTTTATTTCAAAGGGGATGGAATATTTAAATAGGCAAGCCTTGCTAAAATTATAAAAGACACTGATGAGACCACTGCTTGAAATAATGTGAAAAGTATTGGTCTCCTTATCTAAGGAAAGATATACTGGTATTCGAGGCGGTCCAAAGAATGTTCACTAGGTTTATCCCTGGTATGGAAGGATTATCTTCTGAGGAGAGGTTGAATAGGTTCGGTCTGTACTCATTGTAACTTACAAAATTAAGAGGCAATCGTATTGAAATTTTCAAGGTAGGATCCTAGGAAGCACCAAAGTGCGGAAGAATCTTGGTGTGCATGTGCACCGGTTCCTATGGGTAGTAGGTAGTTAGATATTTGGTTTAGAAGTCATAAGGGATGCTTGCCTTTTATTTTCCAAGGCATAGAGTTTAAGAGTAGGAGATTATGGTGTGTAAAAAGTTGATTAGGCCAGAATATTGCTTAGGTAGCACCTTTCAAACTCATATAGCTACCATCTAGACGAGCAAGGGCAGCAGATCCATGGGAGCACCATCATCACTTGCAAGCTTCTCTCCAAACCACAAACATTCACACTTGAAAATAAATTGCTATGGTTAGGTCAAAATCCTGGAATTCCCTCCCTAACAGCAACGGGAGGTTTCACACACCAAAGGGAGTGCAGTGGTTTGTGGAGACAGCTCACCGCCACTTTCTAAATTACAAACATACAAACAAAGAAGCATACTAGGTCACTTGGCCCTTTGAGCAGCCTCTGTTTTGCTCATGGCTATCTGATTTTGACCTCAACTCTGCATTCCTGTATAGCACCAATAATTTGTCATCCCCTTGATAGTAAAGAATCTATCTACCATTCCCTTAAAAATATTTACAAGTTCTGTCTTTTTCCATTTGAGGAAGGGAATACCAAAGACTCAGAACCCTCTGAGACACAAAATGTTTTCTTATCTCTGTCGTAAATGGATAACCCCTTATTTTTAAGCTTTGACTCCTGGTTCTTGACTCTTCACTGAGGAAACACCCCTTTGTCATTCACCCAGTCAAGTGCCCTCAAGGTTTTCTGTTTCAATCACCTCTGACTCTTCTAAACTCCAGAAGATGCAGGTCTTCCCTCAGAAGGCAATCCACTCATTCCAAGTGTTTGTCTAGTAAACCTTCTCTGAACTGTTTCCAATCTTAGGGATCAACAATAAATGCTGGCCAGCCAGTGAAGCACACATCCTGAATGAATTAAAAATAATTAACTAAACTATCACATTGTATAGGATGGGAATATTTGTGCAATTTTCTCCTCACTATTCTGGATGGGATGTAGCAGGTCTGCTTTGATTTAATCCATTGAGTCATAGAGTTGTCGAATGGTACAGCATGAAAACAGACCCTTCGATCTATGCTGACCAGATATCCTAAATTAATGTAGCCCCGTCTGCCAGCATTTGGCCCATATTCCCCTAAATCCTTCTAAATATTCGTATACTCATTCAGATGCCTTTTAATTGTTGTAATTGTACCAGCCTCCACTATGTTCTCTGGCAGCTCATTCCATACACACAGCACCCTCTCTATGAAAAAGTTGCCCCCTAAGTCCCTTTTATATCTTTTTCCTCTCACCTTAAACTTACGCTCTTCAGTTTGGACAGACTTATCAGAGAAAAAAAACGTTGGTATTTATCCTATTCATGCCCCTCATGATTTTGTAGACCTCTATTAGGTCACCACTCAACCTCCAATGATGCAGGGGAAATAGCCCCAGCGTATTCAGCCTCTCCCTATAGCTCAAACTCTCCAACCCTGATAAAATCCTTGTAAATCTTTTCTGCACACTTTCAAGTTTAACAACATCTTTCTTACAGCAGGAAGACCATAACTGAATGCAGAATTCTAAAAGTGGTCTAACCAATGTCCTGTACACCTGCAGCATAACATCCCAACTCCTTTGCCCAGTGCACTGACCAATAAAGACAAGTGTACCAAACACCTTTTACCCTACTCTGTCTACCTGTGATTCCACTGTCTAGGAACTATGAGTCTGCACTCCAAGGTCTCTTTGTTTGGCAACTCTCCCTAGGACCCGACCATTAAGTATATACTTCCTGCCCTGATTTTACATATCCAAATGCAATATCTTACATTTATCTAAATTAAACTCGATCTGCCACTCCCCGGCCCATCTGATTAAAGTCCTGTTGTATTCTGAGATAACCTTCGTCACTGTTTACTACACCACCAATTTTGGTGTCATCTGCAACCTTACTAACCATTCCTCCAATATTCACATCCAAATAATTTATATTAGTGATCAAAAGCAGTGGTCCTCGCACCAACCTTACGTCACACCACTGCTAACGGGCCTCCAATCTGAAAAGCAACCCTTCACTCCACCCTCTGTCTCTTACCTTCAAGCCAATTGGTTGTGGGATTGCTTAACCCTGATTACTGCATGCTGCTTCTGCTGTTTGACATGCACATAACTTGTGTTGTAGATATGCTAGGTTAATGCCTACTTTTTAGATGTACTTGGTGTGACCCCTTGCATCTGTTCTCCACTCTTCCTTGATCCCTTGGTTTGATCAGTAATGGTAGAATGTACTTTATGCCAGGGCATGAGGTTATGGATTGTGGATGATTACAACTCTGTTGTTGCTGACAGTCCAAGCACCTCATGGTTGTCCAGTTTTAAGTTAATAGATCTTCTTGAAGTCTATCCCATTTAGCATATTAGTGGCGTGACACAACATGACGTAGGGTATCCTCATTTGAAGATGGGACTTCGATTCCACAAGGAATTTGTGGTGGTCACTCCTACTAATACTGTTATGGACAGATGCATACATGACAGATTGGTGAGGATGAGGGCCAAGTATGATTTTCCACTTATTAATTCTCTCACCATCTGCCACAGAGCTGTTCTAGCAGACACCTGTTAAATAGCATTACTATATCACTCTTGGTGGTGGTATTGAAGTAGCTCACCCAAATCCATTCCTATCCCTTATTACCCTCAGTGCTGCTTCAAATTGGTGTTTGACATTGAGCATTATAGGTTCATCTGCAAACAGAATATGTTCAGAGATATTGAGTTGGAGGTTTCCTACACTATGTTTGATCATGTGGCCGTTTATCTTCCTGGGGTTTGGAGTGAATTTTTGATTCTTGCTAGGGTCCTCTTTCTTCTAACTGTTTATCTGTACACTGTCACCTTGGTGGGTCTGCCCTGTCAAGTATGGTGATGGAGGAGTTTGGAATGTAGGCTAAAAGGTATGATTTTATTTGACTCTGGATGAATATATCCGGCTATTGTTTGACTGGTCTATGAGGCAACTCTCCCAGTCTTATCATAATTCTGTTATATTGGTGAGGAAGACTTTGCAGGATTGCCTGTTTGGATGTGATGACAGTATCATGACAGCTTCCTGTTTATTGGGTGTTCAAATGTAGGATACATTGATTGGCATAATTCTTTAGTAACATGTACATGTAATTATATTAATATTAAGGGTTGTCATATGTGGATTGAGTGCCTTATTAATTCAGCAAATGGCTTTTCACACGAATGAACCTGTTGAGCTAGATTTCTCTCTGACTTTTTTTGTTTTCTTTGGGAAGGATATGAACATTGTACTGTCCTGGTGATTGTTTTGATATTACAGCAACATGGTGCCTGGCTAATGTGACTGAGGCTACCGGCTGCTAATTGGAAGGATCTGTTACTGGAAAATTGATTTATTTACTATTCTGTATGGATTAGGACATGTGGGCTAACAGGATTCCTTTGTTCAAACTTAAATGCTCGAATGCAACAAAAATTGGGGGGAAGGGGACAGAGCGATGCTACCCTGGTGGGACCCAAACAAGAAAAGTTCTAAACTTATTTTAGAAGATTTGTTTGATGGCTCACTCAGGTTCTTGTTGGGATATTCAGTATTTACATTGATTTGCTGGTTTTTGTATTGATGGATCCTACCAATGTACTAGCACCTTGATTTGCACAAATAAATGAAATGTTTACCTGATTTGAAAGGATGCCTTGGGATTTTAAAATTGCAATGGATTGTGGACAGAATAGCTGATTTACCTCCCCCACTTCAGTTGCCTGCTGCCTAGTTTCTGCTGTGCCAGGAGCGGTGGATGGTCCAGGATGGGTATGAATGTACAAAATATGAGTCATGAAGTAGATTCTTGAAATAAATAAATATTTTTCTCGTGCCTAAAGAGCATCACTGTACTCCCAGGTTGTTTTTCACAAAAATTGCATCAGATGAGTGGAAGATTCCATTGTAAAGTCAAGTTGATGAAAAATAAAAATCCCCTTTATTAAACAATCCATTGTAGAAAACCGCTTCTTTGAAATTTCAAATGTCTTCTGCTAATGGAAATCACAATCAATCTCGATTTCAAACAGACTTGGTCTCTTACATCCTGAAAATGAACTTTTGGCAACTTAAGTTGGTCCCTCAACATAAAGTTGGAAATATCGATAAATAAAAACTGATTCAACTTTGGGGTATTATTTTGATTAGAGTTATTTCTTTCTCAGGAAATCTTGTGGATTTTTGGAAATCTACCAGGAATTATGCTGTATTATGTTAGGATCAGTGCAGTGCGTAAATTTGACTTTAGAGACTCTTAAATTGACCGTGCATCACAACTGGCAACTACCAAAACATAAACTATATAATATCTGTTCTGATTACTTCTGATATCTTGATCTCTGCTACAGTATTTATGGCTTATTGCTCCTTTTAGTAACAGGCAGCCCTAGTTGAGAAATCTCAAAATGGCGATTAGATCAGATTAGATTAGTTTCCCTACAGTATTGAAATGGGCTCTTCAGCTCAGCAAGTCCACACAGACTCTACTAAGAGTTACCCACCCAGACCCATTTCTCTTTACCCTATATTTACCCCTGACTAATGCACCTAACACTATGGACAACTTAGCATGACCAGTTCACCTGACCTGAACATCTTTGGGTTGTGGGAGGAAACCGGAGCACCCGGAGGAAATCCATGCAGACACTGGGAGAATGTGCAAACTCCACACAGACAGTTGCCTGAGGCGGGAATCGAACCTGGGTCCCTGGTGCTGTGTGGCAGCAGTGCTAACTACTGAGCCACTGTTAATTTTTTAATGGTTCCCAAGACAACATATTGTCAAAATGCCATTAGCTTTCGCATTAATAAGAACTTCACTCCCTTCAGGCAGGTTTTGTCTGTTGCTATGTTTTGTTGTTCGGAAAGCCTATGCTTTAAAACACATCGAGCTATCATTCAAGTTCTGGTAAAGTTCTTAGATTTCTTAAGTGCTTTATACAAATGTCTTTCTTCTATGAATGTACAAAATATGAGTCATGAAGTAGATTCTTGAAATAAATAAATATTTTTCTCTTGCCTAAAGAGCATCACTGTACTCCCAGGTTCTTTTTCACAAAAATTGCATCAGATGAGTGGAAGATTCCATTGTAAAACATTTTATGATTGTCCAGATTTAGGTGTTCCTTTTTATATATAAATTAAATGGGTGTGTACTATTGTGCAGGGTCGAGCATAGTAATTAAATTTGAAACTAAAAGCTAGAGGAGCATCTGAGGAATTCTATTTGATTGAAACTATTTTAATTGGCAATTATATAGTCTGATTTATGCTATAAATAAGATTGTGTTTAAAACATTGCTACACATGTATTTTTAATGAAATGTGCTTCATCTATTCATCATAATGATGGAGAAATCTCAGTTTTGATTGTATGTTTGAATGATTGATAATATTTAAAGATACTGGTGGAAAATTACCAATACAAGTTGATCATAAAGATGCATTAAAATCATAATATTTATAGTTTCTAAAAAAATGGAGTAATAGCTAAGCCTTCTCAGAACATTGTAATTTGTCTTATCATAAGTATTGTAGGTCAGGCAGAAGCTGAGCATATTAGTCATGTATTCCATCTCAGATCATGAACATTAGAGAACATTAGACAACACATTCTTTATGAGACCTATTGAAAATTCATGCTATCATTAATTCTACCCTTTATATTCTTTTCTCATTTAGTCATGGTACATAGGTATCACTGAATAGGCCAGCATTTATTGACCATCTCAAATTGCTTTGGAACTGAGTGGCTTGCTAGGTAGTTTTAGAGAGCTGTCAACCACAATGCTGTGAGCCAACAGCATTATGTCGGCCAGAACCAGGTTAGGATAGTAGATTTCTTTTCTTAAAGGGCACTGGTGATCAGGTAGTTTTTTTTTAACAATTGTTGTCATCAGACTAGATTTTAATTCCAGATTCATTTTATTGTTTTCAAATCCCACCTCAGTGGGATGCACAGCCATGTTCCCAGAACAGTAGCCTATGATTCTGTTAAAAATCACACAATACCAGGTTATAGTCCTATGTGTTAGGATTGAGCCCTCCACTACCACCTGATGAAGGAGCGTCGCTCTGAAAGCTAGTGTGCTTTCAAGTAAACCTGTTGGATATAACCTGGTGTTGTGTGATTTTTAACTTTGTACACCTCAGTCCAATACCGGCATCTCCAAATCATGCCTATGATTCTGGATTGCTTGGACAGTGACATTACCACTGTGTTACAACATATATTATAGTGGTTAAATTAAACTCTGTTGTTCTTCTATTATTAGTTTAGAGTCATAGTCATTGAGGTATACAGCAAGTCATTGAGGTATACAGCATTGAGACAGACCCTTTGGTACGACTTGTCCATGCTAACCAGATATTCCAACCCAATCTAGTCCCACCTGCCAGCACCTGCCATATCCCTCCAAACCCTTCCTATTCATATACCCATCTAGATGCCTCTTAAATGTTGCAGTTTTACTAGCATCCACCACTTCCTCTGGCAGCTCATTCCATACCCGTACCACTCTCTGCGTGAAAAAGTTGCCCCTTAGGTCTCTTTTATATCTTTCCTCTCTCACCCTAAACCTATGCCCTCTAGTTCTGGATTCCCCCAACCCAGGAAAAGACTTTAGGAGAAAGTGAGGACTGCAGATGCTGGAGATCAGAGCTGGAAAAACGCAGCATGTCAGGCAGCATCCAAGGAGCAGGAGAATCGATGTTTCGGGCATGAGCCCTTCTTCATTCCTGAAGAAGGGTTCATGCCCGAAACGTCGATTCTCCTGCTCCTTGGATGCTGCCTGACCTTCTGCGCTTTTCCAGCAACACATTTTGAGCAGGAAAAGACTTTGTCTATTTATCCTGTCCATGCCCCTTATGATTTTGTAAACCTCTATAAGGTCACCCCTCACCCTCCGAAGCTCCAGGGAAAACAGCCCAAGCCTATTCAACCTCTCCCCTTCGCTCAAATCCTCCAACCCTAGCAACATCCTTGTCAATCTTTTCTGAACCCTTTCAAGTTTCACAACATCTTTCCGATAGGAAGGAGACCAGAATTGCACACAATATTCCAACAGTGGCCTAAGCAATGTCCTGTACAGCCACAACATGACCTCCCAACTCCTGTACTCAATACTCTGACCAATAAAAGAAAGCATACCAAACACCTTCTTCACTATCCTATCTACCTGCGACTCCACTTTCAAGGAGCTATGAACCTGCACTCCAAGGTCTCTGTTCAGCAACCCTCCCTAGGACCTTACAGTTGAGTGTATAAGTCCTGCTAAGATTTGCTTTTACAAAATACAGCACCTCACATTTATCTGAATTAAACTCCATCTGCCACTTCTCATCCCATTGGCCCATCTGATCAAGGTCCCATTTTAATCTGAGGTAACCTTCTTCACTGTCCACTACAAGCTCCAAGTTTGGTGTCATCTGCAAACTTACTAACTATAGCTCTTATGCTCACATCCAAGTCATTTATATAAATGATGAAACGTAGTGGACCCAGCACCGACCCTTGTGACACTCCACTGGTCACAGTCCTGCAGTCTGAAAAACAACCCTCTGTCTTCTACCTTTGAGCCAGTTCTGTATCCAAATGGCTAGTTCTCCCTGTATTCCGTGAGATCTAACCTTGCTAAGCTATAAGTCCTGCTAAGATTTGCTTTCCCAAAATGCAGCACCTCGCATTTATCTGAATTAAACTCCATCTGCCACTTCTCAGCCCATTGGCCCATCTGATCAAGATCCTGTTGTAATCTGAGGTAACTTGCTTCACTGTTCCACTACACCTCCAATTTTGGTGTAATCTGCAAACTTACTAACGATACCTCCAGTGTTCACATCCAAATCATTTATATAAATAACGAAAGGTAGTGATCCAGCACTGTTCCTTGTGGCACTCCACTGGTCACAGGCCTCCAGTCTGAAAAACAATCCTCCACCACCACCCTCTGTCTTCTACCTTTGAGCCAATTCTGTATCCAAATGGATGGTTTTCCCTGTATTCCGTGAGATCTAACCTTGCTAACCAGTCTCCCATGGGGAACCTTATTGAACGCCTTACTGAAGTCCATTTTGATCACATCTACCACTCTGCCCTCATCAATCCTTTTGAGTTTTTTGAAGAAGTAACAATCAAGTTTGTGAGATGTGATTTCCCACACACAAAGCCATATTGACTATCTCTGATCAGTCCTTGCCTTTCCAAATACATGTACATCCTGTCCCTCAGGATTCCCTCCAACAACTTGCCCACCACGGATGTCAGGCTCACTGGTCTATAGTTACTTGGTTTGTCCTTACCACCTTTCCTAAACAATGGCATCACGTTAGCCAACCTCCAGTCTTCCGGTACTTCACCTGTGACTATTGATGATACAAATATCTCAGTAAGGGGCCCAGCAATCACTTTCCTAGCTTTCCACAGAGTTCTAGGGTACACCTGATCAGGTCCTGGGGATTTATCCACTTTTAGGTGTTTCAAGACACCCAGCACTTCCTCCTCTGTAATATGGACATTTTCAAGATGTCACCATCTATTTCCTTACATTCTATGTCTTCCATGTCCTTTTCCTTAGTAAATATTGATGCAAAATACTCTGAGGAAGCAGATTTTATTTTACTGGTAATATGGGATCATTGGACAATTTGGTCTTTTCTTTATGAATACATATGCCAAGGGAAAATGTGTCTGCACTGGGACATAAGCTTGTCACAGCTGAAGCAGCTGATAAGCATTCTTCATTGCTAATGCTCTGCAATCTTGCACTCCCAGTGGGGAACTGTATGCAAATGAAAACCGATAAAATTATAAAATTAAAGCCACATAACACTAATTCTGCAATTCAGCCACATTCCTCTTACAGTGCTCCCTGGGAATGTTGGACTGCTGGATTTAATTTGATCATTCATTTTGTAATTTAACTTTCAGGGAAGAATTAAAAAATCCATTTGTTTATACATTTAAAAAAAGAATTGTGGCTCTGAAGAGGGATGTTTCTTCAGAACTTGCAGGTTTGCTTCCCAGATAAATTTTAAAAAGTCAAAAATCAAAAATTCAGACCTCTTCTGAGCTGCTTAGAGTCATAGAGATGTACAGCATGGAAACAGACACTTCGATCCAACCCGTCCATACCGATCACATATCCCAACCCAATCTAGTCCCACCTGCCAGCACCCAGCCCATATCCCTCCAAACCCTTCCTATTCATATACCCATCAAAATGCCTCTTAAATGTTGCAATTGTACTAGCTTCCACCTCTTCCTCTGGCAGCTCATTCCATACATGTACCACCCTCTGCATGAAAAAGTTGCCCCTTAGGTCTCTTTTATATCTTTCCCCTCTGACCCCAAACGTATGCACTCTAGTTCTGGACTCCCCCACCCCAGGGAAAAGACTATGTCTATTTATCCTATCTATGTCCCTCATAATTTTGTA
>NC_057712.1:54972763-55034172 GCF_004010195.1 Chiloscyllium plagiosum
CTAATCAGTCCTTGCCTTTCCAAATACATGTACATCCTGTCCCTCAGGATTCCCTCCAACAACTTGCCCACCACCGAGGTCAGGCTCACCAGTTAATAGTTCCCTGGCTTGTCTTTACTGCCTTTCTTAAACAGTGGCACCACGTTTGCCAACCTCCAATCTTCCGGCACCTCACCTGTGACTATCGATGATTTCTCAGCAAGAGGCCCAGCAATCACTTCTCTAGCTTCCCACAGAGTACTCGGGTACACCTGATCAGATCCTGGAGATTTATCCACCTTTATGCATTCCAAGACATCCAGCACTTCCTCCTCTGTTATCTGGACATTTTGCAAGATGTCACCATCTATTTCCCTACAGTCTATATCTTCCATATCTTATTCCACAGTAAATACTGATGCAAAATATTCATTTAATATCTCCCCCATTTCTGTGACTCCACACAAAGGCCGCCTTGCTTATCTTTGAGGGGCCCTATTCTCTCCCTAGTTACCCTTTTGTCCTTAATATATTTGTAAAACCCCTTTGGATTCTCCTTAATTCTGTTTGCCAAAGCTATCTTATGTCCCCTTTTTGCCCTCCTGATTTCCCTCTTCAGTATAATCCTACTTCCTTTATACTCTTCTAAGGATTCACTCGATCTATACCTGACATATGCTTTCTTCTTTTTCTTAACCAAACCCTCAATTTCTTTAGTCATCCAGCATTCTATACCTACCAGCCTTTCCTTTCAGGAGAAAGTGAGGTCTGCAGATGCTGGAGGTCAGAGCTGAAAATGTGTTGCTGGAAAAGCGCAGCAGGTCAGGCAGCATCCAGGGAACAGGAGAATCGACGTTTCGGGCATAAGCCAGGGAACAGCCAGGGCTTATGCCCGAAACGTCGATTCTCCTGTTCCCTGGATGCTGCCTGACCTGCTGCGCTTTTCCAGCAACACATTTTCAGCCTTTCCTTTCATCTGAAAGATGCATGTTTTATACGCTGTTCAATTCCTGCTCATTGAAACTAGAGATGCTACAAGTTGATTGGCTCTAGTTTGAATATTCAGATTTAATCTACTCATTTTGTCTGGTAACTTTGAATAAAATTGTGCCTTTTTCATTTTGGAACTACTATTGGTTATTTTTTATTAGTCTTTTGGTATTATGTACATGGTTAGACAGCTTGAGATAAATAAAAGATAAAGCTGCCAATTTTAGATCATCTGTTCATAAAAGTCTGCAGTATCCCCCTCCATAATTCCAGCATCTGACAATTCCCCCCCTCCAGAGATTTTGTCTCCACTACTCAATCCTTCAAATAGAGCTGTGTATATTAAGTAATTTAAGGAAACATATAACTCTCCATGTCTGCATTATCATTGTGACTAAGACATAGGATTTTTATTTACCTTTAACTTGCTAATGTTTTCTTTGATTTAATCCCATTACATGCGTTTTAAACAGCTGCACTCATATTTCTATTCCCAATTTAATAATCATGTGAACGGTATTAAAGTCTCTATGCAGATGGCTTGAGCCAGATAACTCTCAGTTCTGGCTCAGTAATAGCATAGCCAAGATAGATTGAAAAAGTAGGGAGGAGAATATATTTTAAAAAAAATCAAAATCCAGTTACAGTTCAATGAATCCCTTGAAACTTGAAGCCTGAACTATGGTCTAATGGGTTGGGGAAAACCTGCAGGCCAAATACAAAGTAATCTGTTAGACCAGAATTGCCTTAGGGCTCTCAGCTTCTTCCACGAACAGAGGGCATGCAGTCTCCATCTTTCACCATCCACATCTGTTTAATTAAACTTCGTTCCAATACTGAGCTTCTTCTTTAACTGTTCTCAATGCCTTCAAATAACTACTATTGCAAAGGAACCCTTTCCTGTAAACTCGTTCATCCCCCCCAATTTCTCTGTGCCCATAACATCTGTTCTGATGGTGCTGCTTTCCACACTAGTGCTTTTGTTATTTCTCCCTTTTCTTCAAGTGAGGATTTTCTACCATATGGTCAACCTTAACGTGTCCGTCATTTTCTGCATTTCAGCTCTTTTGTGCTCTCATCCCCTCTTTTCCAGAATATTAATAAGGTTCTGACTAAATAAAAAAAAGAAAGTACTGTGGATGGTGGCAATCAGAAACAGAAACAGAAATTGCTGCAAAATCTCAGCAGATGTGGCAATATCTGTGGAGAGAAATCAGCATTAATTGTTCAGGTCCAGTCACCCTTGTTCAGAACTGGAGAAGAGGGAGCTTCCATTCTGAAGCAGAGTCACTGGGCCCAAAATGTTAACTCTGAATTCTGTCCACAGATGCAGTCAAACCTGCTGAGATTTTCCAGCAATGTTTGTTTTTGTTTATTGTTTATAATAAGGTTTTTCTTGACCTCAGATTCCACCCCATCATCCTGCACTATTTCTACCAATTTCAGCGTGATGCCATCGTGATATCACCTTGCCCTTCCTTTATTCTGAAGGGACACCCTGATCAAATCTTCAGTCATCCAGAGCAGCTTTTATTCTCTCTCTCTTTCTACCCCAACTCCCCAGTGTTTCACACATTGATATTGACACCACTCAGGGACAGGTTAGGACGTGAACCCTGGCCTTCTGGCTCAGAGGTAGGGACACTACCATTATGCCACAAGAGCCCGAGAACCCAGTTCTTTCATTAAATGCAATACCAAGTTATCAAACCACTTCGAAGGTCGAATTTGAAAGCTGAGTACAGGATTAAGGATAGGATTCTTGGCAGTGTGGAAGAACAGATGCTGAAGAGAGGTTGACTGAGCTCAGACTTTTTTCATTGGAGAAAAGGAGGAGGAGAGGGGACCTAATTGAGGTATACAAGATAATGAGAGGCATAGACAGAGTCGATAGCCAGAGACTATTTCCCAGGGCAGATATGACTAACACGAGGGGTCATAGTTTTAAACTGGTTGGAGGAAAGTATAGAGGGGATATCAGAGGCGGGTTCTTTACACAGAGAGTTATGAGAGCATTGAATGCGTTGCCAGCAGCAGTTGTGGAAGCAAGGTCATTGGGGACATTGAAGAGACTACTGGACATGCATATGGTCACAGAAATTTGAGGGTGCATACATGAGGATCAGTGGTCGGCACAACATCGTGGGCTGAAGGGCCAGTTCTGTGTTCAGTTAAATTTCTTAACAGCAATTAGCAAATAGCTTACCAGAAGCAGTGTAACAAAAAGG
The DNA here is from genome assembly GCF_004010195.1 of Chiloscyllium plagiosum. Classification (NCBI taxonomy): domain Eukaryota; kingdom Metazoa; phylum Chordata; class Chondrichthyes; order Orectolobiformes; family Hemiscylliidae; genus Chiloscyllium; species Chiloscyllium plagiosum. The sequence goes on from NC_057712.1 coordinate 54,975,961, forward strand.
CAAGAAGGGATAGGAAAAGGAGGGGCTACGTCAAAATGGTTCGGAGGGGGAGGTGGTGCCTCTAATACTCAATTCCTTCTTTAATCAGCCTGTTTAGACACATTATGACACACCTCTGCAGCAGGTGGGAATTGAACCCAAACCTTTTAGGCCAGAGGAAGGGAAACTACCACTTCGTTACTATCGCCCTAAAATGAAATCTGTCATCTGAGAACAGTTGCCGCCTCCTTTACCAAGGACACTAGAGCAGAAGCTTTGGAAAGAAAGGTGTATAAATTATCTTCTGGGCAAGTGCCTTGTAAAACCAAAACAAAGAACATACCAGATGGCTCATTTCCACCTAGCTACCCCCATATTGGCATGGGGAGTGTGCTATTGGTGTCACTTGGCTTATTTACACCTAACGTGTTAAATGGGGTGAACTCAGAAGTGGGTGGGATGGTGGTGAACTGGGAATCCAACCTATTTTACATGCTTCCTTACTGAAGACATGTCCGGTGAAGCACACCCCAGTAAATAATGGGGCCACAGGCACTGTTTCTGTCTCCACAGATGCTGCTGAACTTTTTATTGTTTGTTTCCAGTATTTTCTGCCTTGACTTGTTAGATTCCTTTTATCCACAGTTTTGTGTTTTTGTTTCTCTGTTGATCCCTGAGCTTGTTACATGTGTATGAGAGAGACACATTGATCAGTATGAAGTTTAATTTCAGCTGTCTGACGTGAACCCACACCATTCTTGTTGGGGAGTTGATGAGGTTAAAGTTAGGCTCTAGTTCAGAGCAGGTTTCCTATGAGTGGTCTAAAATTCTGCATCAACAAGTTAACCTAAAACACACAGTGTTGGCATCCTGCTTCACAAACATGGGAAAAGGTTTGCTGGCAATGAACTGAGGAGTTTTGTTGTTACTCCATAATGAATAAGACAACACTACTTCATTTACTTTATATACAGTACATTATATTTTCAATATAAAAATCACAAGGTTAATGGAGTTAATTCAACTTAAATACCAATATAGAACCAGAATGTATGGAACTTCGTAAGGCATAGATACAGCTTACTATACTATCTGTAATGTCATCTTTATTTTCAATCCAAGGAAATAGCAGGATATTATATATTGAAGTGAATATATGTGAGTGTAATTCTTTAAACATAGTTGTGTTCCATCTATAATTTCATTGGTACTATATCGTCTGAACAAAATATAGAAACTCCTGCAGATATACAGTGATAGAGATGTGCAGCTTGGAAACTGGCCCTTCTGTCCAACTCGTCTGTGCCGACGAGATATCCTAATCTAGTCCCATTTGCCAGCATTTGGCCCATACCCCTCTTAAACCCTCTGCTTGAAAAGGTTGTCCCTTAGATCCCTTCTAAACTTTTTACCTCTCACCCTAAATCTATGTCCTCTAGTTATGGACTCTCCCACCCGTAGAAAAGATCTTATCTATTTACCCTATCCATGCCCCTCACAATTGTATAAACCTCTATGAGGTCACCCCTCAGCCTCTGATGCTCCAAGGAAAGCTGCCCCAGCCAATTCAACCTCTCCCTTCAGCTCAAATCCTCCAACCCTGGCAACATTCTTGTAAATCTTTTCTGAACCCTTTCAAGTTTCAGAACAACCTTCTGATAGGAGGGAGACCAGAATAACACACAATATTCCAAAAGTGGCCTAATCAATGTCCTATACAGCCGCAACACCGTGGGCGGCACGGTGGCACAGTGGTTAGCACTGTTGCCTCGCAGCGCCAGAGACTAATCTAATCTAAAAAAACATGACCTCCCAACTCCTATACTTAATGCTCTGATCAATAAAGGAAAACATACCAACCTTCTTCACTATCCCATCTACCTGCGACTCTACTTTCAATGAACTATGAACCTCCATTCCAAGTCCTTTTGTTCAGTCCCCAGGACCTACCATTAAGTGTGTAAGTCCTGTTTTGATTTGCCTTTTCAAAATGTAGCACCTCACATTTATCTAAATTAATCTCCATCTGCCACTCCTCAGTCCATTGGCTCATCTGATCAAGATCCCATTGTAATGTGAGGTAACCTTCTTCACTGTCCACTACATCTCCAATTTTGGTGTCATCTGCAAATTTACTAATTGTATGTATGTTCATAGCCAAATCATTTATATAAATGATGAAAAGCAGTGGACCCACCACCAATCCTTGTGGCACACCACTGGTCACAGACCTCCAGTCTGAAAAGCACCACCCTCAGTCTTCTAACTTCAAGCCAGTTCTGTATCTAATGCCTAGTTCTCCCTGTACTCCATGAAAGCTAATCTTGCATATGTTTTTGTATGACCTTTGTTGCAATGATTCCTATACTACTCTGCAGTTTAGATTAGTTTATTCACTAAGGCTCTTTTGACTCACTGCAAACACATAAGGAAACCCTGAAAATATACAAAATTTCTAAGGATAATCTTGAATATTTATCACATTGCTAATCAATTAAACAGAAAGACTGCATTTTGCATCAGAGCTGATTTCATAGTGATCTATATAGATTTGTTTTGCATTTCTTAGTTTCTGACATAGAACCATATTCACTGTCCAATTTGAAATGAACTGATGATATGCATGGCAGCTAGCTGAGAAATACAAATTAAACTTGTCGTGGACCACACACACCATCTTCATTTGTTTATAATGAACTGGATTAATTGAGTGATTGATCACCTTTCAGACATTTTTTTTACTTAGTAAAGTTGGATCATATGGAATTCAGGGTGAGCTTGCCAATTGGATACAAAATTGGCTTGACAGTAGGAGACAGAGAATGGTATTGGAGGGTTGGTTTTTGGATAGGACTTGGATTTGGATCCCTGTTCCACAGGGATCAGTACTGGGTCTACTTTTGTTTGTCATTTATATAAATGATTTGGATGGGAATATATTAAGTTTATGGATGGTTAGTAATTTATGGATGGTACCAAAATTGGTGATATAGTCATCAGTGAAGAAGGTTACCTAAGATTACAAAGAGATTGATCAATTGGGTAACTGGGCTGAGAAGTGTCAGATGGGGTTTAACTTGGATAAATGTGAGCTGTTGCATTTTGGTAAAACAAACAAGGGCAGGACTTATACAATTAATGGTAGGGTCCTGGGTAGTGTTCTGAGCAGAGAGACCTAGGGATTCAGGTAAATAATTCTTTGAAATTTGCATCACAGATAGACAGAGTGCTGAAGAAGGCACTTAGCACGCTTGCCTTCATTGCTCGGGCTTTTGAGTATAGGAGTTAGGATGTCATGTTATTTCGGCCTCTTCTGGAGTACTGTGTCTGCCTGCTCTGCTATAAGAAGGACATTATTAAATTGGACAGTGTTCAAAAAAGATTTACTACGATATTGCCGAGAATGGAGGTTTGGGTTGTAAAATAGGCTGGGACTTTTTTAACTCAAGCATAGGAGGTTGAGGTGACCTTATACAGGTTTATAAAAATCATGAGGGCACAGATAAGGTGAAAAGCAAAGGTCCTTTTCTGAGGTTGGGGGTGTTCAAAACTAGAGGCATATTTTTAGGGTGAGAGGAGAAAGGTTTTTAAAAAGGACATGAGGGGCAACATTTTTATGCAGTGTGGTTTGTGTGTGGAAAAAACTGCCAGAGGTAGTTGTGCATGCAGGTAGAGTTACAACCTTTAAAAGACATTTGGATTAGTACATGAATAGAAAAGGTTTGGAAGGTATGGGTTAAGTGCAGGCAAGTGGGACTAGTTTAATTTGGGAACATGGTCAGCGTGGACTAGCTGGACCAACGGTCTGTTTCCATGCTTCATGACTGTATGACTCTTAATTATCCAATATACACGTCATGAACAAATACTGTTGAAATTATGCTTTGAACATTGACATGTAAATAAGAGTGCATTCATTGTTGCCATCGTTTTTACTTTTGAGGCACAAATGAGAAAATATTTTTTGGGTGTGACAGCAAGGGTGTATTAATACATATTATTAATATATATTATTTTAAACAATAGTGATATAAAGTAGTATAGGTTAAAATGTGTTTCAAATGTGATAGTGGAATTTTCTCATAGTGGGGATTTTGTTACTTTTATATTCACAAGAATTGTTACTATCTGCGTTGTTTGGTAATCAGGTTTGTAAGTGAATACTGACCTAGTAATTGGATTATGCTGTGTCTTTTTTGCAGACCTTTGGGAACTGGTGAGCTGCCTTTGTGGCAGCACATTTGCCATCGGCCTCATAGAGTCATAGATTCATATAGCATAGAAACAGGTCCTTCGATCTACCATGTCTATGCCGACCAACAAGTACGAAACAATGATACTCCCATTTACCTACAGATGGTCCATAACCTACTATGCCCTGGCATTTAAGTACTCATCCAGCTGCTTCTTAAATGTTGTGAGAGTGGTTGCCTCCACAGCCCTCGTAAGCTGCATTTTCCGTGAATATATTACACTCTGCGTGAAAAACATTTTTTTTCTCAGATCTTTAAACCATTTGTCCCTCACCTTAAACTTATGCCCTCTGATCTTGGACATATCCGGCATGGGAAAGAGATTCTCACAATATCTACTGCATGTCATGTCATAATTTTGTATGCTTCAATCAGATCTTCCCTCAATCTCCTCTGCTCCAAGGAAAACAAACCCAGTCTCTCCTTCTAACTGAGACTTTTCATTCCAGACAATGTCCCAGTGAATCTCCTCTTCACCCTTTCCTTCTGACAGTGTGGCAACCAGAACTGCACACATTATTCCACCTATGGCTTAATCAATGTTTTTTGAAGTTATAACAGGGCTTCCTTGATTCTACATCCCAGTTAGAGAAGGCAAGCATTCCACTTGCTTTCTTCACCAACCTGCCTACCTGTGTTGACACCTTCAGGGATCTGTGGACTTGTACACCAAGATATCTTTGTTCCTCAGTACTCCCTAGGGACCTACCATTCATTGTGTATGTCCATCCTTTATTAGACCTCCCAAAATGCATCACATCACAGTTATCAGGATTAAATTCCATCTGCCATTCTTTGTCCAATTTACCAGTTGATCAATATCAACTGCAGCCTGAGACCATCCTCCTTACTATGAATAACAGTCCCAATTTTTGTGTCATCTGCAAACTTACTAATTATACAGGTATAATTACATCATATCCAAGTTGTTAATGGATGCAACACACGGCAAGGTTACCAGCACCATACCCTGTGGTACACTGCTGGTCACAGATTTTCAATTACAGTAACAATCTTCTACTAATATTCTTTGTTTCCTATTTCCTGTTTGACCATAAGACCGTAAGACATAGGAGCAGGATAAGGCCATTTGGCCCTTTGAGTCTGCTCCACCATTCATAGCTGAAATGTTTCTTGACTCTGTTCTTCTGCTGTCTCCCACTAACCCTTGATTCCCTTACCAATCAATAATCTATCTATGCCTGTCTTAAATACACCAATGACTCCACCACCCTCTGCGGCAATGAGTTCCATGCTTAACAACTCTCTGGCTGAAAAGAAATTCCTCTCTATCTCAATCCTAAAGAGTCATCCTTTCACTCTGAGGCTGTGCCCTTGGCTCCTTGGCTTTCCTACTAGTTGAAATATCTTCGCCAACTCCACTCTATCCAGTCCTCTCACTATTCTGTAAGTTTCCATCAGATCTCCGCTCATCATTCTCAGACTCCTCAACTGCTCTTCACATGAGAAATCCTTTATCCGTGGGACAATTCTTGTAAACCTGCAGGATATAAACCAGCACATACTTCATTAGATACAAGACCCAAATCTGTGCACAATATTTGAAAATGCGGTCTGACCAAAGCCTTATACAGCCTCAGTACATCTCTACTCTTGTATTCTTCCCGTCTTGGTGTGAATGCTAACAATGCTAACATTGCATTTTCCTTCCTGCCAAACAAGCCTGCAAGTTAACCTTAAGAGAATCCTGAATTCCCAAGTCCCTTTGTGCTTTCTCCTTTTTAATTCTTCCTACCAAAGTGCATATTCTCACAGTTTTCTATTCCATTTGCCACATCTTTGCTCACTTTTCTCGCTTATCTAAGTCTTTCTGCAGCCTCTTGTTTCTTCACCACTACCTATCCCTCCACATATCTCTGTGACATCTGCCAACTTCGTAAAAATTCCCTCAGTTCTTACATCTAAATTGTAATGTATAATATGAAAAGTTGTACTCCCAACATGTCCCTTTGCAGTACCCTACTACTCAAAAGATCGCTTTGTCCCTACTTTCCACTTCTGCCAGTTAGCCAGTGGTCTATCCATGCCAGTACCCTCTTCAAGCATGTCACCATATTGGAAAGTCTAAAGTGCAGCTCTGCCTTGTGTTCTTCATGTAATCTTAGGTGTGATGTCAAGTCAAGTTCTTGTTGTAGATTATTGTAGTATGATATAATGAGTCTGTCTTGGAAACACATATATCTTACCTATCTCCTTGTTAGTAAGAGCTGACGTGACTCTGTAACCTGTCATGGAAGTGTTTTGAAGCATCTTATTACCCCAGATAAGGGTCTCTTTTTTTGAGGCTTATTTTTGATTCACCCATCACCACAGACTACAAGAAATTCCCTGAATTATCACAGGAAGAAGGATTGCTGGCAACACTGTCTACTAACCATAAATGATTGGTACCAAGGGCTTCTTATCACTTGTAACAAGTATTGGAGGTGATACTGTGTTGTTCTCACATTCTTGCATCTGACCATTTTAGGAGTGCCTTTGGCTAGGCCTGAGAGCATCCTGTAGGCCTGCCCTTCTCAGTGGGATATAAAATGTGGTGCACGAAGTCCAAGAGAAGAAGTAGGAATAATGTGAATAAAGTAGCTTCTAAGTCATTCATATTAACTTGATGCAGTAATTAATCAGTTGCCTATCAACTTTTTGCTCAGTCATGATTATAATTTCTTATCCACACTAATACTCAGCTAGACAATAATTTAACTTTTCAACATAATAAGTCTATTTATCTGATGTTGCAAACTAGTAATGCACCTTTTTTGGAAACACCAATGCTGGTCAAAATAACAGGACATATTTAAATCCTGAATCGTGATGTTCCCATTACTAATGCTGCATTATACATTTTGACAGAAAGAAATTAGAGTTTGATTTAAATTCTGTTGGAATCTGTCAAAGTATAGACAACATGTGCTTACCACCCAGTTTGAATGGGTTAATTACTCCCAATTTTGAATTTGATTTCTGAAGAAAAATATTTAGAAAAATTAATGGTGGCAGTGAGTTGAAAATCAGAATGTAGGCTTCCCTACCCTGACGCTTCTAGTAGGTTTTGCTTTTGTGTTTATTGCAGCATCTGAATTTATTTACATAACTGCTTAGAGCAAGAACACCTCACACTTATGTAATGATGTTAATGCAGCAAAGCATCCAAGGTACTTCACAGTAGCATTATCAAATAAGATTTGTCACTGACTTACTTATGAGATATTAGGACAGGTGTCCAAACATTTAGTTAAAGAGATAGTTTCTAAGGCATATCTCAAATGAAGGGGGGATGGGGGGGAGGTGGTTTTGAACTGAATTCTGCAGCTTAAGGACCATGTAGCTGAAAGTTGAACAGTAGTTCAACTAAAATTGGAGATATCTCCTGCTCCTGAGCAGATATATCCATAAACACTGCAAGAGGCTAGAAAGAAAATTGCGGGGGCACTCACTGACATTTTTCAATCATCATTAGCCATGGGTGAGGTCTCTGAAGACTGGAGGGTAGCGAAATGTTGTGTCATTATTCAAGAAGGGCTGTGAAGAAAAACTTGGGAACTTTAGAGCAGTAGGCCTAACATCTATGTGGGTAAGTTACTTGAGAAGATTCTGAGATAAGATATACATGCATTTGAAAAGACAAGGTTTGATTAGGAGTAGTCAGCATGGATTTGTGTGTTGGAGATCACACCTCACAAATTTGTTGGAGTTCTTTGATGAACTGACCGGGAAGGTTAAGAATGGATTAGATTACATTAGATTACATTACAGTGTGGAAACAGGCCCTTCGGCTCAACAAGTCCACACCGACCCGCCGAAGCGCAACCCACCCATACCCCTACATTTACCCCTTACCTAACGATACGGGCAATTTAGCATGGCCAATTCACCTGACCTGCACAACTTTGGACTGTGGGAGGAAACCGGAGCACCCGGAGGAAACCCACGCAGCCACGGGGAGAACGTGCAAACTCCACACAGTCAGTCGCCTGAGGCGGGAATTGAACCCGGGTCTCAGGCGCTGTGAGGCAGCAGTGCTAACCACTGTGCCACCGTGCCGCCCAAGAGGGCAAGGTGGTAGAATTAGTCTATATGAATTTCAGTAAGACCTTCGATAAAGTTCCACATGGTAGGTTGCTCTGGAAGGCTAGATTGCATGGGATCCAGGGCAAGCTGACAAATTGGATACAATATTGGCTTGATAGTAAGAAGCAGAGGGTAATAGAGGAAGGATGCTTGTCAGGACTGGAGGCCTGTGGAGTGCCTGGGGTCAACGCTGGGCCCATTACGGTTTGTTATCTATATCAATGATTTGGATGAGAATGTACAAGGCATCATTTGCTGTTGACATTAAAATAGGTGGTATCGTGAACAGTGAGGAAGGTTATCAGAAATTGGAGCAGGACCTTGTTCAGCTGGGGAAGTGGGCCAAGAAGCGGAAAATGGAGTTTAATATAGATAAATGTGAGATCTTGCATTTTGGAAAGTCAAATCAATGTAGGAGTGTCATCGTGAATGGTAGGGCCTTAAGGAGTGTAGGGCAGAGGGATCTTGGAGTTCATGTTCACAGTTCTCTGAAAGTGGAGTCACAGGTAGACTGGGCAGTGAAGAAGGCTTTTTGGCACGCTGGTCTTCATTAGTCAGGGTATTGAGTTTAGAAGTTGGGAAGTTATGTTGCAGTTGTACAGGACATTGGTGAGGCTGCACTTGGAGTATTGAGTTCAGTTTTGGTCACTTTGTTATAGGAAGGCTGTTATTAAAGTGGAAAGAGTGCAGAAGAAATTTACAAGGATGTTGCCTGGATTCAATGTCCTGAGTTATAAGCAGATGTTGGATAACTGAGGATTTCTTCCTTTAGAGCGTAGGAGACTGAGGGGGGGGGATCTTATAGAGGTGTATAATATCATAAGTGGCATGGATTGGGTGAATGCACTTGGTATTTTCCCAGGGTTGGCAAATCGAGGACTAGAGAGCATCAGTTTAAGGTAAGAGGGGAAAGAATAAAAGGGAACCTGAGGGACACCTTTCTTACGCATGGGGTGGTACACATATGGAATGAGCTGCCAGTGGAAGTGGTTGAGATGGATACATTAGCAATATTTAAAAGGCATTTGGACATATGCATAGATAGGAAAAGATTAAAAGGACATGGGCCAAGTGCAGGGGAATGGGGTTAGCATGGGCAGACATTTTGGTCAGCATGGACCAACTAGTCTCTGTACTGTAGGACTCTGTCTTTCTGGATATAGAGTCACAATTTGAGGAGCTTGATAGTGAGCTTGGGGGGTGTCGGGCTGCAGGAGCTAGAATGATACAAGGTTGGTGTGCATCACAAAGTGGATTTTCGTGTAGACCACTTTAATTAAATTTAAATTTATGAAAACATCCAGGTCATACTGCTGTTGAGGCCATTAGAATCCAAACAAACTAAAGAAATTTAGAGCAATTTAACCAGTTAAAGTGAATTCAAATTTGACAGTCCTTGATTTAAAACAATTTTTCAGTCAGAGATGCTATAAATGTTAGCCTATTGCTGATGATACTCAGGCACAACTCTACTGACTTCAGGGTAAATGAGCTGCCTAAAAACAGGGTTTCATGGCCTACGAGGCAATACTTCCGAAACAAAACAGTGAATGCAGAAATTAGGCAGCCTGGAAATTATTTAAAGATGACTCATTTGAATAAGAATATGAGATTTTTTTCTGAAAATGAAAATCCTATGACTTGCTGGACTTACCCATGTATCAATAAGGCACTAATTGTATTTTCATACTTTATATTTTTTAATCATTGACATTCGGTATTACGAACATGCCACCATACACACATTTTGTTGCTGATTATTTTATTGTGTGGTTTGAGACCACCTTCAATTTGACTGCAAGATGAAATGATCGAGGAAAAGACAAAGTCAAGATCTATGTTAAAGCCTCCTAATTAGTTATTAATACTAAATACTTTTGTATGTGTTATTTATAATATACCTGACTGTGATCTTATTCTTACTTTAGGTAAGGTCTAATTTATCTTCTCTATATGTTCATTTGCACTTAAAACTCTATAAAGCTCCATTCTAATGTGGTGTGGTGTATTCTGGTGTTTTTCCAGAGTGTTGTAACTTTACCCACACTGTCCTTTTTCTTCTCAGTGACACCATTGCAAAGTTGCTCAGGCACAGTGTTATGGAACAGGCCAGACCCTCTCCAAACATTTCAAGAAAGTAGCCCAACTTTTCTAGTTGTTTTAAGTGGGTGTAAAATGGATATTCCAGGGGTGATGCAACTGGCCCAACCACTCTGTTTTAAACAAAACAAGATTTATTTATATATGAACAAAAGAAAACTGAATTTAGAAAAACATCAGTTTGAAAACTCAATCAACTCTCTCACAACTTAATGATGCTGTTTCAAATGCCTACAACAGTCCCCATTTTACTTTAGCAAAAAGGTAAAATCAGGCATAAGTTCCTACAGGAGAAAGAGATGGCAGAGAGATTTAGCATGGAACCTCCTTCTACTGTATCAGTTTCTTTGGATTCCCCAGCTTAACTGACCAGCAGCTCTGAATAGTCAAACTGTTAACACTAAAACAAACCAGAGAAAAGCTGAGCTGGGAGAACTGACCACTCCCCCTTCATTTTACAAGTTTTATTTTAAAACTTTAAAACTTCTTCAAGTAGATAAACCCAGACATCTCGGAACTCATGACTTTATGATCCGTCTGGAAATAAAAACCAAGGACAGAATAACCTTGTCAAAGGAGCAGTAGTCGTCACAACAGCACTTACTATTTGTCTCCTATCAATTAAAATGCTCTATAATTCTGATGTCTCCATTCTCTGGAAACATTTATAATTGCAACAAATTTAAAAGAATTGTATTACATATTTTCAATTTGTATTTCCTATTTCATAACCAACTCTTTTCAAACTTCCTCATTGGGATACTAGGAAACACTGAGTTGATGGACAATGAAAATTAGATGGGAATTCATTTCAAAAATTGAGTGTGATGCAGGCTGCTATTCAAGTGTAGGACTATAAAGGAATGTGGTTGGGGTGGGGGGTGTAACAATAAAGTGAGTGGCATGTCACCGTTCTCTGCAGGAAGGAGTGGGAGCCCTGAAAACTGTATTAATATCTGGTACCAGGTTTTAGGACATCTGATTAGGACTAGTTTGGACCTTAAAGTGGGAGTAGGTAAATTCAGTTGTCATGATCCACGTAGGCACCAATGACATGGGAAGGAAAAGGAACATGGTTCCACATTGTTAGAATGAGAAGCTAGGCACCAAATTAAAATGGAGAACTTCAAAAATGCCAATCTCTGGGTTATCAGATGAGCTAAATGAAAACTAACACAGCATAAATTACATTAGAGAAAAGAATACATGGCTGAAAGACTGGCATAATGAAAGTGGTTTCTGCTCCATGGGGCAAATGTGGGAAATTGGAGGCTGAACCCTTGGCACAGTCTACACTTGAACCACACTATAGTCTGTCATAGAATCCTGACAGTGTGGAAGCAGGCAATTTAGCCCATCAAGTCCTATCTTTGATGTGTGCTCTCTATCCATTCCTGTCATATCTTTTAATAATTTCCTTTATTAATACCTCTCTCTTGTTTTCCCTTTCCACGTCTTTCTAAATTTGACCCCTGTATCCACGAGGAGAAAGTGAGGACTTGCAGATGCTGGAGATCTTAGCTGAAAATGTGTTGCCGGAAAAGCGCAGCAGGTCAGGCAGCATCCAAGGAACAGGAGAATCGACGTTTCGGGCATAAGCCTGAAGAAGGGCTTATGCCCGAAACATCGATTCTCCTGTTCCTTGGATGCTGCCTGACCTGCTGCGCTTTTCCGGCAACACATTTTCAGCCCTTGTATCCACTATTCAAGTTTCAATTTTTCTCTGCTTACCTAGTTATGCAGCTCACTTGAAGTGTTCAAACAAGTGTGTTGTTTTGAAAAATGTAGGGGATGATGGACTCCCAGGAGAATGTAGCACAACCAACCACATTTCTGTTACTGAGACTGACTCTAACGTAATGAGGGTTATGTCAGGTTCCAAGCGATCAACTGTGATAAGGGACTCTCTGGGAAGAGGTACAGACAGATGTTTCTGCAGCTGACAACGAGAAATCAGAATGGTGTGTTGCCTCCCTGGTGCCAGGATCAAGAATATCTTGGACAGGGTGTAGAATATTCTCAAAGGGGAGAGGGACCAGCAGGGGGCCATTGTACACATTGGAACTAATGACATAGGAAGGGAAAATATAAGATTCTGAAGGGAACATATAGGAAGTTAGGCAGGAGTTTATAAAGGAGGTCCTCAAGGTTTTTAATATCTGGATTACGCCCAGTGCTACGAACTAGTGGGCGGCACAGTGGCACAGTGGTTAGCACTGCTGCCTTACAGTGCCAGAGACCCGGGTTCAATTCCCGCCTCAGGCGACTGACTGTGTGGAGTTTGCACGTTCTCCCTGTGTCTGCGTGGGTGCTCCGGTTTCCTCCCACAGTCCAAAGATGTGCAGGTCAGGTGAATTGGCCATGCTAAATTGCCCGTAGTGTTAGGTAAGGGATAAATGTAGGGGTATGGGTGGGTTGTGTTTTGGCGGGTCGGTGTGGACTTGTTGGGCCGAAGGGCCTGTTTCCACACTGTAATGTAATCTAATCTAGTGAGGATAGGAATAGGAGAATAGAATAGATGAATGCATGGCTGAGGAGCTGGTGCAGGGGAGAAGGCTTCATGTTTTTGGATCATTAGAATATCTTCTGGGGTAGGAGTGACCTTTATAAGAAAGGATGCGACTCGGGGAGATGGTGAGAAAACAGATCAGTCTGAGTTTAGTACAGTTGAGAAAAAGGAGCAAGTCAAACAGTCAGGGCAGGCAGGAACAAAGCAGAGAATGAGGTAAATTACATTGCATTTATTTCAATGCAAGAGGCCTAACAGGGAAGGCAGATGAACTCAGGGCATGGCTAGAAACATGGGATTGGGATATGATGGCAATTATAGAGCCATGGCTCAGGGATGACAGGACTGGCAGCATAAATGTTCAAGAATACAAATGCTATAGGAGGAGTACAAAGGGGGGCAAGAGAGGAGGGGGAGTGGTGTTTTTGATAAGGGATAACATTATGACTGTACTGAGGGATGATATTCCTGGGAATACATCCAAAGAAGTTAGTTGGGTGGAACTGAGAAATAAGAAAAGGATGCTTACCTTATTTGGATTGTACAATAGAGCCCCTAGTAGTCAGCAGGAAATTGAGCAACAAATTTGTAACGAGATCTCTGTTATCTGTAAGAATAATAGGGTGGTATTGGTAGGGGACTTTAACTTTCCAAACATAGACTGGGGCTGCCATCGTGTTAAGGGTTCACATGGAGAGGAATCTGTACAAGAACATTTTCTGATTCGATATGTAGATGTACCAACTAGAGAAGGTGCAAAACTTGACCTATTCTTGGGAAATAAGGCAGGCCAGGTGACTGAGGTGTCACTGGGGGAGCACTTTGGGGCCAGCGATCATAATTCTATTAGTTTTTAATTGGTTTCAATTAGTCCTGTTTCACAACCACCTGATGAAGAAGGGCCTGTGCCCGAAACGTCGAATCTCCTGTTCCCTGGATGCTGCCTGACCTGCTGTGCTGTTCCAGCAATAAAGTTTCAACACCTGATGAAAAAGCAGCACTTCGAAAGCTAGTGCTTCCAAATAAACCTTTTGTACTATAACCTGGTGTTGTGTGATTTTTAACTTTGCTCACGCAGTCCAACACCAGCTCGTGCAAATCAGTTTTAAAATAGTGATGCAAAAGTATATTCAGGATCTAAAAGTTAAAGTTCTAAATTGGAGGAAGGCCAATTTTGACAGTATTAGGCAAGAACTTTCAAAAGTTGATTGGGTGCAAATGTTCACAGGTAAATGGATGGCTGGAAAATGGGAACACTTCAAACATGAGGTAACAAGAGTCCAGAGACAGTGTGTTCCAGTTAGGGTTAAAGGCAAGGCTGGCAGATGTAAAGGAATTGATGTTTTTGATCAAGAGAAAGAGGAAGCATGTGTCAGGTATAGACAGCAGTGATCGAGTGAAATGCTGAAGACAGAAATCAGGAGGGCAAAAAGGGGACATCAGATAACTTTGGCAAATAGGGTTAAGGAGAATCCAAAGGAATTTTGTAAATACATTAAGGACAAAATGGTAACTAGGGAGAGAACAGAATCCCTCAAAGATCAGCAAGGAGATGGGGGATATACGAAACGAATATTTTGCATCAGTATTTACTGTGGAGAAGGACATGGAAGATACAAAATGTGGAGAAATAGACGTGACATCTTGAAAAATGTCCACGTTATAGAGGAGGAGGTGCTGGACATCTTAAAACACATGAAGGTGGATAAATCCCCAGGACCTGATCAGATGTACCTTATAACTCTGTGTGAAGCTAGCAAAGGGATTGCTGGGCCCTTTGTTGAGATGTTTGGATCACTGATAGTCACAGGTGAGGTGCCAGGAGACTGGAGATTGGCTAATGTTGTGCTACTATCTAAGAAAGGTGGTAAGAAAAAGCCAGTGAGCCTGTCATCAGTAGTGGGCAAGTTTTTTTTTAGATTAGATTACTTAGTGTGGAAACAGGCCCTTCGGCCCAACAAGTCCACACTGACCCACTTAGCGCAACCCACTTAGACCTATTCCCCTACATTTACCCCTTCGACTCTCACTACGGGCAATTTAGCACGGCCAATTCACCTAACCTGCACATTTTTGGACTGTGGGAGAAAACCGGAGCACCCAGAGGAAACCCCCACAGACACGGGGAGAATGTGCAAACTCCATACAGTCAGTCGCCTGAGGTGGGAATTGAACCCGGGTCTCTGGCGTTGTGAGGCGGCAGTGCTAACCACTGTGCCACCGTGCCGTCCACAAAGTTGTTGGAGGGAATCTCGAGAGACAGGATTTATATGTATTAGAAAGGGCAAGGACTGATTAGGGACAGTCAACATGGCTTTGTGCGTGGGAAATCATGTCTCACTAACTTGTTTGACTTTTTTGAAGAAGTAACAAAGAGGAGTACTAAAGAGTCCACCAACCTTCACTCGTAGCTCCCTTATTCTTTTTTAGTCAGGTCTTCCCTCGTGGGGTATTTTCCATGGACAGTGGCTTCAACAATGCACCTTATTTATGGTGAGGTCATTGATTCCATTACAGCCAGCTGTAGATGATAACCAGCCCTTGTGTAGCCCTTGTAGTCACAAGGAACTGTTGGGGAACAGTGGTAGCATCCCTACCTCTGAACCGGAACACCCAGGTCCAAGTCCAACCTGCTCCAGAGATAATAACATCTCTGTGAAAAGAGCGAAATAAAGAACATATCGATTGTGTTTTCCCTTGTGCGTTGGAGGCTGAGAGGTGACCTTATGGAGGTTTATAAAATCATGAGGGGATTGGATAGGGTAAATAGGCAAGGTCTTTTCCCTGGGGTGGGGGAGGGCATAGGTTTAGGATGAGAGGGGAAAGATATAAAAGAGACCTAATGGGCAACTTTTTCACGCAGAGGGTGGTGCATGTGTGAAATGGAATACTAGAGGAAGTGGTGGAGGCTAGTACAATTGCAACATTTAAAAGGCATCTGGCTGGGTACATGAATAGCAAAAGTTTAGAGAGATATGAGCTGGGTGCTGGCAGGTGGAACTAGATTGGATTGGGATGTCTGGTCGGCATGGATGATTTGGGCTGAAGGGTCTGTTTCTGTGCTGTGCATCTCTATGATTCTATGACTGATGAGGGCAGAGCGGGGGTTGTGATATATATGGACTTCAGTAAGGTGTTCAATAAGGTTCCTCATGGGAGACTGGTTACCAAGGTTCGAACTCATAGAGCACAGGGAGAACTAGCTACTTGAATACATAACTAGCTTGAAGGTAGAAGACAGAGGGTAGTGGTGGAAGGTTGTTTTTCAGACTGGAGGCCTATGTCCAATGGTGTGCCACAAGGATTGGTGCTGGGTCCACTGCCTTTCGCCATTTATATACTTGATTTGGATATGAACATACCTATAATTAGTACATTTGCAGATGACACCAAAATTGGAGGTATAGTGGACAGCGAAGAAGATTCTCTCACATTACAATGGGATCTTGATCAGATGAGCCAATGAACTGAGGAGTGGCAGATGAAGTTTAATTTAGATAAATGTGAGGTGCTATATTTTGGAAAAGCAAATCAGAGCATGACTTATAAACTTAATGGTAAGGTCCTAAGGAGTGTTGCTGAACAAAGGGACCTTGGAGTGCAGGTTCATAGCTCCTTGAAAGAAGAGTCTCAGGTGGATAGGATACTGAAGAAGGCACTTAGTATGCTTTTCTTTATTGGTCAGTGCTTTGAGTGTAGGGGTTGGGAGGTCATGTTGCAGCTGTACAGGACATTGGTTAGGCCACTTTTGGAATATTGTGTGCAATTCTAGTCTGCCTCCTATTGGAAGGATGTTGTGAAACTTGAAAGGATTCAGAAAAGATTTTACAAGGGTGTTGGCAGGGTTGGAGGATTTAAGCTATAGAAAGAGGCTGAATAAACTGGGGCTGTTTTACCTGGAATATCTGAGGCTGAGGGGTGACCTTATAGAAGTTTATAAAATCATGAGCATGGATAGGATAAATAGACAAGGTCTTTTACCTGGGGTTGGGGGATTCAGAACTAGAGGGCATAGGTTTAGAGTGAGAGGGCAAAGATGGTGAAGGGAACTAAGGGGTGAATTTTTCAGGCAGAGGGTGGTGCGTGTGTGAATGAGCTGCGAGAGGAAGTGGTGAAGGCTGGTCCAATTACAACATTTGCAGCACGGTGGCTCAGTGGTTAGCACTGCTGCCTCACAATACCAGGGTCCCAGGTTCGATTCCAGCCTTGGGTGACTATCTGTGTGGAGTTTGCACATTCTCGCTGTGTCTGCTTGGGTTTCCTCCCGGTGCTCTGGTTTCCTCCTACAATCCAAAGATGTGCAGGTTTAGGTGAATTGGCCATGCTAAATAGCTCATAGTGTTAGGTGCACCATTCAGAGGGAAATGGGTCTGGGTGGGTTGCTCTTCGGAGGGTCGGTATGGACTGGTTGGGCTGAAGGGCCTGTTTCCACACTGTAGGGAATCTAATCTAATTTAAAAGACGTCAGGAAGGTGCAAGCGGGCATCAGAGCCGCCCCGCATTTGCCACGGGACTATGCGTACATCAGTAAAACTATAGGAATTTATTTTGTGTTTTAAAAACGGCAGCCGCAGCTTAAACCCACAGAACTCAGCAGCTGCCGGTCCGCCCCAGGCTGCAAGCGGCGGGGGGCAATTACCATCTGCCCTCACCCCTTACGAAGGAGTGAAACAGCGGAATGCGGGTTCAACCGGACACAGGGTTGCACCCTGGAAATCGAACCCACGGGCCCCCACTTCACTAGGGTGGAAGGGGACAGTATTGTGTTTCCACTCTTGAAACCTCATTTTGGTATAACGGACTGCAGTGCCCGAATCCCCAGCACGAGTTCTGCTTCACCCCCAGGCGCCCAGTCACGATTGGGCAAGCTCACATCTCAGAGGTCCGACGACAGAACCCCGAGTACATACAAACTACTGACAAATTCAGGGACACCCTCAGGCAATATCAGGAGCCCGAACAAGCCCCCATCCCACATTTGACCGGGGTCTTATGGGAGCTTAGGATCCGGGTAGGGCACTCAGTGAAACTGTACCACCAGTTGCAATCACATAGAAAGGACCTAGAGGAGGACACAGAGACAGCTCTGCAGTCCCAGGACTGGGCACAGAGGGTGTGGGATTGGAGCCTAAACGTAAATATACATCCCTGGATCCGAATCATCTCGCACACCATTGTAGGCATACAGTTACTGCTGGCTCTGGCCTGGCTCCTGGTGGCGTGTCACTCATGCCGTCAGCACAAGAAACAAAAGGCCAGAAAGACCATGCTCCACGCCATAGACTCCTGGCGGGCGATCAGGCACCACAAGCTCACAGGGCTCGAGTTAATGTAACCATCTCCCATGACTATCCAAAGGCCCCATGACTGCAGCATGACGGCCGGCGGAATGTACCGGGCGAGGAACCGATTTCAAGGTATCGGCATCGGGGGTGTGGACGTGTCCAACCCCTTGCCGAAAGGGGGGACTGCAAGAGGGCATTTGCCACGGGACTATGCCTACATCGGTAAAACTATAGGAATTCATTTTGTGTTTTAAAAATGGCAGCTGCAGCTTAAACCCACAGGACGCAGCAGCTGCCGGTCCGCCCACGTGACCGGGAGATGGGAGCCAGACTCATAGACCGAAACTCCGGAGCTAATTAATATGGAAACCCATCTCCTAATCAAATCAAGAGACTGACTGAAACACACCCATATTCATCAATACAGAACCATCCTGACACAAAGGACAGGCATCCACCAGACAAGAACGAACAGACTAATACACACCAGCACCCCAAGGGAACAAAGGGGGGTGCTAGCCCCCAGCCCTCACAGAGAGAGACAAGCAGATAGTACCCGGACCCGTTTACATAATCCAATTAGCACCCTAGTGTGTGTACACTGCAACTCCCTGGGACGGCAGGAAACCCACCATTTGCACCTACTCCAGCGATGATGGGGAACTATCATCCCATTCATACTCAAAATCCTCACATCCTGATAAAGAAAGGTATATAATGTGTAGCAGCGCGTGGGAACAGCAGAACAGCCGAGATTCGGACCTCGGTTGGTCTTCGCCGGTGTTACTGTATCAATAAAACGTTACCGATTGTTGAACCGCACTCTGGGCTCGGATTGATATCATTTCATCCGCGCTAACAAAGCTTTTATGATTAGGAAGGGTTTTGAGGGCTATGGGCCACATGCACGCTAATGGGACTAGATTGATTTAGGATATGTGGTCAAAGTGGACGAGTTGGACTGAAGGGTTTGTTTCTGTGCTGTCCGTCTCTATGACTCTAAATCAGGCTAGAGCTTGCAAAATTAGTAAAAGGACAAAACTAAAGGCTCTGCATTTGAATGCACGTGGCATTTGAAACAAACCAAATGAATTAATAGCACAAATGTAAATAAGTAAATACGACCTGATAGTTATTAAAGGGATGTAGAGATTGGGTCCGAACAAGACGTTAGGATGGGTATATGATTAGGAAGGGTTTAGAGGGCTATGGGCCACATACTTTAAGAAGGATGTAAAGTTAGGAAATGGTGAAGGTATTGCCTTATTAATTAATTAAAGTATCAACACAATCGAGCGAGATGAACTAAGTTCATGAAATCAAAATGTAGAGGTAGTTTGAGTAGAGCTAAAAAATTGATAAAGGTGAGGTGAGTTATTGAAGTGGTGTACATGCCCCTTGACACTAACTACAGGATTAGATAGAACATAAAAAAGAAACAATGGAAGAAATTTGTCATAAAGGTGCAGTGATGATCCTGGGGAATCTTAATCTAAATATGTTCAGTTGGATTCTGGGTAATCCAAGATGGAGGATGGGAAAACATTTCTGGCTGTAACAGCTGCTCCTTTTTTTTTAGGTATTATAGGTGTTGGACGTGATTTCCTTGAATTCCAGGAGCAGCAATTACTGTTCTATATGCTGTTTCATTGTTTTGGAACTTTCAACAGCAGTTTTAAGAGGGAGAGGAACAGACAATGGAAGCACTTGGTGAGGTTAGTGCAGGAGAGAGAGAGAAAGCAACTGATACAGCAGTGAACCTGCACAGTTACTACCTTTGCTGTTTGAATTCATGTATCACTAGACATCGGAGTGCATCTGGGAAAATTAACAAACAGTGAAATTCACAACTAATCTTGGAGGAACCTGTTTGGGAGAGGTCACAGCATAGAAACAGAAGTGAATATTTAAGCGTAACCTTATACTTAGTCTGCAGCAGTGAGTAGAGTGGGTTCTTTCTTGATTATATATTTTATTGAGATATGTCTCTAGATTAAACTTAAAATATAAGCCATAATTATTAATTTAACTTTTAGCAGTGCTTTGTAGAGGAATACGACAGTGCTGTTTTCTGGGTCTGTAGATTTTAAAGGAGAGATGGCCTTTAGTAGAGTTTAAGGGTTACTGAGGATTATATCTGCAATAAATGCCGTTGGTTGTGAATTCTATCAGTTCGAATGGATCGGTTGGAGAGACAGAGGCAATGAGGAATTTACAAGAGCAAGGGGATGTGATGAATGGAGTTGTAAGATGGAGGAAAAGTCACAGATACAGACACATAGATGGGTTAACTTCAGGATAGGTAAGAGAGGTAGGCAGTTAGTGCAGGAATCTTCTGTGGCTATCCCCATTTCAAACAAGTATGCTGTTTTTGGAAGATGTAGGGGGTGATGGACACTCAGGGGAACGTAGCACGAACAGCCAAGTTTCTGGTATTGAGACTGACTCTAGTGCAATGAGGGGTACGTCGGGTTCCAAGAGATCAATTGTGTTACGGGATTCTCTAGTCCGAGGTACAGACATACGTTTCTGTGACTAGCAACGAAAAATCAGAATGATGTGTTGCTTCCCAGGTGCCTGGTGCAAGGATATATCAGAGAGGGTGCAGAATGCTCTCAAGGGGGAGAGGGACCAGCAGGAGGTCATTGTACACGTTGGAACCAACAACATAGGAAGGGAAAAGATTGAGATTCTGAAGGAAGAATACAGAGAGTTAGGCAGGAATTTAAAAAGGAGATCCTCAAGAGCAGTAACATCTAGATTACTCCTGGTGCTAGGAGCTAGTGAGGGCAGGAATAGGAGGATAGAGCAGATGAATGCATGGCTGAGGAGCTGGTGTATGGGAGAAGGATTTACATTTTTGGATCATTGGAATCTCTTTTGGGGTAGAAGTGACATTTACAAGAAGGATGGATTGCACCTAAATTGGAAGGGGACTGATTAGCAGGGAGATTTGCTAGAGCTGCTCGGGAGGTTTTGAACTCGTAAACTGGGCGTGTGGGACCCAGGGAGATAGTGAGGAAAGAGATTGGTACAGTTGAGAACAGAAGCGAGTCAACCAGTCAGGGACAAAGCAGAGAACATGGTAGGATTGATAAATCAAACTGCATTTATTTCAATGCAAGGGGCCTAACAGGGAAGGCAGATGAACTCAGGGCATGGTTAGGAACATCGGACAGGGATATCACAGCAATTACAGAAACATGGCTCAGGGATGGACAGGACTGGCAAATTAATGTTCCAGGATACAAGTCATAGAGTCATAGAAATGTACAGCATGGAAACAGACCATGCCAACCAGATATCCCAATCCAATCTAGCCCATCTGCCAGCACCCAGCCCATATCCCTCCAAATCCTTCCTATTCATATACCCATCCAGATGCCCTTTAAATGTTGCAATTGTACTAGCCATCACCACCACTTCCTCTGGCAGCTCATTCCATACACGCACCCACCCTCTGTGTTAAAAAGTTGCCACTTAGGTCTTTTAGATATCTTTCCCTCTTACACTAAACCTATGCCCTCTAGTTCTGGACTCACCCACCCCAGGGAAAAGACTTTGTCTATTTATCCTATCCCTGCCCCGTATAGTTTGTAAACCTCAGCCTCTGATGCTCCAGGGAAAACAGCCCTGGCCCACTTAACCTCTCCCTATAGCCCAAATCCTCCAAGCCTGGAAACATCCTAGTAAATCCCTCCTGAACCCTTTCAAGTCTCACAATATCCTTCCAACAGGAAGGAGACCAGAACCGCACACAATACTCCAACAATCGCCAAACCAATGTCCTGTGCAGCCGTAACAAGAGGATTGATGAAGGGCTTTTGCCCGAAATGTTGATTTTCCTGCTCGGATGCTGCCTGAACTGCTGTGCTTTTCCAGCACCACTCTAATCTAGATTAATGAGGGCAGAGCGGCCGACGTGATCCACATGGACTTCAGCAAGGCACCCAACAAGGCCTCCCATGAGAGACCGGCCAGCAAAGCCAGATCCCACAGAACACAGGGAGAACCAGCCACCCGGACACAGAACCGGCTCAAAGATAGAAGACAGAAGGTGATGATGGAGGGTCGCGACCAGTGGAGCGCCACAAGGATCAGTGCTGAGGCGACTACCCCCCATTACCCATGCAAATTATTTGGATAAGAGCACAGGAGGCACGGCCAGCAAGCCCTGCTACAGGAAAGATAGAAAGGGAGGCAAGAGAGGAGGGGAGAGTGGCATTTTTGATAAGGGATAGCATTACAGCTGCACAGAGGGAGGATGTTCCAGGGAAGTTATTTGGGTGAAACTGAGAAATGAGAAAGGGCTGAATCACCTTATTGGGTTTGTATTATAGACCCTCTAATAGTCAGAGAGAAATTGAGAAACAAATTTGTAAAGAGAGCTCAGTTATCTGTAAGAATAATAGGGTGGTTATGGTAGGGGATTTTAACTTTCCAAACATAGACTGGGACTGCCATAGTGTTAAGGTTTAGATGGAGAGGAATTTTCTGATTCAGTATGTGCATGTACCTACTAGAGAAAGTGCAAAACTTGACCTACTTTAGGGAAATAAGGCAGGGCAGGTGACTGAGGTGTCAGTGGGGGAGCACTTTGGGGTCAGCCACCATAATTGTGTTAGTTTTAAAATAGTGATGGAAAAGTATAGACGAGATCTGAAAGTTGAAGTTCTAAATTGGAGAAAGGCCAATTTGGATAGTATTAGACAATTAACTTTCTAAAGCTGTTTGGATGCAGAGGTTTGCAGGTAAGATTGGATTAGATTCCCTACAGTGTAGGAACAGACCCTTTGGCCCAACCCAGTCCATACCGATCCTTCAAAGAGTAACCCACCCAGACCCATTTCCCTCTGACAAAGCACCTAACACTATGGGCAATTTAGCATGGCCAATTCACCTAACCTGCACATCTTCGGACTGTGGGAGGAAATTGGACCACCTGGAGGAAACCCACGCAGACATGTGGAGAATGTGCAAACTCCACACAAACAGTCAGCTGAGGCTGGAATCGAACCTGGGACCCTGGTGCTATGAGGCAGCAGTGTTAACGACTGAGCCACTGTGGCGTGACACCCTCGTCCCTCACTTACCACCGTGCCACTAACCCACTCCCCTGCCCCCACCACCAACTGAGTCACCGTGCCAGGGCCCAGCTGGAAAGGGATGGCTGGAAAATCGGAAGGCTTCAGAAATGAGATAATGCGAGTCCAGAGAAGGTATATTCCTGTCAGGGTGAAAGGAAAGGCTGGTAGGTGTAGGGAATGCTGGATGACTGAAGAAATTGACGGTTTAGTTAAGAAAAAGAAGGAAGCATATGTCAGGTATAAAATGTGATGCTGGAAAAACACAGCAAGCCAGGCAGCATCTGATGAGCTGCCTGGCCTGCTGTGTTTTTCTAGCATCACATTTTTCAACTCTGGTCTCCAGCATCTGCAGTCCACACTTTCTCCTATATGTCAGGTATAGACAGGATACAGTATATCAAGTGAATCCTTAGAAGAGTATAACGGCAGTAGGAGTATACTTAAGAGGGAAATCAGGAGGGAAAAAAGGAGACAAAAAAGCTTTGGCAAATAGAGTTAAGGAGAATCCAAAGGATTTTTACAAATATATTAAGGACAAAGGGGTAACTAGGGAGCGAATATGGCCCCTCAAAGATCAGCAAGGCAGTCTTTGTGTGGAGCCAAGGAGATGGGGCAGATACTAAATGAGTATTTTACATCAGTATTTACTGTGGAAAATGGCATGGAAGATATAGAATGTAGGGAAATAGGTGGTGACATCTTGAAAAATGTCCATATTACAGAGGAGGAAGTACTGGATGTCTTGAAACACCTAAAAGTGGATAAATCCCCAGGACCTGGTCAGGTATACCCTAGAACTCTGTGGGAAGCTAGAGAAGTGATTGCTGGGCCTCCTACTGAAATATTTGTATCATCGATCGTCACAGGTGAAGTACTGAAAGACTGGAGGTTGGCTAACGTGGTGCCACTGTTTCATAAAGGTGGTAAGGACAAGCCAGTGAACGATAGACCACTGAGCCTGATGTCGGTGTTGGGCAAGTTGTTGGAGGGAATCCTGAGGGACAGGATGTACATGTATTTGGAAAGGCAGGAATTATTTGAGATAGTCAACATGGCTTTGTGCATGGAAAATCATGTCTCACTAACTTGATTGAGGTTTTTGAACAAGTAGCACAGAGGATTGATGAAGGGAGGGTGGGAGATGTGATCTATATGGACTTCATTAAGGTGTTCAACAAAGTTCCCCATGGGATACTGGTTAGCAAGGTTAGATCTCACGGAATACAGGGAGAAGTAGCCATTTGGATACAGAACTGGCTCAAAGGTAGAAGAGATGGTGGAGGGTTGTTTTGCAGACTGGAGGTCTGTGCCACAAGGATTAGTGTTGGGTCCACTACTTTTCATCATTTATATAAATGATTTGGATATGGGCATAAGAGGTATAGTCAATAAGTTTGCAGATGACACCAAAATTAGAGGTGTAGTAGACAGCAAAGAAGGTTACCTCAGTTTACAACAGGATCTTGATCAGATGGGCCAATGGGCTGAGAAGTGGCAAATGGAGTTTAATTTAAATAAGTGTGAGGTGCTGCAGTTTGGGAAAGCAAATCGTAGGAGGACTTAATGGTAAGATCCTAGGGAGTGTTGCTGAACAAAGAGACCTTGGAGTGCAGGTTGATAGCTCCTTGAAAGTGGAGTTGCAGGTAGTTAGGATAGTGAAGAAAGTGTTTGGTATGCTTTCCTTTATTGGTCAGAGTATTGAGTACAGGAGTTGGGAGGTCATGTTACAGCTGTACCGGACATTGGTTCGGCCACTGTTGCATGCAGTTCTGTTCTCCTTCCTATCGGAAAGATGTTGTGAAACTTGAAAGGGTTCAAGAAAGATTTACCAGGATGTTGCCAGGGTTGGAGGATTTGAGCTATAGGGAGAGGCTGAACAGGCTGGGTCTGTTTTCCCTGGAGCTTCGGAGGCTGAGGGGTGACCTTATAGAGGCTTACAAAATCATGAGGGGCATGTTTAGGATAAATAGACAAAGTCTTTTCCCTGGGTTGGGGGAGTTCAGAACTAAAGGCCATAGGTTTAAGGTGAGAGAGGAAAGATGTAAAAAGACCTTAGCGGCAACCTTTACATGCAGAGGGAGGTATGTTTATGGAATGAGCTGCCAGAGGAAGTGGTGGAGGCTAGTACAATTGCAACATTTCCAGGGAATTGGGTGGATACATGAAGGGTTTAGAGGGATATGGGCCGGGTGCCGGCAGGTGGGACTGGGTTGGACTGAAGGGTCTGTTTCCGTGCTGTACATCTCTATCACTCTATGTGGACTGGAAAATCAGAACGTAGGCATCACTAGCTGGGCCAGTGTTTGTTGCTCATCCTCAATTGTCTTTGAGAACATGTTGGTTTGGTGTGTTCTTGAACCGCTATAGTCCTTTGGGTGTAGGAATACCCAGAATGCTGTAAAAAGAGTCGAGAGTGTGGTGTTGGAAAAGCACAGCAGGTCAGGCAGCATCCGAGGAGCATGAGAAATGATGTTTTGGGCATAAGCCCTTTATCAGGAATGATACTAGTGGGCTGGGGGGTTGAGAGATAAATGGGAGGGGGATGAGGCTGGGGGAAAGCCTCAGTTTTATGAGACAGTTTCCCAAATTTAGCATTTGCCAAAACCATTGTTGTAAAATCTTGTTTATTGTAACACAGTTAAATTTAACAGTGAGAAAGGATCTCTAAGCAAACTGGATGTTGCCAAAACCATTGTTGTAAAATCTTGTTTATTGTAACACAGTTAAATTTAACAGTGAGAAAGGATCTCTAAGCCACTACTACACAACTTAAACTGCCCCTCTTTAAAAACTCCAACAACACACGCACACTCATCCATGATTAAGTGAGACAAGAAACAAATTTCAATACAGATACTATGGGTGGAAAAAGAATATAGACAAAATTAACAAAATTGAAAAGATCAAAAGTCCAGACCACAAGTTGGAAAAATATTTTGTGTTTTTGATTTTTACATTGAAGACATGCTGTTGTCTATAGGGCAGCAGTTGCTTTTCAGTTCATTGGCTGATCAGGTAGATCTTGGTTTTTTTTTCCCCTGTTAGAATCCTTTAAGTTTTTTTTTGATTTTCTGTCCTTGCCTGAGGTAGAGATGGAAAGGGAGAGATAAATACTTCCCGTTTGCGGGCTGAGGATGTTTCCTCTTTTTGAGAGTTTTTTTAAACAAACTGCAGCTTAACCAATCAGCGGGCAGTTGTCGGGCAGAATTTTCTTTAAAAAAATCTAGTGTTGCTTGCATTCGCAATCTGACTGCTTCAAAAAGCAATATTGTATTACGCATCCTAAAAATTACGCAGCATTTGATTTTTTTTTAAGTTGTAGAACTCTCCTGACTTTGCAGTTGTGGCAGTTCAGCTTCCAGTTCGCTTTATAGTTAGACAAAACAAGATACGTTTCTCTTGCAATATCTTCATTTGTAAAGCCCGAGAAACCTCTCCATCTGATATGGAAAGGGGGAGTGAAGTAAATGAATAAAAACAGAAATTGCTGGAAAAGCTCAGCAGATCTGGCAGCATCTGTGGAAAGAAATCAGAATTAACGTTTTGAGTTGAGTGACCCTTCCTCGGAACTGATGGTGGCTATGAAAATGTCAGTTTCTTTGCAGAAGATGGGGTGGAGGAGGGGCTAAAGAGTAAGTGAGAAGTGGGAAGTAAGAGCCCAAAGCGAGAGAACAGTTAAACAAGACAAACGAGTGGGTAATGATCTGGTTAGGAGCGTGGATAGCTGATAATGGGAACTGTTAGTGGCTGTTAATGCGTTATGTGTAATAGCCGACTCTGTGTGGGGGTTGGGATAAGGACATAGGAGAGCTCAAGCACTAAATGTTTGTTGAACTCGATATTGAGTTCAGAGGGCTGCAGGGTCCCCAAGTGGAAAATGAAGTGTTGTTCTTCCAGCTTGCGCGAGCTTTGCTGGAGCACTGCAGCAAGCCTGAGACAGAGATGTTGACCAGGGAACAGGGTGGTGTGTTAATCTGCAGGCAACTGGAAGCTATGGGTTTTTTTTGTGAGCAGAGGCGGGGCCTTGGAGGGTGTTTGCAATGAAGGAGGGGACCGCGGTGACCAAGAGGGGAACAGTTGCTGACAGGGAAGGGAAGGGAGGGGAGGGGAATATTGGACTGGTGGTCGCAGCTCACTGAAGATGGTGGAAATAGTGACTAGTGATCCTGTGGATGTGGATGTGGATGCGGATGCGATGGTAGGTTGAGACAAGGAGAACCCTATTGCTGTTGCAGGAGGGAAGAGAAGGGGTGAGGGACGAAGTGTAGGATATTGTGCAGACCCAGCTTAGGGCCCTGTCAATGTGCTCTGTGGAGGAAAAAAGTGAATATTTCAGAGGTTCCCTTGTCAAAGTTGGCATAATCAGAATATATGCGACAGAGGAAGTGGGAGAATAGAATAGACTCTTTGCAGGTAATGGGATGTGAGGATGAGTAGTCAAGGTATTATAGTGGATATTGGTGGCCAGCCTGGAACAAGGTGAACATTTCAGAGGCTCCATTGTCAAAATTGGCCAGTCTCTTTGTGCGGTACATGGTACATGCCTTGTTCCTGTCCTATTCTAGCCCCCACCCACAACCCTTTCTCTGGTATATTCATGATATCATTGGTGCTGCTTCCCTGTCTTGGCTGGTATTGGTAAAGTTTATTGATTTTGCTTCCAATTTCCAACCTGCTCTCATTTTCACCTGGTCCATCACTGACATCTCTGTTCCCTTCCTCGACAACTCTGTTGCCATTTCTGGGGATAGGTTGGCCACTACAGCACCTTTCCGTTCAACTGTAGAAGGTGTAATATCTGTCTGTTTACTTCCTTCCTCCTCAGTATCCAACGCCCCTCACACACCTTCAGGTGAAGCGATGCTTTACTTGCACTACATGCAATCTATTGCGTTTGCTGCTCACAATGTGGTCTCCTCTACGTTGTGGAAACGAAGCATAGATTGGATGACCATCTCGCAGAATACCTTCAGCTTGTCTCCAAAGAAGACCTTAGCTTCCTGTTGCCTGCCAGTTTAACATACTACCCTGTTCTCTAGCCAATGTCTCTGTCTTAGGCTTGCTGCAGTACTGCAGCAAAGTTCAATGCAAGCTGGAAGAACAGCACTTAGGGACTCTGCAGCCCTCTGAACTCAACATCGAGTTCAATAACTTGAGGTCTCAAGACCTTAATGTCCTGATCCCAACTCCACACACCAGGCCTTGTTGACACATAGTTGGCTATTACACATAAACTATTGTCAGCCACTAACAGTCCACATTAACAGCTGCTCAACCTCCTTGCCAGATCATTATCCACTCGTTTGTCTCATTTAACTGTTTTCCTGTCTCTTTGGGCTCTTTTCCCACCTTTCATTTACTCCTTGTTCCCTCCTCCACCCCATCCTCTGCATATAAACTGACATTTTCCTAGCTACCATCAGTTCTAAGGAAGGGTCACTTGACTCTTCCCCCCCCCCGCCAAAGAAACATTAACTCTGATTCTCTCCACAGATGCTGCCAGACTTTTCCATCAATTGGACATTTTAAATTGATCCACACCTGGAGAAATTCGGCCTGACAAAAAATATGGCCAGTCAAAATTAAACTAAACTAATCAGCTATAGAGAACAATGTAAACCAAGTTTAAGAGGTCACAAATGTTCACGGGGAGCCAGTTACAACCAACCAAGAGTTGTGTTTTGGAGAAGTATTGATTAGACTTTCTGGCACGTTGACTTCTAGTGCCAGGGACTGTGCACTCTGTACCTTCCCAGCATGGCAGCGGTGAAACATGTTTTGTGCAATCCTGTTTATGGTTTTGTTGGCCAAAGGCCACAGAATATTCAGGAAGGTCCAGGGTGACAGGGCGATAATACACACACCCAGAAGTTATCACTTCGGCAAAGAGTTGCAGCAGAACCTGTGGTAGAAGACTGTGTAGGAGAAAGTGAGGACTGCAGATGCTGGAGATCAGAGCTTAAAAATGCCTGACCTGCGAATAAAAAATCATTTCCCCTCCCCCCATCTTTTCTCAGTCCCAACCCTCAGACTCAGCACCGCCTTCTTGACCTGCAATCTTCTTCCCGACGTCTCCGCCCCCACACCCTCTCCGGCCTATCACCTTAACCTCCTTTCACCTATCATATTCCCAACATCCCTCTCCCAAGTCCCTCCTCCCTACCTTTTATCTTAGCCTGCTTGGCACACCCTCCTCATTCTTGAAGAAGGGCTTATGCCCGAAACATCGATCCTCCTGTTCAGTAGAAGACTGTGTGACAACCCAAAAAGATCCAAGAGCAAATCCATCCTGACCTGCAACCTTTGTGCAAGAGAGCCAGTCAGCAAAGGAGATTCCAATGACCCAGCTCGAAAAATGTGGATGATTGTGGGTAATATCCTTTTACAGATGGATGGAGCTAGATAGAGAGTAAAGATTTGGGGATTTTGGGAAATGCTCACATGTTCTCAATAAGGGAAATTTTATAAATAAAATAGTGTTGAGCAGCAAACTGAATTCTGTGTCCTTTTGTTCACATTACCTCCATAAATGCTTGGGAAAGGTGTTTTTAACACAAACTGGCCACAGTGTTCAAAGCACAGACATCAATTTTTTAAAGTGGCCTGCACCAAGCTCTCTTTAGGATGAAAACAGAAATTGCTAGAAAATCTCAGCAGGTCTGACAGCATCTATGGAGAGAAATCAGAATTGACATTTCTTCAGAAGTAATAGAGTTCTAAGTCAGGATGGTGTCTAGCTTGGAAGGAAACTTGTAGATTGTGGTTTGAAGAAACTAGGATTCTCTATGTTTCAGAAAAGGTGTCGTATTCTCTTGGAGGTTGATTCTGCCAAAGGTTTTAAACTGAAAACAATCGTAGGTGTAACATCAGGAAAAAATAGTCCAGATCAGAAAAGGCTGGCTGGGTGGACAACAGCATAAACTGGATAGAGGAATGAAAGTAGCATGCAGAATTTCAGTGAAGTTAATGATGCTCCTGGACTATGTCTAATGATGGATGATAGTGGGTTTTAGTGTTGTGCTGTTAGTTTCTAACTGTATCTTGTTGCATGTACTCATTTATTCATATTAGTTTTTTAATGAACACTCTGGTTTATCAAGTATTTTTATGCTTGCCTTTTCAAAAGTTACTGCTGAATTTGCTTCTGTCACCCTTTCAGGGGTGTACCTTTTCATAAGAGAAGTAGAAACTCTTTTGGGAGCTTAATAGAAATGTTGGGAGAGGAGGTTGTCAAACATCAACGTTGGTAAAATGAAACTCATTAAGAATCCTTCACCTGCATTTGCGAATGACTCTTCAATTCTACATGAGTCCACGATAACCAAAATCCTCCAAAACAATCTGTTTGAAAATCAAAGATTGACTATAGGGAATGCATGGCCAAAGACACTTACACAGTAAACAAACTGCTTTTGTTTTGTTTGAAGTTAATTTTTCTACACTGTTTATGACCAAATTTCCATAACATTTATACATTTGCCAATGATCTACAATTTCATCACCTCAATGTATTTATTCAATTATATTAATTACCAAACTAATTTTTTGTGACAAAAATAACGATCTCAATGAATCATTTCCAGTGAAACTCTAACAAGAGGTGTGCAATCAGAAAATGACTCACTGTACTTGACTCGAGAAGTACTCCATATTCTCTCTAACATCAGGCAGACTAAAACTATTACTGTCAGCAATTAAAATCTACATCCCTCATCCAAGTGTGACCTGCGGCCTTGTATCCTTCACTGGGGCATTGAGCTGTCAGTTATTGAGAAAAATTAAATCCTTTACATAGATTAATCTGATTAAGTAGAGCTTTAATACATTGTGTTTCTTTCGGATATTAATTGTTGTTTCAGCAGAGCTGTCCTTGCATACAAAAAAAAGTGGCAAAATGTTAATTGAGTGCTGCTTGTGAGAAGACATGTCACGTGGTAATTTTACCAAAAGTGCTTTATCAACAGGATTACTGCATTACCACAGTCAGCTGCAAAAGAAATTAAGTGCTGAAATAAAAACACTATGAGATACAACCTCTGCAAATCCTAAAAGCAATCAATGCAACATTGTAATTTTGCACTAATTGTATCTCTGCACTCAGGGAGGATAAATGGTAGAATAAGCTATAACTTGCAAGTTGTTATTAGAGTTTTTCCATTTTTATTGTTTGTAATAAGTTGCTGTCCTGGAAAGGGACAAACTAACCAATAAAATTATGTACCTAAAATAACATGGGAGAGAAACTGCTGTACAGATTTTGATTGGACAACCGGAAATCTGGATCAGACGATGAGGATAAAATATTTACAAAAATAGTTGGTGTTAATTCGTGTGAAGTGATTCTTATTTGATCTTAGTTTTTCTCTTGTGGAATTTATATATCCACTTGTTTCTTTATTCTAGTTAAAGTCTAATTTTCCAAGATTTAAAATTGTAAGTATATATACATAAGAACATAGAACATTACAGCGCAGTACAGGCCCTTTGGCCTTTGATGTTGCGCTGAACTGTGGAATCAATGTGAAGCCTATCTATCTACACTATTCCATTTTCATTCATATGTTTATCCAATGACCATTTAAATGCCCTTAAATTTGGCGAGTCTATTACAGTTGCAGGTAGGGTGTTCCATGCCCCTACTACTCTGTGAGTAAAGAAACTACCTCTGACATCTGTGCTATATCTATCACCCGTCATGCTAGCCATCACCATCATGCTAGCCATCACCCTATCTAACCCCCTGATTATCTTATTTGTCTCAATTAAGTCACCTCCCAACCGTCTTCTCTCTAATGAAAACTGCCTCAAGTCCCTTTTCTCATAAGACCTTCTAAGCAACTTCCTCGTAAATCTCTTCTGCACTCTTTCCACAGCTTCGACATCCTTCCTGTAATGCAGTGACCAGAACTGTACCGAATACTTCAAGTGTGGCCAACTATGGTCTCATTTGACTGAGCTATCTGCTGTGAGTGTGTCCATTCATATGATGGATAGGAAATTTGAAAGAGTACTAAGGTTGACCATTTTTATTGCTTATATCGATGGAAAATTCTGACTAAATTTCGCTTATGTACCTTCCTATGACTGGTTTAGATTGATTATATGTATTTAAATGGCATCATCAGAAATTGGTTTTGAGAGGGCAGCATGCTGCCTCACAGCGCCAGGGACCCGGGTTTGATTCCAGCCTCGGGCGACTGTGTGAAATTTGCACATTCTCTACGTGTCTGCGTAGGTTTCCTCTGGATGCTCTGGCTCCCTCCCATAGTCCAAAGATGAGCAGGTTAGGTAAATTGGCCAAACTGAATTGTCCATAGTGTTCAGGGGTGTGTGGGTTAGGTGCATTGGTCAGGGGAAATGTAGATTAATAGGGTAGGGGAATGGGTCTGGGTAGGATATGCTGCGGAAGGTCGGTGTAGACTTGGGCCAAATGGCCTGTTTCCATTCTGTAGACATTCTATTTATTCTATTGTATTCTACTCTATTCTAAGTTTCCAAGCTTGGAAAAATAGGAGAGAACTGAATTAATTATATCAATAGAATCATTAAGTTGTTTTGTTTCAGCAGTTCCATTAATTCAGTTGTACAGGTTAATCAGTACAGGTTATAGCTACTAGGCTCAGAAATTCTTCCAAACCAACTTGTGATGATATCAATACAATTTTGGAAAAAACCAGAAATGGACAAAACTTACTTTTCATGAGCTAGTATTTTTTGCATAGAATTTAAACCAGCATGGTAAAATCCCCATTTCAAGTATTGATCATCATTCATGCAGTGCTACTCTCCCTTGCATATTGAGTTGTATTGACTTTTCCACTGATTCTTATAATTTTTCTCATTCTTACTGCTGGCATTCCTCTTTCTTCTCCAATTCCTAATTCCCCTGCTTGATTCATTCTTTGTCTCCCACATTCACTGCTGCAGTTTGCTTTCAGTCTCCTCCCACCTCTGTTCAACAGATCCTGTTCCCAGTTTTCTGTTTTATCTTCTTTATTTATTTTTAACATCTAATCCCTATTCAGACGCATTTTGATTTGCGGAATTACCTTTTCTCTATGCCTGACCTTTTGTTTGTGTCTTTAGTGTCTCTCTCTCTCTCTTTTTCTCTCTCTCTCTCCCCCTCCCCTCCTCCACTCACTGAGCTTGATTTTATTGAACACTGTAGTACCTCCACCCCCCACCCCCACCCCCCCAATATTCCTGGCTAAGAAGTCTAGCCTGC
This sequence comes from Chiloscyllium plagiosum, assembly GCF_004010195.1. Classification (NCBI taxonomy): domain Eukaryota; kingdom Metazoa; phylum Chordata; class Chondrichthyes; order Orectolobiformes; family Hemiscylliidae; genus Chiloscyllium; species Chiloscyllium plagiosum. The sequence goes on from NC_057712.1 coordinate 55,009,488, forward strand.
CCATATCTTAATGACAGCCCCACAGCAATTTGACCATTACTTTAAGATAAAACTTCTTTCTTGGTAGAAAATCTCACTTTAGAGAACTACCCGCCATTTGGACTGCTGGCAACTTTTATAGCCTAGTGTCATTTGGGAGTGGTGGCCATTCTTGGGACTACAGGGAGTTCAACTATGCTGAGGAATCATGGTAGATCGTGTCAGGGGTTTTGATGAGAAGAAGTGGAGGATCATGCAAAAGACTGTGGGCAGGTGATAAAGTAGGAGAAAGTGAGGTCTGCAGATGCTGGAGATCAGAGCTGGAAATGTGTTGCTGGAAAAGCGCAGCAGGTCAGGCAGCATCCAGGGAACAGGAGAATCGACGTTTCGGGCATAAGCCCTTCTTCAGGAAGTACACTTGACCATAATCAGGGTTGATATAGTTAGGCCTAGGGATCAGTCAAAGTTTCCCCCTCCTCACTGCTTTCCAACACCACATAGCTGAAGCTCATGGGTTTCTGTATGGCCTGGGCTTCTCCCCACGGCACCCAACTACCAAGGTGGCAGAGTCTTAAGAGGCCATTAATTGACTGTGTAAGGGCCTCTATAGGGCAAAGGGTGGAGGAACCATCTGATGTTTGTTCTGTGCCCTATAAAATTTCAAACAATGGACGCGAGAAGAATGGCAGCAATTGAAATAACTCTAGAGACTCTAGTATTCCTTCACTAAATGACCCTTCATTTGCACAGCTAGCTCTCAGAGTCAACAGATGCCTTGACACTCCTGTGTATGTCGGTCAAACAGAGCTCCCTGCATGGACTATTCCTCTTACCCATGCAGGGCCATTTCTATGGTTCTGGCATCAAATTTTGTCCCTTGAAGTAAACTATCTCTCTTGCTTAGATGAGTCTTCTGTCCAGCATCGACGTTTCTGACGCCATTACATACCCCCCCCCCCCCACCGCGCACACCCCACCCCGGATCCGAGAAGATCACATTTAACCTGTGTGGAATGTTCTCCCCAAGAGTAACTCTGCTGGAGTTATCCCTGTAGCTCCATGCTATGTGGTCGATACCCAAATAGGAACTGGGACAGTTTAGTATTGAGTGAAGCTATAGGTTGTTTCTTTAAGCCTGTCTTCAAAGTTTCGAACGCTCTTTCTGCCAGATCACTAGATGATGGATGGCATGCAGCTATTCTTATATGTTAAATGCCATTTGACTTTAGGAAATACATGAAGTCCCTATTAGTAAATGATGGCCCATTTTATGTGACCAACATTTTCGTGAGCCTGTGTTTTGCAAAATATGCTTACAGCTTTTCTATCATCGTGCTGTTACTTAACAAGTGAAATTTATGCATTTCCAACCACTTGGTGTTGGTGTCCATAATGATTAAGAATGATATGCCCATGAAAGGATCTGCATTGTCAACATGTAACTGAGAGAAAGTGAGGACTGCAGATGCTGGAGACCAGAGTTGAAAAATGTGATGCTGGAAAAACACAGCAGGCCAGGCAGCATTCGAGGAACAGCATTCCCGAAGAAGGGCTTATGCCCGAAACGTCGATTCTCCTGCTCCTCGGATGCTGCCTGGCCTGCTGTGTTTTTCCAGCATCACATTTTTCAAAACATGTAACTGAGTCCAGGGTTTATCCAGCTAATCCCGTGAATGTGGGAGCTGCTGGTGGTAAGTTTTGTCCTTGTTGGCACTCTGGGCATTGTCCCATCCTGGCCACCAGACATATCTTCTTGCCAACATCTTTGGATGACCCTGGTAGCGATTGGTCAGTATCTAGTGGCAGTGTTTGCTTGGGACAATCACTGTTGCTGCCTATAATAAAGTGTCATCCTCTACTGTGATCTGGTCTTCCCTGGGTCCAGAAAGGTTTCAATTCTGGTTGTGATGACCCTTTTGTTTCCCCCAAAACCACCAGCTGTTTTAGTTTTGCTAGGACTGGATCTTTTTTGAGTCCACACTCTGATAGTGTGACCAGAAGGATATCCAGAAAGTTTAAAAATAGAACTTACTCTTTCAGTGGCAGCACCACCAGTGGTGTATCTGCCAGCGGGAGGCAGTTCAAGCCATCCACCTTTGCTACTTGGCCTCCCAGACGGTGTTTGAGCTTGTAATTGTACAATTCTCTTAAAATGAGAACCCACCACTGAATTTGACTTGAAGCTGGGAGAAGTGCTATACTGTTTGTTTAAAATCCAGTCAAAGGTGAACCGACCCGTCAGGCTTCACAATCAGTAAGTCCGGTACTGCTCATTACACAAATTGTACTGGTTTGATGATTCCTTCACTTTCCAGTCTCCTGATTTCAGCTTCTACTTTTGCATGTAAGGCAAATTGCACTGTGTACCTTTGCAAAATCATGGAATTACTTCCTGATCAACATGCAAAGTGGCCTTGGCTCCTTCAATGGTCTGTAGAACTTTCTGAAAAGTTCTGCATATCTAATAAGGATTTTTCTTAGGCAGTTATTTTCTAATCAAAAAATGCCACCCTTTGTTTACACATGCATTGTACTTGACACTGGTCTGACTTCCTTAGAGGCAGCTCTCGGAGTCAACAGAATCTCTGACATCCTGGATATATATGTCAGCCGGGACTCCTGGCTTAGACCAGGTTAACAGCCCCAATCAGGAACTCATTTTCGATGAGATTCATCTGACTGACCTTGGTACAATCTCTACAACAGCAAAGCTGCTTATAGCATCTTCGTACCTGTCAGTTGGGAAAAATGTAAAAAAACAAAGCATCGGGATTTGTTTTAACTCTGCCCATGTGTCTGCTCTCTCTCCTTTGCTTTCTCTTTGTCTACATGTCATGCTGAATTTCCTCTCCTCCCCTTTCCCATTCAACATTCACTCAGTCATGTCACACTGGCTTCTGGAATCTCCAGAAGCCAGTGTGACATGAAATTTTGTTTACCTCCCACAGGGACTTGTCATTCAGCAGGAATATTATTTTAAAAGCTGCAGGATAAAAGGCACTGTATTCCAAGAACAGATTTTCTTTAATAAAGAAACTATCAGAGTGTGGACTCAAAAAAGATCCAGTCCTTGCTTTTCATTTGTTTAATATGTGCACAGACTGAATATTTTATGAATGAAGTAGAATGGTATATAACTCCCTTTTATTTGACACATAAAGCCAGGTACAGTAATACATTTGGGGCAAGTGTTACTTCTGACATAGTTTATTCAGAAAACTGGATTGAGGTGCTCAGAGTTATGCGGGGGCACAATGAGGTAAACAGGCAATCCTGTTGGTTCTTCTTGGTAATTGCAAACCACAAATTTAAAATTTTCATGAAAAGAATGAAGGGAGAGTCTAGGGTTGCTAGGGTATAGAATGCCTGACAGGAAAGTAACAGCATCAAAATTTGTAATTGTTTTGCAAGTATTTAAATATTTAATGAAAGGTTTTGTTTACGGATTTGGGGAAAGACAAATGGGAATGAGACTAAGTTGATCAGTCTTTAAGAAAGCTGAAATAAATACAGAAATTGCAGGAAAAACTCAGCAGATCTGGCAGCCTATGTCCAGTGATCCTTCTTCAAAATTGATTATAGCTGGGAAAAGATTGGTTGTAAATGCTAAAGAAGGGGGAGGGGGAAGGGGAAGACGTAAACGATAGATAGAGGTAGAGCCCAGAAAGAGAGAACCATCAATTGGGCAGATAAAAGAATAGCGCTGAAAATGTGTTGCTGGAAAAGCGCAGCATCCAAGGAACAGGAGAATCGACGAGGAAACTGGAGAAATCTGAGTTCATCCCTTGTGATTGGAGGGTTCCCAGGCGGAAGATGAGGCGCTCCTCCTTCAACCGTCGTGTTGCCCTGGTCTGGCGATGGAGGAGATAAAAGAATAGGTAAAGTTCAGCCTGGGAGAATGAATAGCTGCTGCTGGGACTATTAGTGGCTGACAATGGTTGTAAGTGGTAGCAGTCTATGTATTGGTAAGGTCTGGTGTGTGGGAGTTAAGGTAAAGACATGAAAGAAGGAGCTCAAGTCTGAAAATTGCTGAACTCAATATTGAGTCCAGAAAGCTGCAGGTTCCCAAGTGGAAATTGAGGTGTTATTCTTCCAGCTTGCACTGACCTTCACTGTAGCGTTGCAACAAGCCTGAGACAGAGCTGTTGGCCAGTGAACATGGTGGTGTGTTGAAATGACAGGCAGCCAACAGCTCAGGGTCATGTATTGGTACAGAACCTAGGTGTTCTGCAAAGTAGTCACCCAGTCTGTGCTTCATCTTCTCAGTGAATCATAGAATCTCTACAGTGTAAAAACAGACCCTTCGGCCCTACAAGTCCACACCGACCCACCGACCCTTCACAGAGTAACCCACCCAGACCCATTCCCTTATTACTCTACATTTACCCCAGACTAATGCACCTAACCTACACATCTCTGAACACTGTGGGCAATTTAGCATGGCCAATTCACCTGACCTGTACATCTTTGGACTGTGGGAGGAAACTGGAGCACTCAGAGGAAACCCATTCAGACACAGAGAGAATGTACAAACTCCACATTGTCCAAGGCAGGAATTGAAACCGGGTCCCTGGCGCTGTGAGGCAGCAGTACTAACCACTGAGCCACCATGCCACCCACAGAGAGGAGACCTCATTGTGAGCACATTCAGTGAAGTGCAGGTAAATCGCTGCTTCACCTGGAAGCTATGTTTGGAGCCTTACATAGTGAAGAGAAAGGAAATAAATAAGCAAATGTTATACTGTCTGCGATTGCATGGGAAGGTGCTGTGGAGAGGTGTTTGGAGTAGAGGAGCAGTGAATCAAGGTTTCTCTGAGGAAACGGTTCATGTGGAAGGCTGACAAGGGAGGGAAAGGTGTGTCTGGTGGGTAGCATTCTGTTGGAGGTGACTGAAACTGTGGCAAATGATCCTTTGGAAGTGGATGGTGGCAGTGGACTGGCAAGTGAAGATGGAGTGGAATGGTATGGAAAAGAAGGGGTGAGGGCCAAAGTGTGGGAGATGGGTCGGAACAGCTGAGGGTCCTGTCCAACTACGTTGGTGGGGATTTCTCAGTTGAAGATGAAAGTGCAGACTTTGGAGACTCTCTTGTCAACATTGGCACCATCAGAACAGATGTGGTGGAAACGGATCAACTGGTAGAAAGAAATTGAGGGTTTACAGGAAGCAGGGTGTGAGGAGGATAAATATTCAAGATAACTGTGCAATTTACCTGATGAAGGGCTTATGCCCAAAATATTGACTCTCCTGTTTCTCGGATGCAGCCTGACCTGCTGTGCTTTTCCAGCGCCGCACTTTTCAACTCTGACTTTCCAGCATCTGCAGTACTCACTTTCACCTAACTATGGGATTTGGTCCATTATAGTGAATATTGGTGGCCAGCCTATCCCCAGAAATGGAAAGTGAGATGTTGAGGAAGGGAAGGCGATAGTCCGAGTTGAAGGGCTTTTGCCTGAAACATCCACAACCTCATTCCTAATGAAAAGCTTTTGCCTGAAATGTCGATTCTCCTGCTCCTCGGATGCTGCCTGACCTGCTATGCTTTTCCAGCACCACACTCTCAACTCTGATCTCCAGCATCTGAAGTCCCCACTTTCGCCTGGTAGTCTGAGATAGACCAAGTGAAGGTAAGAGAGAAACAGATAAATTTTTCCAATTCCAGATGAGGGATGGAAGCAGTATGGATAATGTCATCGATATACTGGAGAACAAGTTGTGCTTGGAGGCCAGATTAGAACTGGAGCAAGGAATGTTCCACGTACCCCACAAAGAGACAGGCTAAACTATGAGGGTATCCATGGCCACTCCTTTGACTTGAAGAAAATGAAAGGGGTTAAAAGAGAAGTTATCAAATTGAGGATGTGCTTGGCCAGGTAGAGGAGGGTGTTGGTGGACGATGACGATTCAGGCCTTGTTTTTCAAGGAAAAAGTGGAGAGGCCTGAGACCATCCTGATGAAGGGTGAACGTATAAATGTCCATAGTATAGTGGAGGTGGCTGGAGCCCTGGAACTGACATAACTGATTTCCGAAGAATGGCAGATGGAAGTGGAAAGGGACTGGTCAAAGATTAGATTAGATTAGATTCCTTACAGTGTGACACAGGCCCTTCGGCCCAACAAGTTCACACCGACCCTCCAAAGAGCAATCCACCCAGACTCATTCCCCTACACCTAACACTATGGACAATTTAGCATGGCCAGTTCACCTAACCTGCACATCTTTGGACTGTGGGAGGAAACCGGAGCACCCGGAGGAAACCCACACAAACATGGGGAGAATGTGCAAACTCCACATAGACAGTTGCCCGAGGTGGGAATTGAACCCGGGTCCCTGGCGCTATGAGGCAGCAGTGCTAACCACTGAATCACCTTTTTTCATCCCCCCTCCCCCCCCCTTGTCTCAGCCGGATCCCTCCCGCCTGGCACCGCCTTCCTGACCTGCAGTCTTCTTCTTGTCCTCTCCGCCTCCATCCTACTCCGACCTATCACCCTCACCTTGACCTCTTTCCACCTATCACATTTCCAACGCCCCTCCTCCAAGTCCCTCCTCCCTACCTTTTATCTTCTCCTGCTGAACACACTCTGCTCATTCCTGAAGAAGGGCCTGTGCCCGAAACGTCGAATCTCCTGTTCCCTGGATGCTGCCTGACCTGCTGTGCTGTTCCAGCAATAAAGTTTCAACCCTCATATATGCAAATCATGCGCTCTACCACTGAGCTCCATCCCCTCTCAGAATAAACCGAGTTAATGTATGCAGACATGAGTTCTGTGGGGCAGGAACAGGCTGAAATAGTGGGTCTGCTCAGACAGCCCTGTTTGTGGATTTTGGGAAGAAAGTAGAAGTGGGCCATGCAGGGTTGAGGAAATACGAGTTTGGAAACAGTGGAGGGGAGATCAAAGTTTTTCCAGCAATTTCCAATGAATACGTTGATAATTAGGGCTCATTCTGTGTTAGGTGGGGCTTCTGCAAACAGAATGGTCTACACCTGAACCAGAGGAGTATTAATATACTTGTGGGGATGTTTGCTAATGCTCTCAGGAGGGTTTAAACTAATTCAGCAGGGGGATGGGAACCAAAATTGTAGTTCCAGTGTCCAGGAGGTTGAGAGTAGTGAGGTCAGAAATATGGTTTCAAGGTTGCAAGAGTGCATCGGCAAGTGGGAAGGTAGTTTGAAGTGTGTCTACTTCAACACTAGGACCATCCGGAATAAGATGGGTGAGCTTGCAACATGGGTTGGTACCTGGGACTTCAATGTTGTAGCCATTTCGGAGACATGGATAGAGCAGGGACAGGAATGGTTGTTGCAGATTCCAGGATTTTGATGTTTCAGTAAGAACAAAGAAGATGGTAAAAGAGGGGAAGGTGTGGCAATGCTAGTCAAAGACAGTATTACAGTGGCAGAAAAGACGTTTGAGGACTCGTATACTGAGGTACTATGGGCTGAAGTTACGACCACGAAAGGAGAGGTCACCCTAATGGGAATTTTCTATATGTTTCCAAATGGTTCCAGAGATGTATTGCAAAGATGATTCTGAATAGGAGCAAGAGTAACAGTATAGTTGTTATGGGGTTCTTTAACTTTTCATATATTGACTGGAAATACTAATGCTTGAGTACTTTAGATGGGTCAGTTTTTGTCCAATGTGCACAGGAGGGTTTCCTGAGACAGAATGTAGACTGACCAACAAGGGGCAAGGCCATATTGGATTTGGTACTGGGTAATCAACCAGACCAGGCGTTAGATTTGGAGGTAGGTGAACATTTTGGTGATAGTGACCACAATTCGGTTATGTTTACTTTAGTGATGGAAACGGGATAAGTATAGGTATGGAGTTTGCACATTCTCCCCGTGTCTGTGTGGGTTTTCTCCGGGTACTCCGGTTTCCTCCAACACTCCAAAGATGTGCAGGTCAGGTGAATTGGCTATGCTAAATTGTCCATAGTTGCTAGGTGTATTAGTGAGAGAAAGGGGGTGGGGGGGTTACCCTTCGGAGGGTCGGTGTGGACTTGTTGGGCTGAAGGGCCTGTTTCCACACTGTAGGTAATCTAATCTGATATCGCAGGGCCAACACCAAGTTATAGTCCAACAGGTTTAATTGGAAGCACTAATTGGGGTGAATTTGTACTTGCAGCGTTACTTTGCTCAAAAACTGCATGAATTCATGTAAGATCCTGTGAATTCATTTTTTAGATTAGAATCAGTCTCAACATTATGGCGCAGACAGCAGCACACAGGGGGCTAACACCTTCAACACAATATCTGGGCTGACACCAAATGTTAAAGTTAACCTGAGAATGTAACTTTTAAAAAAAAGTTTTGTGATTTACATATGAAAGAAGTGAAATTAACATGATCATTCTAACAGATGAGAGACTTAACAAACAGTCAAGGTATTTTTCAATGTATAATTTCAGTTATGTCACACTGTAAACGTTTGCTATAAATTCTGTTCCTTACAATTGTGTACTCCATAACCACCTGATGAAGGAGCATTAATTAAACCTCCAATTAAACCTGTTGGACTATAACTGGTATTGTGTAATTTTAAACTTTGTGCACCCCAGTCCAACACTGGCATCTCCAAATCATGATGTGACAATAACACACCAAATTCTATTCATACCAAGAGTGATGGATGAAAAGCTTTCTTTCCATGTGGAAGAGGGTGCAATCCAATAATAATTTATTTGTGTGTCCTGAGGAATATATGAATTAGTTTGCTGGAGATATGGATACTTTCTCATCCAACCATGTTGGCAGTTAAAGTTCCAGCTGCCTCACATTTTGTTTTGCCACAGGATGTTTTTAAACCACGAGAGAAGTTTACATTTACTTCACAGGGAGCACAATGTCACAGCTTTATCAGGAAGTGATTAGTGCTTTCCTAATATCTTCCTCGTGCTTCATTCACTTTTTAAAAACAATAAATATAACAGCCAGCATAATGGCATAAATGTTTTATGCTTGTAGAATTTTCTTGTGTGCTTTGTCATCAGCCATGTGATGAGTTGGATACAGCCACCTTATATAAATTTCTTGGGTTACATAAATGGCAAGATATTTTACAATACTTCCCAAGTGAACTCCAAATGTAAATATGTCTCTCCACAGATGCTGCCAGACTTGCCAAGTTTATTCAGCACTTTATGTGAGACCTTCAGCATCTGCAGTATTTTGTTTTTATTTTGGAAGGTATTCAACTTTCTCTTTATGCAAGCAGTGTAGTTTCCACAGAAAAAAATATCTTGGATAAATATGCAATGATTCGTACTTCAAAGTCCCTTTGCTCACAGCTTGTTCAAAACAATAACCTTTACCTGATAACTCTTGGATAATGGAAAGTAATGACTCAAAATATGGCCAGCGACAGCACTCTAGAATCCACATGATTCTCTGAGAGGTGCTACATCAATTGTAGAATACAGACTTGAAACACTTAAACATAAGAGTGCCATGTATAAATAAGTCTTTTGTGAAAATGGAAGAAAATTTGCTGCATACTGCAGTATATGAGCAAGAAACTGCAGATACATATATCAGGGGCATGCTGCCTTTCTGTCCGATTATTAGCTTACCGATTTTAAAAGTTATTGGTTAGTATATATAGTTCTTTACTCGAAGTAACTCAACTAGGAGAAAGTGAGGACTGCAGATGCTGGAGATCAGAGCTGAAAATGTGTTGCTGGAAAAGCGCAGCAGGTCAGGCAGCATCCAAGGAGCAGGAGAATCGACGTTTCGGGCATGAGCCCTTCTTCCTGAAGGAAGACGGGCTTATGCCCGAAACGTCGATTCTCCTGCTCCTTGGATGCTGCCTGACCTGCTGTGCTTCTCGAAGTAACTCAACATAAACATTACTAAGTATAAATAACAAAAATTAAAAAGGTGTACTTTTTTATTTAGTTTGGTGACACAGTTATTTTTGGAGTTTGTAGAAATCAAGAAATTGATTTCTTAATGCAATGGTAGAATATCTTTGCTTACAGTTGCTACTGAAATCTCTTGTTGAGTGTGTGCTTGCTTGGAATTGTGAATCTGATGAAAGTTTGGATTTGGCTTTTTAACTGCTGGGTAATGACTACCGTCTAAAAGATAAATTGTAGACATTTTCCTATGACAAGCATTGACAATTGCATCACTGAATTCTCCCATCATTGCCATTGTGGTTGGGTGGTAGACTGTTGTTGATGGGTTGTGTGCTGCATACCATTGCAAGGAGGTTAATTTCACCAACTTTTATTAGTATGGGTACTTTAACATGATAAAGGCAAGAGACTTTGAGATAGGTAGCTCATCTCCTGCCTGCACCTCCCCAAAACCTCTCCTCAACCATCTGTAAGATTCAAATGAAGGAAGTGTTGGAATATTCACTGTTTGGCTTTGGTGCAATTTACGTTATCAATGGCTATACCATTGGAGTTAATGTTGTGCATCAGCAATGCACTTTAGTGATAGTATGTAGAATCAGAGTGGTCAGAGCACAAAATGAAGTCATGCTATTTACAAGATATAGTGTATTAACTTTCCAGACTCATTTCACAGTATCTCCTTGTCCTGTCTTGAACATTGAGGAGGGCAGCAGGTGCAATATTTTGTAAGTGCCATCACCATGAAATTCCCTTCCATGTCTGATGATCCTGATTTGGACATCTATCTCTGGCTCTTTATCACTTAATAAAGATGTGGGAATGATCTACTATCACACCAAGTTCTGTAATGAATCAAATAGAATCCCCAACGTTAGTTTTCCAAGGCAATTAGGGATAAGCAATAAATGCAGCCTCGCCAAATTAACACATCATGAAAATAATTGGAAGAAAAGGTTTGCCTAACACAGACCACAGATCTGCTCCTAAATATTGACAATATATAAATGTCAGGCTTTCTGCAAGGAGATGAAGGCATCATTGCAGAATATAATTGGAAGTGACACAGTGCAAACATTCCACAGAGGAAGTACATGGAAATAGCTCTGTATCCTGCCCCCATGTTTCAACAAAAATAACAGTGATGTGCATAAGTTACAGGATTATAAGACAACTTGGTGGCCTTAAATTGTTTCTAACTTTGAGTCATTTGTATGTAATATAAGGTTTGAAAACTGTGTTTGAAGCCATGGGTCTTTACTTTCTGCATTACGCAGCTGTGGTTTGACTTTAAGAAATAAAATGTGAAGTGATTATTTGTGGCACACACACTGCTTAATGAGCCCTTTCATCTGCACCTGTTTCTCATTGCTCTCCAAAAAAAACCATGACACCTTGTTTAAGAAACATTTTCAAAATAGCAACAGCACTTGCTCAGTCTGATCACATAATCAAGCATAACTGTCCCATGCATCTTAGACTTCACCTGCTAACAGTGAAACAACATGTGCATCCTGAGAATTCTAATGTAAACCTTTGATATGAAAATTGTGCCACATTTCCTTCATCAGATTCACTTCCGATTTTATTTGAAATGTAAAGCTTCTAATTATTTCTGTTCCCCCACAATAGCTTTGTATTCTTTTTAAAAATAAATATATATTAGTCGGTAGGCTTTGTATTTCCGCTATTTTTATGCATCAGTGTTTGTTCGGATAAAATCTGGATTTGTAACTTTAACAGCAATTGCCACGGTAATGGTAAAGAACTTCATAAAATTTGTCTACGACTAGAAATAAAGTGAAAGTAATGCAAGACTGTCTAACTGATGATAAAATGCAGGACACTGTTTTAGAAGCTTTTCCAAGGGAATTATCACTATCATCATTATCCACATGCTGATGGGGATCAGTGAGTGCAGTTTTGTACTCCCACAGATGACAGCCTAATTGAATTTCATGCTTTTACCTTCTTGTTTTCTGTTCTGCTACGTACCACATGGCATTCAATTTCCTGATTCACTTTACATTATTTGTGTTGTTCTTGCAACCTTTTCACTGTCGTCTGTCAATTTAATAAATACCTTTTTTATTCTCTCATGGGATGTGGGTGTAGCTAATGAGAACAGCATTTATTGCCCTTCCCTTGCTGCCCCTGAGACATTTACAAATAGTTGGGAACTCTTTTCTGCTAACCTCCAGCAGGATGTTTGTGTGGTTCAACTGTGAGCTCCCTCCTCCTTCAGTAGAAGAAAGGAACCTGAATAAGTTGCTCATCTTAGTTGTGTGTACGCGTTTGCTTGTTTGTGGTGGAGTGGCTTGGGCGGTGGAATGATTGGTGTGGATGTTAACATTTTATATTGCTACATTATACTGACTGCCAAAAAAATGAGACATTCAAATTCTTCTGTCACATGCAAAGGAAGGAAAATACTCAGATGATCATCTAAATAGTTCCTGTAGGTCCTTTTTCTCTTCAGCTGACATGCAAGGAAACAAATCTTTTGAGTGTTTATCTGTTTTCAGATGACTATAGGGAAACCAAAACAAAACAACAAAGTAAATGAATTCAAGCTAGCAGTATCAAAAGGTTGTTAAATACGTGGGCAGTAAATAGTGTTAATGGGACAGAGCTGCTAAATCTTTAGAAACTGTATTAATGGTGTTACTTGCTGATTTTTTGAGATTATGTAGGGTCAATTTGTTAGGGTTTATAGTGATCAGCAGATGATAGAAGCGCTACAACATGGGTAGATTATCCAGGCCCTAAAGGATGCAAATTCTTCAAAACTATATCCTTTAGACTTTACTCTAAACTGGTTGCAACTTACACTTGATGCACTGAATCAAGAAAAGAAATGATGTTGGAGCTGAAGTCGACCATGCAGCAGATGGAATTTGCCCTGCCATTCAATGAGATCATAGCTGACCTGATAATCTTCAACTCCACTTTCCTGCATTTTCCCAATAACTATTGATTCCCTTATTGGTTAAAAATCTGTTGATTTCAGCTTTGAATATATTTAACAACCCAGTCTCAACAGATTCACTTCCTTCAGACAGAAGAAATTCATCCTCATCTGTATCCTAACTGGGCAAACTTTACTCTGAGATTACACCATCTAGTCCTAGATTCTCTCGGCACTTTTCCTTGTCAAGCTCGCTCCAAATCTTATATATTTCAATAAGATCTCCTTTTAATCTTCTAAATTCTATGCGAAACCTCTCGACATGAGAAAATCCATCTATGCCTGATGTCAGCTGAGTGAACCTTCCCTGGATTGCCTCTGATGCCATTATCTTCCATTAGATAAGGAAACCAAAACATTTATAGTATTCCAGCTGTGGTCTAACTAATGCCTTTTATAATTTAAACAAGACCTCACTCTTTTTATACTCCTTTCCCTTTGATATAAAAGCTAACATTCCATTTGTCTTCCCTATTATCCACTGAACTTAGATGCTAGCTTTTGGTGATTAATGCACCCAAGATCCCACCGTGCTGCAGCTTTCTGCAGTCTTGCCCTATTTAAATAATACTCATCCTTGATCTCATTGAATGGTGAAGCAGATTCAAGGGGCTGAATGGCCTACACCTGTTCTTATGTTCCTACATTCCTATATCCCCAATTCTTCCTGCGGAAGTACATATCATATTTCACCACATCTGCAAAGTTTTAGGTACCTCACTTAAACTACCAATATCCCTTTGTAGACTGTTTGTATCATCCACAATTTTTGTCTTCCATGTACTTTTGTAACACTCGCAAACTTGATGATTGTGCATTCATTGTTGTTGCCCAAGTCACTAATATATAGTAAATAATTGTGGCCCAAGATTGCTCCTTGTGGCACTCCACTCATTACAGGTTGCCATCATGAAAATGGCTCCCTCGTCCCAATTCTCTGTCTTCTGTTAGCCAGCTATCTATGCTATCATACTGCCTTCAACACCATGGGTTTTTATCTTATTAAGAAGCTTTATGTGCCTTATTGTATGCTTTTTGGAAATCCAAATCTATTACATAGACTGATTCCCATTTATCTCTCCTGCTTGTCACCACCTGAAATAATTCTAGTAAATTTGTTAGGCATTATTTTCCCTTCGTGAAGCCTTGCTGACTCTGCTTGATTATTTTACGTGTTTCTATAATCTGTGCTTTTACACCCTTTGTCATAGTCATTTGCATTTTTCCAATGACAGATGATAATCTAACTGGCTGATAGTTACCTGTGTTTTTTGTCTTGCTCCCTTTTTGAAAAACGGGGTTACGTTGTCAGTTTTCTAATCCTCTGGGACTTTTCTTGAATCTAAGGATTCTTGGAACATTATACCAGTGCATCCACCATTTCTGCAGCTTCTTCCTTTACAATCTTAGATTACAAACCATCAGATACAGGGGACTTATCAGCCTTTAGCCCCATTAGTTTCTCTAATACTTTATCTCTAGTGATAGTTATTGTGTTTATTTTCTCCCCTCCTCCACTTCTGCCATTTTCTGACACCCATTATTATTACCCCAACCTCATTCTCTAAGGAGCCTGTGTTTACTTTGGCCTCTCTTCTTTTTTATATATTTAAATAAGCTTTTACTATCCATTTTTATGATGTTTGCTAGTAGCCTTTAGTTTATTTATTCCCTCTTTATTTTCTTTTGATCATAGTTTGCTGGTTTTGAAACCTTTCCCAATACTTTGATTCGAAGAGAAAGTGAGGTCTGCAGATGCTGGAGATCAAAGTTGAAACTTTATTGCTGGAACAGCACAGCAGGTCAGGCAGCATCCAGGGAACAGGAGATTCGACATTTCGGGCACAGGCCCTTCTTCAGGAAGATTCCTGAAGAAGAGCCTGTGCCCGAAACGTCGAATCTCCTGTTCCCTGGATGCTGCCTGACCTGCTGTGCTGTTCCAGCAATAAAGTTTCAATACTTTGATTCGCCATGAATCAAACATATGTTCGTTCACTTTGGTACCGTAAGCTGTGAACACACAAAGACTGAATGGCGCATGTTGACAGGACAAAGTTTAATGGCACTCCATCCACCACCAATGCCATGTTAGCAGTGAGGAGAGTTGATTTGTATTGCCCTGTGGCAACTCACCTAGCTTCCTTCAGATCACTTTCTGAACCTCTATCTCCTATAGAATCAAACAGGTGCAAGATGATACCACCACCCGCAAGTTGGTTTCCAAACAATATGTCATCCTGACTATTGTCCTTCATTGTTTCTGAGTCAAAAGCACTGTGTGTGTTCCTATAGTACATGCACTGCAGGGTTTCTGACATGTAGTTCATCACCACCTTTTCGAAGGAACTTAGGGATGGACAACAAATATTGGCCTTGTCTGTGACATTCACTTGCATTGAATGAATAATTTTTAGAAAATTCCTTCATCTTCTGAAATTTTCTTTCACTCTTTGCCCTTCCTTTTCCACCATATTGACAGATTTAATGAGGGCCACCTTCTCCTAACTACTAATGATGCCCTCTTTAGCTCTCCAAAAATACATTGCTTTTTTTTGTTCATTTGTGAGATGTGGGTGTCACTGACTGGCCAGCATTTACTGTCCATCTCTAGTTGCCCTTGAGAAGATGATGATGAGCTGCCTTCTTGAACCACTGCAGTCCTCCTGCTGTGGGTTGACCCACAATGCCATTATGGAGTGACAATGAAGGAACAGTGATATATTTCTAAGTCAGCATGGTGACTGGTTTGGAAGGGAACCTGTTTCTGGTGTTCACATATATTTACTGTCCTTGTCCTCAAGATGGAAGTGGCTGTGGGTTTGGAAGGTGCTGTCTGAGGATCTTTGATGAATTTCTGCAGTGCACTGGATAGATGGTCTCGTATTAGTGATGGTCATAGCCTGGTATTTCTGTGGCACCAATTTACTTGCCGTTTATCAACCCAAGCCTGGATGTTAGAATTAGGTTTATTGTCGCACGTACTCAAGGACAGGGATACTTAAGTACTGCAAAAATTGTACAAAGTCTTCATTTCCCATGCCATCTTAGGTACAAAGATACCTAGGTACAAAATCATAAGTATAAATTAGAAAAATGAAGAAATAAAATTAAAAGATCAGCATCAGGATATTGTCCTGATGGATCATTAACTCTGCACTTCTGGCTGAAGATTGCTGTGAATGCTTCAGCCTTATCTTTTGCACTGATGTTTTGGGCTCTTCCATCATTCAGGATGGGGATTTTTGTGGAGCCACCTCTTCTAATGAGTTGTTTAATTGACCACCACCTGCAGAGCTTAGATCTGATCCTTTAGTTGTAGGATTGTTTAGTTCTGTCTGTCGCTTGCTGGTAATGCTGTTTGACATGCAAGTACTCCTGTTTGGTAGCTTTATCAGGTTGATACCTCATTTTCAGGTAAGCCTTCATACACTCTCCATTGGACTAGGTTTGATTCCCTGGCTTGATGGTAATGGTTAAGTGGGATATGCCAGGCCATGAGATTGTGGATGGTTGTGGAGTATAATTCTGTTGCTGTTGATGGCCCACAGTGCCTCAAAATTACAGGCCATTAGTACATCTCTCCCTGATGTGCTCAATGCAGTTTACACTTGTTTTGAAAAGTAAATCAGTGAAATGGTGTCACTTGTCCTAACAGTCTTGGATGCACTTGTTACCCCAGTCACCGGTGCAGACATCATAGAGTCATAAAGATGTACAGCAAGGAAACAGTCCTTTCAGTCCATGCCGACCAGATATCCCAACCCAATCTAGTCCTACCTGCCAGCACCCGGCCCATATCCCTCCAAACCTTTCCTATTCATATATCCGTCCAAATGCCTTTTAAATGTTGCAATTGTACCACTTCCTCTGGCACACAGATCAGCCTTTTTGAGAATGAACCCACAGCAAGCGACTGGTCCAGATGGAGTCCCCACTGTGCAGTCAGATCCTGTGTACCAGTAAGTGAAAATTTTCGCTGACATCTTTAACCTCTCCTTACTATGATCTGAAGACCCCACCTGCTTCGAGAAGACCACCATCATCCTGTACCAAAGAAAACTCACACAGCATGCTTCAATGACCTGGTGGCTCTGGTCTCCCCAATTATGAAATGGTTTGAGACGTTAATCATGGTTCATATCAACTCTAGCCTCCAAGCCTGCCTTGACCCTTGCAATTCTTCTGCTGTTGCAACAGGTCCATGGCAGATGCCATCTCCCTGGCTCTACACTCATTCCTGGAGCATCGAGATAACACGGATCCCTGCATCAGGCTCCTACTTATTGACTACAGTTCTGCCTTCAACACTATAATTCCAACCAAACTAATCTCCAAACTCTGAGATCTAGGCCTTTGCTCCACCTTCTAAAACAGGATCCTTAACTTCCTGACCCACGGACTGCAATCACTGAGAATGGGCAACAACATCACCTCCATGCCCCCTTCCCCAAGGCTGCATACTATATTCCCTCTACACTCATGAGTGTGTGGCCAAATTTCATCCTAAGTCCATTTACAAGTTCACAGATAACACAACAGTTTTAGATTGGATTCCAAACAATGATGAGACAGAATACAGGCAAGAGAATACTTGATGGCATGGTGTAAAAATAACAATCCCTCCTTCAACCTCTGCAAAATGAAACAGCTGGTCCTTGACTTCGGGAAGCAAGATGGAGAGCACGCCTCTGTCTACATTAGTGGCGCTGAGGTGGAGATGGTTGAGAGTGTCAAGTTCCTAGGAGTGATGATCACCAACAGTCTGTCTTGGTCCACCCACTTCATACGACAGTCAAGAAAGCTCAACGATGCCTTTACTTCCTCAGGAGGCTAAGAAAATTTGACCTGTCCTTCAAGACTCTTACCAAGTTTTATAGAAAGCATTTTATCCAGATGCAACCTAGACTGGTATGGTAGCTGCTCTGCCCAGGCTATAAGAAACTACAGAGAGTTGAGAACACAGCCAAGTCCATCACACAAGCCAATCTTCCATCCATCGACTCCATCAATGCTGCCTTCTGGCTCGAAAAGTAAGTCAACATAATCAAAGAGCCCTCCCACCTTTCAACCTCTTGCGTCAGACAAAAGCTTAAGCACACGTACCAGCAGATTCAAGAGCAGCTTCTTCCCTGCTTTCTTTCTTTATTCATGGGATGAGGGTGGTGCTGGCTAGGCCAGCATTTATTGCCCATCCCTAATTGCACAAAGGGCAGTTAAGAGTCAATCACATTGCTGTGAGTCTGGAGTCATATGTAGGCCAGACAAAGTAAGGATGGCAGTTTCCTACTCCAAGGGACATTAGTGAAGATGGGTTTTTCTAACAATCAACAGTGTTATATAGTGGTCATCATTAGACTCTTAATTCCAGTTTTTTTTCTAACTGAATTCAAGTTCCATATTTGCCATAGCGGGATTCAAACCCAGCTCTCCAGAACATTTCCTGAGTCTCTGGATTAATAGTCCAGCAACAATGCCACTAGGTCATTGCCTCCCCTTATTAGCTTTCTGAATGGACCTCTCAAATTTTAAATTTAATGTTGATCTCACTCTTTGTGCCTCTTCTCTGCAGTTGTAAAATTGTATTCCTCTCTCTCTTCTATTACCCTTATGCACTTTGCATGGTATAATCTCTGTACTGTGTGCTAAATAAGAATTTTCACTGTGCGTAGATACATGTTACAGTGATTAATCAAATCAAATCTTGGATGCTCAGTTTTGAGTTGCTAGAACTATTCAAAGTCTGTCCCATTTAGCATGGTGGTATGCCACACACAATGGAGGTTATTCTCAACGTGAAGGCAGGTCTTCGTCACCACAAGGATTGTGCGGTGGTCACTAAAGTCACTAGATATACTAAAGTTTGTTTAAATCTAAGTTTGTTTAATATATTTCAGCTGCATGACACTGTAACCTTTTGCTATAAATTCTGTGTCTTATGGTCCTGCTCCACAACCACCTGATGAAGATGCAGCACTTCAAAAGCTAATACCTCCAAATAAACCTGCTGGAGTATAACCTGGTGTTGTGTGATTTTTAATTGTGTTCACCCCAATCCAAAACCGGCTCCTCCAAATCATAATAGTGGTATGTGACTTGCAACGTAAATGTTACTAGATGCTCCCACTACATGCATAGAGTAAACTTCAAAGCAACATCAGTTAAAAGCTGCAGGGAGTAAAGCTTATTATGCAAAATTTTAAACAATTGACCTTTCTAGCTGCTCGAAGCTCCACAGGCCTGCCCACTCCCCATGGTCATTTTGCACAGTTCTTTCTGTTCTAAATTTTTACAATTTAATTTTGACCCCAGAACTCTGGATTTGCAGTTAATAGATTGTAGGCATGGTTATGCTTATTTTGGAAGGTTGTTTGGCCTGATTAACTACATTTTAGGTATTGTATAAAATTGGGAAAATGTTTGCGTTTTGAAAATGCACATCACTAAATGTATTTATTGTCAGAGGTTTCATAAGGTTAGGCTGTAATCTGGAGGACAAAACCATGGCATTAAATGATAAGGAGTGAATCATGTGCGAGAGAAAGGGAAGAATGATACGTAGATGGAGGTCTGTCAGACCTCAGAGCACCAGTGACTATTCCTATTAAAATAGTAGATCTGGTCATTTGTCTTAATTGGGATTTATTAATTGGGATCCACATCATTTGCATTTATTCTCCCTTGTCTGGAATTCATTTAATACATGATTTTCTCTGACACATTAAAAACATTTCATGTATATTTCTTTCTAAAAATCCTTTGGTATTATAGTCACTTTTCTATGCATTTTTCTGTCAACATTATTTCATTATACATTTCTGTTGCATGCAAATAAAACTGGAAACAGTCTGTGCAAAGTTGACATGTTGAACCTGCATGTCAGCTGTTGAGCACATGGGTCTGAACAGGTTGATTTCAACCTACATATCTTGACAAACCGAGAGTAGGATATTCCACAAGGTATTAGGATACAGAGTGCAGCATTTGCTTCAATGTTTTCCTCCTCTGCTGTTGTTCTGCTTCGGTGTTAAGGTATTGAGAAACAAAATGTGTTGCAGCTTAATGGACAAATTGTTGCCATTTTGAATGATTACAAGCAAGCTCCTCCCAGTCATCAAGGTGAATGCCATCACATTTCAATGAGAGCTTCTGAATGTCTTTGAAACTTTCTTTTGTCCTCCCTAGTAACATTGGACATTTAAGGGTAAAATACACAATATATAGTGGCAGAAGTGGTTTTAAGCCATTGAACACAATGTGGTTATGATCCCAGCGGTTGGTAATACTGGGGAAAGTAAGAAGTCACACAACATCAAATTATAGATTATTTCTTGGGAGCCCTAGTAACTGAGTTCCCCACTCTGGGGAAAAAGCTTCTTGCTATCCACCCTGTCATTTTCCTCTCATGATTTTGCAGACCTCAGTCGTCCCCCCTCAAACTCTGTCTTTCTAATGAAAATAATACAAATCTACTCAACCTGTCTTCATAGCTAGCACCCTCCGTACCAAGCAACATCCTGGTGAACCTCCTCTTCAGCCTCCACATCCTTTTGGTAATGTGGCGACCAGAACTGTACACAGTCCAAATGTGGCTAATGCAAAGTCCGATACAACTGTAATATTAACTGCCACTCTTGTACTCAATACCTGTCCAATGAAGAAAAGCATGCTGTATGCCTTCTTGACCACTCCATCGACCTGTGTTGCCAGCTTCAGGGGCGGCACAGTGGCTCAGTGGTTAGCACTGCTGCCTCACAGCCCCAGGGTCCCAGGTTCAATTCCAGTCTTGGGCGACTGTCTATATGGAGTTTGCACATTCTCCTCGTGTCTGCTTGGGTTTCCTCCAGGTGCTCCGGTTTCCTCCCACAGTCCAAAGATGTGCAGGTCAGGTGAATTGGCCATGCTAAATTGCCCATAGTGTTAGGTGCATTAGTCAGAGGGAAATGGGTCTGGGTGGGTTACTCTTCAGAGGGTCAGTGTGGACTGGTTGGGCTGAAGGGCCTGTTTCCACACTGTAGGGAATCTAATCTAATCTAATGAGCACCCACATCGATTTTCCCCAGGGTTTTTCCTCTTACCATATTGTGCACTCTAGAATTGGATCTTCCAAAATGCATCAGCTCGCATTTGCCTGATTTGAACTCCACCTGCCATTTCTTCACCCAACTCTCTATCTGTGTTCAGCTGTATTCTCTGGCAGTCCCCTTCACGATCTGCTACTTCACCAATCTTAGTGTCATCTGCAGATTTGCTAATCAGACCGCCTATACCTTCCTCCAGATCATTTATGTATATCACAAACAGCAGTGGTCCCAGCACGGATCCCTGTGGAACGCCACTGGTCAAAGTACTCCATTTTGACAAACTCAATTCGACTACTACTCTCTGTCTCCTGTTGTCCAGCTCGTTCTCTATCCATCTAGCTTGTTCACCCTGAACCCCATGCGACTTCACTGTCTCCATCAGCTTACCATGGGGAACCTTATCAAACGCCTTACTGAAGTCCATGTATATGACATCTACAGATCTTCTCTCATCTATTAACTTTGTCACTTCCTCAAAGAATTCTACCAAGTTGGTAAGACATGACCTTCCCTGTACAAAGCCATGCTGCCTATCACTGATAAGCCCATTTTCTTCCAAATGTAAATACATCCTATCCCTCAGTATCTTCTCCAGCAATGACACCATTGATGTCAGGCTCCTGCTACTCTTCTTAAACAAGGGGACAACATTGGCAATTCTCCATTCCTCTGGGACCTCATCTGTATTCAAGGTTGTTGCAAAGATATCTGTTAAAGCCCCAACTATTTCCTCTCTCGCTTCCCTTAGTAACGTGTGATAGATCACACCTAGACCTGGGGACTTGTCGACCTTAATGCCTTTTAGAATACCCAACACTTTCTCCCTCCTTATACCAACTTGACCTAGAGTAATCAAACATCTATCCCTAACCTCAAAATCCGTTATGCCTCTCTCCTTGGTGAATACCAATGCAAAGTACTAATTAAGAATCTCACCCATTTTCTTTGACTCCATGCATAACTTCCTTCCTTTGTCCTTGAGTGGGCCAATCTTTTCTCTAGTTACCCTCTTGCTACTTATGTATGAATAAAAAACTTTGGGATTTTCCTTAACCCTGGTTGCTAAAGCTATTTCATGACCCTTTTAGCCCTCTCAATTTCTCATTTCAGGTTGGTCCTACTTTCACAATATACTTCCAAAGCTTCATCTGTTTTCAGTTGCCTAGACATTATATATGTTTCCTTTTTCCTCTTAGCTCGTCTCACCATTTCACCTTCCATCCATGATTCCCTAATCTTACCTTTTCTGTCTCTCATTTTCTCAGCAACATGTCTGTCCTGCACTCTAATCAACTTCTCTTTAAAAGCCTCCCACATATCAAATATGGATTTACCCTCAAACAGCTGCTCTCAACCCACTTAAAACAAATGCATCTCAGACCACCATCCCTTTGTGTTCTGGTGAGCCATCTCCCCCAACAGTGTCCTAAACGGTATACCTGTTTTGGAAGGAGATGTCTGCAGGGGACACCTGCATTGCCATCCTGCTCTTTCTCTACCTTTTGGTCACCCATTCCCATTCCCTTTCTCCCTCAGCTTTGCTAATCTGTGGTGTGATGAATTCATTACACGTGCTATTCATGACCACCTCAGCATCCTGGATGCTCCAAAGTCAGTCCACCTGCAGCTCCACAGCCATCATGAAGTCTAACAAGAACTGCAGCTGGACACACTTCCTGCACGTGAAGGAGTCCGGGACATCAGCTACATGGAGCTCCTACACTGAGCAAGAGGAGCATAACACGGGATCTCATGCCATTTTTACTCTCAAGCTTAAGTTAGTCCAACTATAATGTCAAAGGATAGATAATTGAAATGAAAAAATTTTTTTTTACCAACCACACAATAAAAAAAGAAAAGCTTTACCTTACCAATATACCACTGAGTCTTTTTTGGTTAGAGGAGGAGGATGGGTGGGAGGCACTACAAGTGTAGTATTCCAGATTTAGCCACTGCCCAAATATATCAGCTCACTCACCTTCTCAAAGCACAATTCGACCACTCCCACTCAGCTTCTTGCTCTCACTGCTCCTGCTGCTGTAACTGGAGGCCACTGACTCGCGAAGTAAGTTGTTTGTGAGGATAATTTACCTTCCCAGCAGCCCGCGGTCCTCGCTCTCACCGCTCCTGTTACTACTGCAAAATGGAGGCTGCTGACTCTCGAGGTAAGCTAAAGTTTCTACTAAGGTGTTTTCCCTGACTTGCTCTACAAAAGTTTTTATTTCTAGGGGATGAACAATACTTCTTTCTGATCCCAGTAAAGTTGTCTTCAAAATGCCATAAAAACTTCTAATCGCTGGGTTTTCCAAGTGAAAATCAATCCTTAATTGTTCTGAAACGAAACAAAGATGTTGGTCTTCTGTGTTCACATTGCCTGTGTGAACCACCACACGCTCAACAATTTTCCATGAATTCTCCAAAGGTTGATTAGGCCATTGCAGTAGAATAACTGTGCGATCTAGTTTTATTTTAGAAACTTTCATTAATGTAACAAATACAAATATGCCACTACTTTGAAATCCAATCTCTAAAAATTTTACATACCTCTTTCATTAACAAGGTCCAATCCATTGTTGTTGATTTGGTGAGTTTTGCTTGAAAGTTTGTGGACCAAGCTTTAAGAAAGTCAGTGCGATTTGTTTGACAGTACCCTCATTAGATGTAGAAGATGTAGCAGAGGCTCTGCTGTTGGAACTTCTGTAGCCTTCTTATGTACTGTTGATACACTGTCCAGTTCTCACTGCAGGACCATGATTCTCAGACTGGGACCTGGGAGTCTTGGTCTAGGGATGATAAAAGGAAAGGGAATCCCCTTCTTAGAGAATCTGCAGAGGAGGGCATGCCAAACTGAATATTAATGAGGCAAGTTGGGACATTGAGAGGCAATAGACAAGACAATAGACAATAAGTGCAGGAGTAGGCCATTCTGCCCTTCGAGCCTATACCACCATGCAACATGATCATGGCTGATCATCCTTAATCAGTATCCTGTTCTTGCCTTATCTCCATAACCCTTGATTCCACTATCCTTGAGAGCTCTATCCAACTCTTTCTTAAATGAATCCAGAGACTGGGCCTCCACTGCCCTCGGGGGAAGAGCATTCCACACAGCCACCACTCTCTGGGTGAAGAAGTTTCTCCTCATCTCTGTCCTAAATGGTCTACCCCATAATTTTAAGCTGTGTCCTCTGGTTTGGCACTCACCCATGTGCCCACTCACTCCTGCCGCCAGAGTGTCCAAACCTTTAATAATCTTATATGTCTCAATCAGATACCTTCTCAGTCTTCTAAACTCAAGGGTATACAAGCCCAGTCGCTCCAGTCTTTCAGTGTAAGGTAATCCCGCCATTCCAGGAATTGACCTCGTGAACCTACGCTGCACTCCCTTAATAGCCAGAACGTCTTTCCTCAAATTTGGAGACCAGAACTGCACACATCTTTCCTCAAATTTGGAGACCAGAACTGCACACAGTACTCCAGGTGTGGTCTCACCAGGGCAGAAGAACCTCTTTGCTTCTATACTCAATCCCTCTTGTTATGAAGGCCAGCATGCTATTAGCCTTCTTCACTACCTGCTGTACCTGCATGCTTACCTTCATTGACTGGTGTACAAGAACACCCAGATCTCTCTGTACTGCCCCTTTCCCTAAATTGATTCCATTTAGGTAGTAATCTGCCTTCCTGTTCTTGCCACCAAAGTGGAAAACCATACATTTATCCACATTAAACTCCATCTGCCATGCATCTGACCACTCACCTAAACTGTCCAGGTCACCCTGTAATCTCCGAACATC
>NC_057712.1:55035112-55044390 GCF_004010195.1 Chiloscyllium plagiosum
GTAATATATTCCCCTGTTTCTGTCTTCAAGAGCCCAATTTTAGTCTTCACCATTTTTTTGCTTTTCACATACCTAAAAAAACTTTTACTATCCTCCTTTATATTGGTGGTCAGCCACGGCCACCCACGCCTCCTCCTAGGATCTATCTTCCTTTTTGGGGTGAATTGATCCTGCAACTTCTGCATTATGCACAGAAATGTCTGCCATTGTTCCTCCTCTGTCATCCCTGCTAAGGTATTGCACCATTGAACGTTGGCCAGCTCCTCCCTCATAGCTCCATAGTTCCCTTTATTCAACAGAATTATTGTCACTTCCGATTGTACCCACTCCCTCTCAAATTGCAGATTGAAGCTTATTGTATTAAGTGTTTAACAATCAATAATTTCTTTTAATTTTCAGCTCACTGCTGTCTAGTGAGAAACTCGCCGTACTGTTCATCAGAAGCTTAAACAATGAAGCTAAGTGCTGCCAGAGTGAAGGTAAGCTTCACTCGACTTTTTGTCCACATTGGCCACAGATCTCACCATAGCCCATGTTACTCAGACCTCTACAAGATTCCACCTTTTTTTTACTTATAGAAAGACTAACTTAAGGATTCAGATCAATTATCCTCAATCATTAACTTTGCGCCACATGAAAACCATGCTTCGTTTTGATTACCCCTTTCTCCCATAATCTTTTGCAATGCAAATCTTTTACCTGAATGCATTTCCTATTGTGCATTAGCATATGTCATAACATAGGTGGTACTTGTAGCATTTCCATGCTGTTTTCCTTAACAGAGTTATCACTTCCACTTGAGATTGATAAGTGACTTAGGTTCAGTTTACATGTAAATGTAAGGCTGGTTTGCCTTCTGATCTTGCAATTACACTACAACTAATTCATACACCTTTATTCAAGATGCTAATGCCTAGTCATTGACAACCTGGTTATGTGTTCTCATCCTGGTCCTTGGCACATTGGCATTTTCAACTCTTAAAATTCTTTAGAGGAAGCGAAGGTGGATTTAATAACAGGAAATGAGGAAATACCTGAGGTATTTTGTGTCAGTTGTCACATGGAAGACACAAATAATATGCCAATAATTGATGACGACGCTACGGCAGATGAGGGCCTAGAAACAATCATTATGATTAAAGAGACAATATTGGCCAAGCTAATGGGGCTAAAGGTAGACAAGTCTCCTGGCCCTGATGGAATGCACCCCACGGGATGAAAAGTGATGATGAGGGAAATAGCAGATGCACTCAGTAATTTACCAAAATTTGGTTGATTCTGGGGGAGTCCTATCAGATGTGACGCCACTGTTTAAGAAAATGGTAGATAAAAGGCAGATAACAATAGGCACTTTGGCTTAACTTCTGCAACGGGGTTTTGAATCTATAATCAAGGAAAAAAATAGCAAGATACCTGGATAGAAATTGCCCCATTGAGCAGACACAGAATGGATCTATGAAAGGCAGGTCATGTTGAACTAATTTACTGGAATTCTTTGAGGACATTACAAGCACGGTGGACAATGGCGAACCAGTGGATATGGTGTATCTGGATTTCCAGAAGGCATTCAACAAGGCGTCAAACAAAAGGCTGCTGCATAAGTTAAAGATGTATGGCATTATAGGTAATGTATTAACATGAAGAAATTTGGTAACTAACAGGTAGCAAAGAGTCGGTAAAAATGGGTGTTTTTTTTGGCTGGTGATCAGTGGCTAGTGGTATGCCTCAGGGATCAATGTTGGGATTGCAATTGTTTACAAATTACATCAATGATTTAGAGTTGGGAACAAGTGTAATGTGTCAAAGTTCTCAGACTAAACCAGAATAAGTGGTAGAGCAAAGATGCAGAAGATACAAAGGTGTAGAGGGATATAGATAGATTAATTGAGTGGGCATGGATCTGACAGATGGAGTACAATGTTGGTAAATGTGAGATTATCCACTTGATAGGAATAACAGCAAAATGGATTGTTATTTAAATGGTGAACATTGCAGCATGCTGCTGTGCAGAGGGACCTGGGTGTCCATGTGCATGAATCACAAAAAGTTAGTTTGCAGGGCCTCAGCTAATTAAGAAGAAATTGGAATATTGTCCTTCATTGCGAGAGGGATAGAGTTTAAAAATAGGGGGATTAGGCTGCAGCTGTAAACCGTTTTGGTGAGGCCACACCTGGAGTACTGTGTATTGTTTTGCTCTCCTTCCTTGAGAAGGGATTTGCTGGCACTGGAGGGGGTTCATGAGGTTAATTCTGGAATTGAGAAGGTTGCTTTATGAGGAGCGATTGCATAGATTGGGACTCTAATCATTGGAATTTTGAAGAATGAGTGGATCTTGTAGAAAAGTGTAATATTGTGATGGAAATAGATACAATAGAAGCAGGGTTTCTTTTTCCACTGGCAAGTGAAACTAGCACTAGGAGGCATAGTCTCAAAATAAGGGGGAGGAGATTTAGGACTGAGTTGAGAAGGAATGTTTGTGAATCTGTGAAATTCCTTGCCCAGTGAAGCAGTTGAGGCTACCTTGTTCAATGTTTTTAAGACAAAGATACATTTGTGAACAGTAAAAATTAAGGATTAAGGTGAACGGGTGGGTAAGTGGAGCTGAGTCCAATAAAAGATCAGCCATGATCTTATTTAATGGGCCAGATGGCCTACTCCTACTGCTATTTCTTACGTTCTTATGTAGCCGTAACACAACATTCCCCAACTTCGATATAAAATTGCATGGACAAAGAGTAAAAATATTTAGGATACCTTTAGTGTAATAGCAAACCTATTTACACAGATACAAGAACTGTAAAATCATATAATATTTTAAAAGTTTGAGTCTGTGTAATGTATAGATGGTTTGATAGGTGTTGAAGATCTTACAGTAGTGTAACTTTCTGGAGGTTTAGACTTGGAAATTCTTGATGTGTAGATGTGTTGAAATCTTATGTGATGTTGATATATTGATTGGTGTCATGTTGATCTTCCACATGTTCGTTATCTGAGTACATCTTTTTGTGTGTTCTCTGCATCATATTGTACAGTTCCCTGAGTTGGCTTCTGTTTCTTCTCGATGTTACTCTATTGGTTGTTGGGACATTATAGTGTTTAGACTCACTGTGTATGTTTAATACCTCTGTGAGTAACCAGGTCCACCCCGCACCCCACACTCCCCAAACCCACCCTGCACTTCCATTGCCACCACACAAGGTGTAAAACCTACGCCCACACCTTCTCCCTCACCACCATTCAAGACCCCAAAGGATCCTTCCATATCTGGCAGAGATTTTCCTGCACATCCAAACACCTCATCCAACATCCCTACCCTTATGTCTGACTAACTGGTCTGTAATTACCTAGCTTATCCCTGCTACCGTTCTTGACCAATGTTAGCTGTCATTTAGTCACCTGACCTCTCACCTGTGGCCAGTGAAGTATTAAATGTGTCCATCAGGTCCTGGGGATTATGCATCTGTATGCCCACTAAAAAATCTAATACTTCTGCCTTATTAATCTTAATGTGTTCTAGAACCTCATCATTGCAACTGAAATCACCTGCTGCAGTGTCTTCCTCCTCTGTGAATACAGATGAGAAGTGTTCATTTAAGACCTCACTCGCCGACACTGGCTCAATGCACAGGTTGCCACTTTGATCTCTACTAGGTTTCCCCCCTTTCCCTAAAAATATCTTTACTCTTAATAATCTTATAAAAAACCTTGGGGTTTTTCTTAATCCCATC
The DNA here is from genome assembly GCF_004010195.1 of Chiloscyllium plagiosum. Classification (NCBI taxonomy): domain Eukaryota; kingdom Metazoa; phylum Chordata; class Chondrichthyes; order Orectolobiformes; family Hemiscylliidae; genus Chiloscyllium; species Chiloscyllium plagiosum. The sequence continues at coordinate 55,038,841 of NC_057712.1, forward strand.
TGCCAAAAATATTTTATGGGCCCTCTTTGGTCTCTTAATTCCCTTTTTAAGCAACCTCCTACACTCCCCATAATTTTGAAGGACCTTTTTTGAATGTACCTGACATATGCTTCCTTCTTTTTCTTTATTAAACTCTCAATGTCTCTTGACACCAACAGTTTTCTGGACTTTCTGCCCTTGCCCTTCGGAAGAACATGCTGACCCTGAATTCTCACCGTACTACTTTTAAAATACTTTTACTTTCTAAACGTAATCCAATCTGAAAGTAGCTGGTCCCAGACTATGTTTGCCGGATCATGTTTAATGATACTGAAATCAGCTACCACCAGTTTAGATACTTAATTTCTACCCTTATCACTTTCCATAATGACTTTTAAACTTAAGAGTTAGGGTCATTATTCCCAAAATGTTCATCCATGAAACTTCTGCCACTTAACCAGCTTGATTCCCTAAGATTAGGTCCACACTGCCCATCTATAGGAATATGTACCTTTTGGAATAAAAATTTCTCCAAGGTGAACTTTAAAAATTCCTACCCTGTGTAATCCTTTCACTTACGGCAGTTCCAGTTATGTTCGCAAAATTGAGGTTGCCTCCGATTATAACCCTGTTTCTCTCACTCCTTTCTGTGGTTTGCCTAGATAGCTGCTTCTCTATCTCCCTCTGACTTTTGGAAGGTTGTGGAATAATCCCAGTAATTAATCGCCCTTTTTTCATATTTCTAAGCTCTATCTGGGTGGCCTCATTTGAAGACAACTTCCAGGAGACATCCTCATTACTGTAGTGTTGGTTGCCTTCTCTCCTCTGATGCTGCTAGATCTGCTGAGTTTTTAGAACAATTTCTGTTTTTGTTTTTGATTTTCAGCATCCACAGTTCTTTCAGTTTTTGTTTGCCCCCCCCATAAAGGATATTGGAGCCATTCCAATTCAGGTGCAATCTGACTAGCTTGCACAGGTCCCACCCAACCCCAGAAGCTATGCCAATGATCTAAAAAATCTAGAGCCCTCCCTCCTGGGCAATCTCTTCAGCATTGCTTTCATATGGCCTATCTTTTTATTCCGGTACTCAGCAGTACTTGGCATTGGGAGTTATCTAGAGATTAAAGAGGAAAACAATTAAGATTGTAATGTACTATTTGACTCCCTAAATTCCTGCTTTGTGTTCTTTTTCTTTTAGCTATGTCATTGGTACGGACATGTACCATGACTGCTGCCTGTTCACCCTTCCCTTTCAGAATGACCTGCGGCTTCTCTGAGTTATCCATATCTTGGCACTAGGGAGGCAACATATTATTTGAAAGTCTTGTCTGCTGTCACAGGACCACATGTCTGTTTACCTTATAATCAAAGCCCCTATCATTAAAGCTCTCCCAGTCTTTTTCCTCCTCTGCTTTGTCACAAAGTTGGGTAGAGTAATTATAGATTGGGAGGCAGGAAGTTAGAATATGGTGTTTGTAAAAATGTAAAATAGGGAAAGCATTGCATGACTCCTTTAAAAAAATCATGTGCTTTTCCTGTGCTTAGACATTTAAAATGGATGACTGCTAGCAGCAGCTTGAAAGTTTGCAGGTACATAGAGAGCACCTGAACTGAAACATTTGTATCAAAAGGCCATGCAGTTAGCAGGTGAAGCAGCAGTTTTTACCAAGACAACACTGTTTTGAATATAGCCAATCTATTTGAACCAGATACTTAGATACCAAAAATCTATTAAATTTAATTCTGATGGTTTTGAGAACATAGGACCAATCCTATTGTAAGAAATACTGATATGTAATCAAGGGTAAAAATGAAGTGGGCAGTTGGACAAAGACTCCAGCGCTAGCTGTCAAATGCCAGAGCCAACAGCCCTCAGCTCTCGAGAGAATCGCTGGCTGCAGCCTCCTCTATGTCTTACAGAAAGCACCATCTAAATAACAGTGGAACCAACGCCACAGCTAATTAATATTCCTGACAGAAGAATCGGTAGAGAAGGCACAGAACATTCCGGAAGACACACAACCTGGCTGTAATTTTGAAAGTCTAAATTATTTTAATATATGAATAGGACCTGTACTTGTTGCAACAGCATACCATTAGAATCTTGCTTCATTCAGGAATAGATAGTAGAAGGGATTTTTTCAGTTAGTTACTTTAGTTAGTTTGCTCACAGTTAGAGTTAGATAAATAAATTGTTTATTGTTGATTTTGAGGTGAGTGTCAGCGATTTATTTTATTTAACCACTCAAGGTTGCTGAAAAGCAAGTTACACCACTTTTCGCACTCATTTTACAGATTATAGGGTGAGGTGCTCCTCTCTGGGTGCTTTGGATTTAGTTCTTGGAGGGAAAGGTCAACCTCTGCTTTATAATAGCTGTGCAGCAGAGCCAACTGTAGTGCCGTAAACCTGACTGTTGTTGCTTTCCACAAGAGGTCAGTCCTCCCAACAGTATATCTGTTTGAGAAGGAGATGGCCATAGGGAACACCTGCACTGCCTGCCCATGCTTATTAGTCTTCCTGGTGGCCACCCAATGCTTTTCTGCCTGTGTAACCCCTATTTGTGATATGACCGGTTTGCAATATATGCTATCCACGATGCCTGCAGCATCATAGACACTCCATTGTGAGTCCATCTGGAACTCCAGCTGCTCCATATGGTCAATCAGGAGCTGCAGCTGAACACACTTCCTGCATGTATGGTCACCATGGATTTTGGAAGTGTCTCTGGTTTCCCACATTTTGCAGGAGGAGCAATGCATTGGCTATACTCTCCTGTCATTGTGAACTTCATCAGCTGCAGACAATAAACTAGAGGCCAATTACTCAACCAAATCTACCAGTATACCAAGTAGACCGAATGGAACTCATTGTGTTTACTGTAGGTGCACTTTGAATATCCTTTTACTGTCTGAATATTGAAAATTTGAAAACTTCGGTGAAAATCTGTTGTGACTTTGGACTCGTGGGACTGAGTATAGATGTCTAAATTTAGACATCTTATGTGCAAATGTACCCAGGTTGCATAACTTTCCTTTTGCATCTTTGGGATAGTATTACATCAGGCCAAGGGCCAATGTACATGACAGATACCTTCACATTTTATATCGTCCATTCTATAAGCCTCTCTTGTATGTGATCACTACACATCTGGGAGGGTCAATTGACGGAGTTGCATCTTTTCTAAGTTGCAATACAACATCACCTCTGAAGTCTGCTATTGTGCTGACTCTGTCTGTTATATTTGTCACAAGTCACAAGTCCTGAATTAATTTAATGCATGTATTCCTGTCCTGACTGCTGTGATAAATAATTTGATGATTTCTTGAATGGTTAGATACTGAATTCTGTATATGCTGGTACATGCTCCACAAATGTTGGTCCATTTGTGTACAGTAGGTCGAATAATTGTAGTTTCTATGAAGTATTCCCATTGGTACATTTGATTGTCAACATAACAATGCAAGAGATTCATGTCCCATTACATGCAGATAATCTTGCTGTTGTAAGTAATATCATTGGCTGCCAATGATCTAGACATATATTTTTCAGACTTCTCACTGGTTGATCTTTGCAATGCTGTTGTATCAATTTTTGTCTTGAGTATGCTTACCAATGCCCTTTAAGCATATGATGTTTGTAGTGACAGAAGTTTCTAACTATTTGTAAATGTGAAATTTTGTGTGGACAAAGTCAATATGGAAAACCTATTTGTCTTCTGTTTGAAGGCTCTTCCACCCTTGATCTTGACACTGGTCAAATTTGTTACTAACTGTGTCAGTGCAGGTCTCTGGCAAACTTGCTGTTGTTACTGCCAAATGTTGCATGTGCATTTTGCTTGTTTGCATCCAATTTTAGCCCCGATCACATTTCTGCAACAAGATTTGTTTCATAATCCAGTTCTTTTGCTCTGCGTGACTTCCAAAGATCTTTGAATATAAGACAACTGCATGGTGGGTGCAACAGATTACATTTCTCACACAGGCTTGCTTTCATTCAGTATCCTGGCTGTTGTGCCAATACTGGCAGCGACTCCTAATGCTTGAAGGTTTTGTTGTCTTTCTACAATGGCTTCTTATTTTTGCTATCTTTTAGTAGTATGTCAGTGTCATGACCTTTCCTTTTCCTCCAAGAGTCCTTTTCAAGAAGGGGTGATGTGTGTTGTAGTTATAGGCGGCTCCAGTACCAACTAAGACAGTTCATCCTCTTAGAAATCACAGTTCTTGTCTTTGTCATAGCACCTATTGATGATCAATTGATTCTTATAGTTGTCTGTAAGATATCAGCTTTAGACATTGAATTCTTATTTTTACATAAAGCTGATCCTCCAGCATTTCCCATAGCATAGATCACACTCTTGTTCTTTTGAGACAAGTATGAAGTGTTGACTGTGTGTGACCCTTCATTTCTAATGACTTTTCTTTTACCATTTGCTTATTCAGTCCTACAGCAGTGAATTTAGTTCTATTCTTTATTTCAAAACCAATTCAAATCGAAGATTTGGTTTTGTTGGGTATCTTCCTGAAGTTAGTTAATTTTCAAATGTAACAATATATAGGGGGTTACACTAGAAAGACAATAAATCTGGTCTATTATTGCAGTAATGCAGTGATTATTTTTCTTTTGCTGTATTTTATTCTTCCCTCTGCTGGTTCCATTTGCAGCTCAAAGTTTGTTTTTGGAGCAATTTTTCCTTATTGAACCAGAGTGTCACAACCAAAAAGCTTCTAAACCCCAATGTGCATTTCCTTGCTCCGTGCACAGATCATTGATCAGGCCAGCTCACAAATCAAGTAGTCACTGTGTACTCAGTTCCATTTGTACCTTGATTTTTCTTCTTCTCTGCTCCTGGTGTAAATGTAACTTCTAATGCTTTAATCTTGTTTGAAGCATTTCCATTAGTTGTAACGTTTGCATTGCTTCCTTTATTTTAGGAAATATCACTGCTGATCACCATGTTGTATTCTTGAATTGTTTCCCTCGTGAAGAATTCATACTAGATTGTTTATGGCGTATGATTTATGTGAAAATCGCAAGCAGGCTTGCTTAATAGACAAACTGATCTTTTACAACTACACAGTAACTTATCTGTACATGTTTTGTATCCCATGCTGCTGGAGTCCTTTTGACTACTGGTCATGTAGTGCCGTCCTGGTCCTTGGCTCATTAACATACTTGGCTCTTAGAGTTAGTAACATAGCGTTGCAGTAACTATTTACTTCCTTTATCCATCTAGGTATAGCTGTGGTGAACAGTTTCTGCCTACCATTCTCTTTAAAACATATTTAAGAATTTATTCAAGCATCTTTAGTGGTCAAATTATATTGATCATGTCTCGGGAGTAATTGCATATCATTCAGTTTTCCTTGAGGAATCCTATGAACTATCTGATAGTTTTTAAAACATTTTCTATACCACATTTCGTAGAGTCGTAGAGATGTACAGCATGGAAACAGACCCTTCGGTCCAACCTGTCCATGCCGACCAGATATCCCAACCCAATCTACTCCCACCTGCCAGCACCCAGCCCATATCCCTCCAAACCCTTCCTATTCATATACCCATCCAAATGC
>NC_057712.1:55044750-55051633 GCF_004010195.1 Chiloscyllium plagiosum
TAAACCTATGCCTTCTAGTTCTGGACTCCCCGACCTCAGGGAAAAGACTTTGTCTATTTATCCTATCCATGCCCCTCATAATTTTGTAAACCTCTATAAGGTCACCCCTCAGCCTCCGACACTCCAGGGAAAACAGCCTCAGCCTGTTCAGCCTCTCCCTATAGCTCAAATCCTTCAACCCTGGCAACATCCTTGTAGATCTTTTCTGAACCCTTTCAAGTTTCACAACGTCTTTCCGATAGGAAGGAGACCAGAATTGCACAGAATATCCCAACAGTGGCCTAACCAAGTCCAGTCTCCCCAATGTAGAGGAGACCCATCGGGAGCAACGGATACAGTAAATGACGTTTGGAAGTGCAGGTGAAACTTTGATGGATGTGGAAGGCTCTTTTGGGGCCTTGGACAGTGGTGAGGGGGGAGGTGTGGGCACAGGTTTTGCAATTCCTGCAGTTGCAGGGGAAGTTTCTGGGAAGGTATTAGGTACTTGGTCAGGTCCACACCCCCATACTTCCAGATTAGTTTGCATAGTAGACACAATGGTGAACCTGCCAATCTGTCACTCTCTTTGGAGCTGACTGCTGGATATTCAATTTGGCTTCAGTGTGGCAGGAAAAAAGTGCTATTTTTAACTAGTGTATTGTAAGTGGTAAAATCATAAAGTGGGTAAATCAATGATGCACGCCACTTCTTTCTGAGAACATAAACTTCAGTTCATAAAAAAAGTTCTAACTATTTTTAGATGTTTTGGGAATTAATAAATACCTGTCTGCCATAATGATCCCTCAACTATTAGATTGGTCAGGCTGTTAAACCAAAGTTAGTATGGATCCACCTGCCCCCAAGGAGAGGTTTACAAAATCATGAGCGGCATGGATAGGATAAATAGACAAAGTCTTTTCCCTGAGATGGGGGAGTCCAGAACTAGAGGGCATAGTTTTGGGGTGAGAGGGGAAAGATATAAAAGAGACCTAAGGGGCAACTCTTTCACACAGAGAGTGGTACGTGTATGGAATGAGCTGCCAGAGGAAGTGGAGGCTGGTACAATTGCAACATTTAAAAGGCATCTGAATGGTTTTATGAATAAGAGGGGTTTGGAGGGATATGGGCCGGGTGCTGGCAGGTGGGAATAGATTGGGTTGGGATAGCTGGTCAGCATGGACAAGTTGGACCGAAGGGTCTGTTTCCGTTCTGTACATCTCTATGACTCTACGACTGTAACTCCTTTTAATGCTTGAGTTTTGAGTTTTGATGAGTGTCTCATAGCAATCTTTAGTTCAATTCTATCTTCCCATTTTGTTGTCCAATTCTCTGAATGACTGTCCCAAACAGACCCTTCCTGATCTCGGCTTCAACCTCTGAAATTATCTTTACTTCTCACTTGTAAGAATCTCTTGCTGTCTTGCCTTCCAGTCTGTTTTATATATGTTGACACAAGATTCCATTTTAACAGACTTAGGAAAGCCTGAGCATTGGTCTTTGTTGAGTAGAATTATCTCTTTGACTGAACAGGCATTGTGAAAAAGTCTGAAAATGTTATCTTCTGTCTGTTTCAACTTTGGAATGTTTTTGGAGAATCTTTCTTAATAAGAAGGGAAGAGATTTTTGGAATGTATTAATTTCATAAAATCATTTGACAGCCATTTCATATAGTATCGTGATCACTTAATTGTGATTTGATAATGGAGATTTTGTTAATGGGCCTGGAAAATTAATAGCAGATTCATCTTTGTTTATTACACTTTTCTTCCATTTGTTTGAATTTTCAGAAGAATTCTGACGCTAAACTGATGGCACATCATTACGGAATAAAATCTCTCCGTCCCAACTACTACGAAGCTGGACCTTGAACAGTTTACTTACTCCAGTAACATGGAGATGCTTTTATTAGAGTCTTCAAATTGATTAGATTGCTGCCATAAATGAATTAAAATAATACGCTTAAACCTTTATTCTCCCACACTGCTATACCTCTCTTTTTTCAAAAAATGACTTCAGTAATATTTCCATGGATGGTAAGACTTTCCTGATTAAGGGCTTTTGCCCGAAACATTGATTTTCCTGCTTCTCGGATGCTGCCTGACTTGCTGTGCTTCTCCAGCACCACTGTAATCTAGACTCTGGTTTCCAGCATCTGCAATCCTTGTTTTTACTTTTCATGTTGCACTGTTGTGCTGTAATTAAAATTTTGACAAACGTCATAGAAAGTCTCTTCACCTTGATTTTATCATTCTGTTACATTTCCATCTAAACACTTTCTGGAGTTATTTTTACAACCTCATAGGCATCCCTTTGGCCTTATGAAATTCGAGTGCTGCTTTCTAGATGCAGTGGCTCTTGGTTAATGGTAGTGTCAGTAGTTGGCATTTTATGCTTGTCAATAAATACAATGCTGCCAGGTAGAGCTGATAGCCATGGTGGCACTGTCAATCCACATTAGCAGTAGAAGCACTGCCACCAGATGTGTTGGCACTTTGCATTCAGCAAATAGAAGCAGCTGAATCTTTGCATTGCATTGTGAAAGCAAGGTCAGAAAATGCACTGAGCATGTTTGTTGGCTGCAGTAACACTGTCACTGAATTTGACAGTAAGAACACTGTCACCAGATATATTGGTCATGTAGATGATGGTATTGGCAGCATTGTTGCCAGATGTAGTTGGCACTAGGTTACTGGCAGAAGTAGTCCTGTGACTCTGCATTCATTATTAGAACCAGTTGCACACAAAGCTTGGCAGTAGAAGCAGTGTCACCAGATGCAGTTGCTATTCGGTGAATAACAGGGATGTTTGGCATGCAAAATAGTCAAGATGCTCACACATTATGGCTATTCTCTTTGTCCTTAAAAGTCTAAGCATTCTAAACATTTGTTATTCTTTGCACTCTTGTATAATTTAGAATATTTATCTGCAGGTAAGAAAATTCAATGACTTAAATTTCATGCAACCATTAAGAAAAAATATCCAACTTGAGTGTTTCTTTATTACATACTCAGATATTCAATTGCAAATGTTGCAGCTTGGCTTTAAGATTAAAAACAAATATTAATTCAATTCTTCAATTTTGCTATTGTCTATAAACCTGGTAGTTCCATTATGGGATACTAAGCTGTTTTTTTCTCTCCTGAAGTGAAGATGTTTTTCTGCATTACTGATCATTAATTTTGGATGTTGGTCATCACTATCAGGCAAATAAGGGCATGCCTGGAGCAGAAAATGAATCATTCCTGTATGATTATGTCATAGTTCACACCATAGAAATAAAGTTCAACTAAGCCATTACACTGCTAAAGTAATCCTTTATCTACCACACCTAATTCACTTTTCCATTGATTTTAATAGAACTATGAAAAGTCACAAAATATAAATCACTGAATAAATTTAATCATGTTATTTTGAAATCTGTATATTTTCAATGTTTTATTTGTTTAGAATATTATTCCTGACATGCAAAATCTTAATAATTGAGGAAAAATGTGTTTAGAGTGATTCAATTGGCTGATCTTCTCCATTAATTTATCAGTAGATTTTCTTGCGTATTTGTTTAAAATAACAGATGACTGGAAGCTTTAGTAATTTTTAATGAATTGTTGGCCAATATCCATCCTTATTTTTGATCAGCACATTGCCTGCAGTGAGGGAAGTTATCTAAGATTACAGAGAAATCTTATTCAATTGAGTCAATGGGCTGAGGAGTGGCAGATGGAGGTTAAGTTGGATAAATGTGAGATATTGCATTTTGGTAATGCAAACAAGAACAGGACTAATGCATTTAGTAGTAGGGCCTTGGTTAGTATTGTAGAACAGAGAGACCTAGGGGTTCAGGTAAATAATTCTTTCAAATTTGCATCACAGATAGAAAGGATGGTTAAGAAGACATTTAGCACCCTTGCCTTCTTTGCTCAGACCTTTGAATATGGCAGTTGGGATGTCATGTTCAGGTTGTACAGGACATCACTGAGGACTCTTCGGGAGTACTGTGTGCAATGCTGGTCGCCCTGTTATAGAAAGGATATTGTTAAAATGGAGAGAGCTCAGAAAGGACTTACCAGGATGTTGCTGGGAATGGAGGGTTTGAGTTAAACAAATAGACTGGAACATTTTTCACTGAAGTATGGGAGGTTGAAGGGTGATTTTAGAGAGGTTTATAAAATTATAGAACATTGCAGTGCAGTGCAGGCATTTCAGTCCTTGATGTTGCGCTGAACCTATGAAATCAATCTGAAGCCCATCTAAATTACACTATTCCATTATCATCCAATGACCATTTAAATGCCTTTGAAGTTGGCGAGTACTACTGTTGCAGGCAGAGTGTTCCACACCCTTACTACCCTCTGAGTAAAGAACCTACCTCTGACATCTGTCCCATATCGATGACTCCTCAATTTAAAGCTATGTTCTGTTGTGCTAGTCATCACCATCCAAGGAAAAAGGCTCTCACAGTCCACCCTATCTAATCCTCTGATCATCTTGTATGTCCCTTTTAAGTCACCTCTCAACCTTCTCTCCAACAAAAAGTGCTCTTCCCTCAAGTCCTTCAGCCTTTCCTTTAAGACCTTCCCTCCATACCTGGTAAATCTCCTCTGACCTTTCCAGTGCTTCCACATCCTTCCTATAATACGGTGATCAGAACTGTATGCAGTATTCCAAGTATTGTAGCCGCAACAGAATCTTGTACAGTTGCAACATGACCTCATGATCACATTTGTCTAATATATCATTTCAGTTGCATGACACTGTGATTTTTTGCTATAAATTCTGTATCTTATGGTCCTGCTTCACATACACCTGATGAATGAGCAGTGCCATGAAAGCTAGTGCTTCCAAATAAACCTGTTGGACTATTACCTGGGGTTGTATGGTTTTTAACTTGGTCTGTAATTACTAGGGTTGTCTCGACTCCCCTTCTTGAACAAGTAGACTACATTTGCCATTCTCCAATCTTCTGACACTATTGCTGTAGACATTGATGCCATAAAGATCAAAGCCATAGGCTCTGCAAGTTTCTGCAAGTTCCTCCCTCGCTTCCCAGAGAATCCTAGCGTAAATTAAATCCAGCCCAGGGGACTTAATATTTTCACACTCTCCAGAATTGCTAACACCTCCTCCTTATGAACCTCAATCCTGTCTAGTCTAATAGCCTGTATCTCAGTATTCTCCTCAACAACATGGTATTTTTCTAGCATGAATACTGACTAAAAATATTTATTTAGCGCCTCTCCTATCTCCTCAGACTCGACGCACAAGTTCCCATTACTGTCCTTGACTGGCCCTAATTTTACTCCAGTCATTCTTTTATTCCTGACATAGCTATAAAAACCTTTCGGGTTTTCCTTGATCCTACTTGCCAAAGACTTCTCATGTCCCTTCCTGGCTCTTCTGAGCTCCCTCTTTAGGTCCTTCCTGGCTAATCTGTAACTCTCAAGTGCCTTAACTGAGCCTTCATATCTCATCCTTACATGAGCCTCCTCCTTCGTCTTGACAAGTGATTCAACTTCTTTAGTAAACCATGGTTCCCTTGCTCACTTCCTCCCTGCCTGACCGGTACATACTTATCAAGGACACGCAGTAGCTGTTCCTTGAACAAGCCCATCCTCTGCAGTTTCCTTCCCCATCCTATGCGTTCTAAATCTTGCCTAATTGCATCATAATTGCCTTTCCCCCAGCTATAACTCTTGCCCTGCAGTATATACCTTTCCATTTACATCTCTAAAGTAAACATAACCAAATTGTGGTCACTATCACCAAGGTGCTCACCTACCTCCAAATCTAACAGCTGGCCTGGTTCATTACCCAGTACCAAATCGAATGCGGCCTCGCCCCCTTGTTGGCTTGTCTACATACTGTGTCAGGAAACTATCCTGAACATTTGACAAAAATGGACCCATCTAAAGTACTTGAACTATAGTATTTCCAGTCAATAGTTGGAAAGTTAAAGACCCTATAACAACTACCCTGTTCCTCTCACTCCTATGCAGAATTATCTTTGCTATCCTTTCCTCTACATCTCTGGAACTATTCAGGAGCCTATAGAAAACTCCCAACAGGGTGACCTCTCCTTTCCTGTTTCTAACCTCAGCCCATACTGTGTCAGTAGATGAGTCCTCAACCATCCTTTCTGTCACTGTAATAATGTCCTTAACTAACAATGTCATATCTTCCCCTCTTTTACCATCTTCTTTGTTCTTATTGAAACAGCTAAACCCTGGAACCTGCAACAACCATTCCTGTCCCTGCTCAATCCATGTCTCCGAAATGGCTGCAACATTGAAGTCCCAGGTACCAACCCATGCTGCAAGTTCACCCACTTATTCCGGATGTTCCTGATGTTGAAGTAGACATACTTCAAACCACCACCCTGCTTGCCAGTGAACTCTTGCAATCTGGAAACCTCATCTCTGACCTCGCTACTCTCAACCTCCTGTACACTGGAGCGACAATTCATGTTCCTGTCCCCCTGCTGAATTAGGTTAAACCCTCCCAAAGAACATTAGCAAATGTCCCCCACAGGATATTGGTACCCCTCTGGTTCAGGTGTAGACCATCCTGTTTGTAGAGGTCCAACCTACCCCAGAATGAGGCCCAATTATCCAGGTATCCAAAACCCTCCCTCTGCACCATTCCTGTAGTCATGTGTTCAACTCCTCTCTCTCCCTATTCGTCACCTCGCTAGCATGTGGCACAGGCAACAAACTAGAGGTAACAACTCTGTTTGTTCTAGCGCTAAGCTACCATCCTAGCTCCCTGAATTTCTGCCTTAAATCCTCATCTCTCTTCCTACCTGTGCCGTTGGTGCCTATGTTCAACCTGGGATTTTGATGTTGTGGAGAAAGTGAGGTCTGCAGATGCTGGAGATCAGAGCTGGAAATGTGTTGCTGGAAAAGCACAG
>NC_057712.1:55051640-55066594 GCF_004010195.1 Chiloscyllium plagiosum
CTGACTGTGTGGAGTTTGCACGTTCTCCCCGTGTCTGCGTGGGTTTCCTCCGGGTGCTCCGGTTTCCTCCCACAGTCACAAAGATGTGCGGGTCAGGTGAATTGGCCATGCTAAATTGCCCATAGTGTTAGGTTAAAGGGGTAAATGTAGGGGTATGGGTGGGTTGCGCTTTGGCGGGTCGGTGTGGACTTGTTGGCCCGAAGGGCCTGTTTCCACACTGTAGGTAATCTAATCTAATCTAACATCTATCATCCCTCAATTTAAAGCTATGTCCTCTCATGCTAGCCATCACCATCTGAGGAAAAAGGCTCTCATTGTCCACCCTCAGATTATCTTGTATATCTCAAGTCATGTCTCAACCTTCTTCTCTCTAATGAAAACAGTCTCCGGTCTCTCAGCCTTTCCTCATAAGATTTTCCGTTCATACCAGGCAACATCATAGTAAATCTCCTCTGAACCCTTTCCAAAGCTTCCACATCCTTCCTATAATGCAGTGACCAGAACTGTGCGCAATACTCCAAGTGCGGCAGCATCAGAGTTTTACACAGCTGCAGCATAACGTCATGGCGCCGAAATTCAATCTCTCTACTAACAAAAGCTAACACACCAAATGCCTTCTTAACAACTCTACCAACCTGGGTGGCAACTTTCAGGGATCTATGTACATGGACACCAAGATTTCTCTGCTCATCTACACTACCAATAATCTTACCATTTGCCCAGTACTCTGTATTCCTGTTGCTCCTTCCTTACTTTGGAAGCGCATAATTTTAAAGTGAGAGGAGAAAGATTTGAAAAGGACATGAATGGTTTTTGTTTTACATAGAGTGGCTAGTGTGTGGATGGACTGCCAGAGGAAGTGGTGGATGCAGGTACATTGTTTAAAAGACTTTTGGATAAGTACATGAATAGGAAAAAATGGAGGGATATGGGCAGGTGGGATGAGTTTGGCATGGACTAGTTGGTGTGGATTAGTTGGACTAAAGAGTCTGTTTCCATGCTGTATGATTCTAGGATTAAGTTATCCAGTTCTATTCATTTTATTAATTCCAAAATGGACTTTTAGATTTTAAAAGGTTATGTTAATATGAAGAGCAATTGTTAGTAATGAAAGGGCACAGATTAAACATAAGAACTGAAAGAATTAAATGTATGACCAGAAAAATATTATTTATATAGAAAGTAGTTTGAATGTGAAATATTCTGGTTGGAGTAGAGCCCATAAATTCTTTTAAAATGGAATTAGATAATTGCTTGGAAAAGAGGAATGTGGGAGACTATAAGGAGAAAGTCAGTGAGAGTTAAACTGATGGCTCGTGAGCAAAACATCAGGACAGACCTCATTGTCTGGATTACTTCCTTTGTTTTGTAACACACTATAATTCCTGTGCAATGCACAGGAGATCAAATCTAAGTTTCCTTGGCATCCTTTGGAAGTTTTGAGTTTTTTTTTGAATAAGTAAAGAATGCTGACCGTACTGCAGCAGCACACAATTACATATATTTCAATCCATCCACCATTGCTGCATGTTTTCATTATTCTATACCTCCTCCTAGTAGGCTATCCTAATCAGTGCAGTCATTCGTTCACATAGCACTTTCTTGTTTACTGATGTGCTTTGAATCCAAGTTTTAATATTGCTTTGTTAAATTTTAAACTGTTGGATATTAAAAATATTTTTGGTGTTCTGTGATGGAAATCTGTGTTTTGTGCTCCATTGTGCAAGCTTGTTTTTGAGATCAAAATTAGTGCCTGCCATTAGCCTGATTCAAAGAGTCTGTTACAAGAAGACAATGACGGTGAAGTTCCGATTGCTTTGCTATTCATGGGATAATGAACTTCTTCTGAGGTATTAATTCCTGTGCTGCAAGTGTGCAAGACGTGTTTGAAATATTCTTTCTTTAATTGCTTGTGTCATATTAATCCTCTGGAATGTTTTGGTGTTAGGCTTTAAGTGTGATATTAACAGAAATTCACTCATTGGAAATACTTCTTTAAAATGGAAAAGAAGCCATTCAGCAATATCCTACTGCATACTATGTATAATTCACACGTATAAACATATGTTACAGTAGTAGCTTCTACTATGAAGTGTAATGCTGTGTTTTTTCACTGCTTCACAGCATGGCGTCTAATGTCATGCACTATTGCGGTAGCGAGATGGATGACTTTACGAACAGACAGCTTCACAGCTGACACCACCATAAGGCTTCTCGTTTCATGCTGTGATGTCTTCATTTCTATGAATTGCAGATGATAAAAATGAAACATCTTCTTCCTCTTTTCTGATTCCCACGCTATTTTCATATGGTCGACATTAGTAAAGCAGCAATTTTTTACTTAAAACTGTAATGCCTTTTTTTGTTGTTGATGAATGCCAGCTGATTTAAACTGTAGTATCCTTGCATTATCCTTTTGTAAATCTCCACTGAGATCAAATACATAACAGAAAAAGAAATGCATTCAAATTTATTAAGATAGAAATCATCAGAAAGCAAATTTGAATTGAGGAAATATTTTGTACTTATCCCTTGAATCCACACATTGTGATATTAGTTTGTCATGTTTTCCCTATTTACATTAATGGTGCTAAGTCAGTTGAAGTATACCAGACTATGTCAATGCTAATATTGTTTATCTCTATATTGTTTGCCCCCCATCCCCTATTTAAAATGCTGCAATGGATCCTTGTTAATTTTTTCTACATTTGCTTTGTGTATTTTATTTTAATCGCTTCCAGTGATCCAATTACTCTAATTATTCTCTCTTGTGAGTAAGCTGATGTACGTAGAAATCACTGGTTGGGTGACTATGATGTATGAATTTGGCCTTGACTGCTGTTGGTTTTCGGTTTTGCTATGTTAAAATACTGTATAGGACAATTAAACCACTTTGCAAGTTTTAAGTATTTTAAATTGCAGGGATATATTGAATTCATTTTCCAGTGCGCTGGTTTAAGAAAGCATGAAAATACGTAGTTATTTCATTTTGTGAATTGTAGTTTCTAGAATTTGTTGGATTCTGGAATTCTCAGTGAACAGTAAAGATACAGTGATATTTAAAAATGGATTTGCTCTATCTTGTGCTTTACGCCAATACTACTATCTGCACATGATCATAATGGTCTGGAGTATCTTGTCTATTTTGGCTGTCCACATAGGTACCACTGTCCCTTGTTGGGTCTTTAATACCGAGCAAGGTTTTTCAACTCCTATAAGTACTATAACACCCTTTTATTTATGTAGCAGATGACTAAATGAGTACTACACTACTCAGATGCTTAGTATAGTATCTAAGACTATGCCCATTCTAGACTGGTATCCTCTGCCATACTGATATTAGCGTCATCAGTTACATCATCATCATTTACATTAATTTCATTTGTACCCCCAATTTTCTCTCTACTTGGTCTACATTATTTTGGTAGTTCTCTTTTACCTCCTTTGATTAAATGGACCCTTTTTTCCCCTGAGAAAACCAGCTATCTATGATTATTAACATTTACGGATCAGATAGTTCCTAGGTTTGCTAGGTGG
Source organism: Chiloscyllium plagiosum (assembly GCF_004010195.1). Lineage (NCBI taxonomy): Eukaryota > Metazoa > Chordata > Chondrichthyes > Orectolobiformes > Hemiscylliidae > Chiloscyllium > Chiloscyllium plagiosum. Next base: position 55,055,178 of record NC_057712.1, read on the forward strand.
TAACATCCGATTCTACCTGGCAATACTGAAGAGCTTATTGCAAGGATTTCAAAAGGTCATTCAGGATAGTTCAGCGGTCTCTAAAGGTAGTTTAAAGATTATAAGAAGTAATAGATTAGATTATTTACACAGTGTGGAAACAGGCCCTCGGCCCAGCAAGTCCACACCGACCCGCCGAAGCGCAACCCACCCAGACCCATTCCCCTATATTTACCCCTTCACCTAACACTACAGGCAATTTAGCTTGGCCAATTTACCTAACCTGCACATTTTTGGATTGTGCGAGGAAGCTGGAGCACCCGGAGGAAACCCATGCGGACACGGGGAGAATGTGCAAACCCCACACAGAGAGTCGCCTGAGGTGGGAATTGAACCCTGGTCTTTGGCACTGGTGAGGCAGCAGTGCTATCCACTGTGCCGCCGGAAAGAGATGGACAGAGAGACAAGAAGATTATGTGATTGGAATGCTGCAGTTTAACTGTACTGTTCAAAAATCATCTGAACTACACAAATTCTTGCAGAGGTCTTAAGAATAGCTCTATGCTTTAGGGATGAACTCAGACAGAGGTTCTAGGAATTAATAGGCAGCTAAGTGTTCATCAGGACTCAAAAATCCTGAGAGCTAAGAATATGGGAAGGTTGCTGGCTCAGTGTTGGGAAAAGCTGTGAGGGGTTCAGAGGAAGTTTGCAAGCTTTAAGACTTCAGTGTTGTTGACCGAGTCGGGACTGAAAAACTCTCAGAAATATTTGCTTGAAGTGACTGAGCAAAATTAGAGCTCAGGTGAAAAACCCCAGGGCAGTTTTGATGCAGTGAATCTATCTGTAAGTGAAGTTATGGAGTTACACTTGTGAATGCATAACGGAGTTCAGTTTTAGACTCTAGAGGATCTTGAACCAGAAAAGGAAGATAATTAGAACATAGAATCATACAGCGAGGAATGGGCCCTTTGGCCCATGATGTTGTGCGGAAAATGACACCAAATTAAACTAATCCCTTCTGCCTGCCCTTGCTCCTGATTCCTCCATGCCTTGCATATTCATGTGCTTATCTAAAAGTCCCTTAAATGTTCCTATCCTATCTGTCTTCACCATCACCCCTGGCAACACATTCCAGACTCCTTCCATTCCCTGTGTACAAAAACTTGCCCTTCATGTCTCCTTTGAACTTTCCCCCTCTCACCTTAAATGCATGCCACTAGCATTAGACATTTCAACTCTGGGAAAAAGATTCTGACTGTCAGTCCTATCCATAATTTTCTAGACTTCTATCAAGCCTCTCCTTAGCCTTTGCCACTCCAGAGAAAACAACCTTAGGTTTTCTAGCCTCTCCTTATAGCTTACATCCTCCAATCCAGGCAGCATCCTGGTAAACCTCTTCTACAGCCGTACCAAAGCCTCTATATCCTTCCTGTAATGTGGGAACTAGATTTGAACACAATACTCTTAAGTGTGACCTAACCAAAGGCTTATAAAACTGCAACATGACATCCTGACTCTTGTACTAATTGCCCAGCCAATAATGGCAAGCATACCTTATGTCTTCTTTACCACCTTATCTACTTTCAGTGAGCCCAAGATCCCTCTGTACATCAATGCTGTTTCAGGGTCCTGCCATTAACTGTATACTTTTCCTTAACATTTGATCTTTGATGGTTAACTACAATGGGAATGGTTGTTAAGGTGGGCCATGACAGAGTTGTTTACATCACAGTACATTACCTATTTTACCACATGTTTATTCTGGGTATTAGAACTCATTGTTTTTTTAGATTATACTATAGATAACGTATAGTAAAATGAATTTCTATTTGTTCAAAGTCATGAAATCTGATGGCTTTCTTCTCTTAATAATGCTCCTTGATTGTCACTATTTACAGTCAGAGAGATTTACAGCACAGAAACAGGCCCTTTAGCCCACCTTGTCTCTGCTGTCCTGTTTTCACAATTAGTCTAGTCTCATTTGCCTGCGTTTGATCAGTGTCCCTCCATACCTATCCCATTCATGTACCTGTCCAAATGTTTCTTAAATAATAAAACTGTAGTCACCTCCACCACTACCTCTAGCAGCCCATTCCAGACACTCACCACTCTCTATGTGAAACATTGCCTCTCTGGACCCTTTTGTATCTCTCCTGTAATGAACCAGAACAAACCCCCTCAACCTATTCAGAAGATTGTCTAGAACCTAACATTTTCTTATTTTAAAGGTAAATGTAAGGTGTTGCAATCCAAGAATTGGAATAACTTTACTATATTAGAAAGCTTAACAAACAATAGATACAGTAACTATTACTAACTAACTTTTCCAAAAAGCAACATCCCATAAGCATGACTCCACTTTCAAAGAGATATGAACCTGAACCCCTCAATTGCTTTGTTCTATAATGCTGCCCAGGGTCCTTTGTAAGTTCTGCCCTGGTTTGACCTACCAAAATGCAACACATTGCATTTATCTAAATAAAACTCCATCTGCCATTCCTCAGCTCACTGGCCCAGTTGATCAGGATCTCACTGTATCCTAGATAGCCTTCTTCACTGAGCAGTGTACCACTAATCTTTGTGTCATCCCCAAACTTATTCACCTGACATCACCTGATGAAGGAGCAGAGCTCTGAAAGCTCTTGATTTTAAATAAACCTGTTGGACTATAAACTGGTGTTGTGTGACTTCTGATTTTGCCTACCCCAATCCAACACTGGCACCTCCACATTATGGCAAGCTTATTAACCGTGCCTCCTAAATTTCATCCAAAGCATTTGCAAAAATGATGAATAACAGTGGACCCAGCACTAATCCCCATGGCACAGCACTGGTTACAAGCCTCTAGTTTTAAAAAAACCCTCTACTACCTTCAAGCCAAATTTATATCCAGTTAATAGCTCTCTCTGGGTCCTGTGAGATTTAACCTTACTCAACAACTCAACATGCAGTATCTTGTCAAAGGCCTTGCTAAACCCCAGTGTAGTCGACCACACTGCCATCATCTACTTGCTTGGTAACCCCTTCAAAAATCTCAATCAAATTTATGAGACACCATTTCCCATGCACAAAGCCACGCTGACTATCCTTAATCAGTCCTTGCCTCTCCAAAGGCCTGTAGATCCTGTCTCTCTGAATCCCCTCCAACAACTTTTCCACCATATATAGTTCCCAGGCATTTTCTTGCAGCCTTTCTTAAATAATGCCACAACATTAGTCATCCTCCAATCTTCGAGCACTTCCCCTGTGGCTAATGATGATTAAATATCTCCACTAAGATCCCAGCAATTTCCTCCCTACCCTCCCACAAAGTCATGGGATACATTTCATCAGGTCCCACGTATTTATCTGCCTTAATGTGTTTTAAGACTTTTGGCGCATGCTCTTCTGTAATGTGGACTGTCTTCAAGGCATCACTGTTTATTTCCCCAAGTTCCCTCACATCTAAGCCTTTCTCGGTGGTAAATACTAACAACATTTAGGATCTCACTCATCTCTTGTGGCTTTGCACATGGGTGACCTTGTTGATCTGTAAGAGACCCTGTTCTCTTCCTAGTTAATCTTTTGGACGACTTGTACTTGTAGAATCCCCTTGGATTCTTCTTCACCTTATCTACCAGGGCCATCTTCATGCCCCCTTTTAGCCCTCCTGATTTCTCTCTTCAGTGTACTTCTAAAATTTTATTTATTGGTCCCTTACCAGATCGTATCACAAATTTGGCAGCCTGCTCCATGATTGGGATAACTTAATTGGTCTTTGTTAATGTTAGTATCATTATTACCATTATCACAATTCCTTCAGGTCAAAGACCAAATCTTACAGGTCAAGACAATCTGGAACAGCAACTGGATGTTACAACCTTGTTTGCTTGATTTCAACACTTGGGTAATGGTATTGTACTATGCCTGGAATTGATGTACCACTCTATATACACGTACTGTGCAGTGCATGTATGGTTGTCCAATATTCTGAAATAATCATATTCATTTATACTTGGACCACATGACATAGGAGCTGAAGTAGGCCATTAAGCCTCTCAGGTCTGCTCCACCATTCAGTAAGATTAGGACTAATTTTTTCTGCCTTTTTCTCATAGTGCTTAATTTCTTTAATGATGAAAAATATGTCTATCTCAGTCTTGAATATATTTAACAACCCAGCCTCCATAGCCATTTGTAGGATAGAATTGCATAGATCCATTACCCTGTGAGAGAAGAACTTCCTCTTCATCTCTGTCCTAACTGGGCAACACATTACTTTAGGATTATGCTCACTGGTCCTAGGTTCCTTCATTAAGAGATATAGCTCCCTGCATTTACTCCTAAGAATCATACATATTTCAATAAGGTCACATCTCATTCTCCTAAACTCCAATGAGCACAGGCCCAAACTGTTCAACGTCTCCTTTAAAAAAAAAAACCCCTCCCTACCCAGGATCAACCTAATGAACCTTCTGTAGACCGCTCCAATGTTTTGATAATGCAAACAAAACTGTTCATAGTATTCTAACGTAATAGTGTGAGCAAGCCTTCCCTCCTTTTGTACTTCATTCCCTTTGGATAAAATTATGAAGGTAATAGATAAGTTAGAAGTAGAGAGAATGTTTCCACTGGTGGGTGAAACTAGGACAGAGGGCATAGCCTCAAAATTGGGGGAGCAAATTTAGGACTGAGTTGAGAAGAAACTTCTTTACTCAGAGGATTATGAATCTGTGGAATTCCCTGCCCAGTGAAGTAGCTGAGGCTCCCTCATTGAACTTTTTTAATGCTAAGATCGGTAATTTTTGAACAGTAAAGGAATTCAGGGTTATGGTGAAAGGGCGAGTAAATGGAGCTGACTCCACAAAAAGATCAGCCATGATGTTGAATGGTGGAGCAGGCTGGAGGGGCTGGATGGCCTACTCCGGCTCCTAGTGCTAGCATTCTATTTAGCATCCCTATTACCTACTGTGATTCATGAATAAGGGCTATAAATTGCTCTCCATTGTAGCTTTCTATAAGTTTTTGTAAGTTAAATAATATTCAGCTCCTCTATTCTTCATACCAAAGTATGTAACCTCACATTTTACCACACATGGTACTATATTTTACCACATATGTTACACATATATATTTATTATTCGATTAAGTTTTCCAACAGAGTTAAGTTATGTTAAGTTGTTCTTTCTTTTGTTGCATTATATTTTGCTTAAAGTTGAAAAGTTTTACCAATCGAATTGCATCTGGAAAACAGCATGTTACATTTGCCTTTAAAATAAGAGAAAGTTAGGATCTAGGCCACATTCTTAAAATATTTTGAGGGGTTCTGGTCTGGGGTCCATAACAATCTCCCTTGTAAATTCTTTGTGGCATCTTCACTCCCGCCTTCCCATCTATTTTTGTGTCATCCACAAACTTGGTGATTTTCCATTCATTTCCGTAATTCTTTTTTTCTCGCGGTAGTAAGCAAAGTCATAGAGATTTACAGCATAGAATAAGGCACTTCAGCTGATCATGTCCACGCTAGTCAAAAACAACCACAAAACTATTCTAATCCCATTATCTAGCACTTGGTCCATATCTTTGTATTTATTTCCTTCCCTCCTTCTTGAATACTTAGTAATTTTTCATTTCTACTCTAACGACTGATACATTATTTATTTGACTCCTCTGCCATTTCCTCATTCCCCATTATTATTTTCCCAGTCTCATTCTCTAAGGAGTCTATATTCACTGTGGCCTCTCTCACATCTCATATATTAAAAGTTGGACTTACTGTCTATTGTTATTACTTGGTCATTAACCTACAAAGTTTATTTTCTCCCTCTGTTACTTTTTTGGTCATCTTTTGTCGGTTTTTTAAACTTTCTCAATCTTCTGTCTTACATTGTAATCTTTGCTACATTATATGCTTTCTCTTTAAATTTGATATTACCCTCTAATTCCATAGTTAACCATGATTGGTTTATGCCCTTACTATATTTTTTTTACTGGGATATATATTTATTATGAGTGATTAACTCTTTTCTTCAGTGTCTGCCATTGTTCTTCAAATATCTTTTCTGCTAAATTTATTTTCTAGTACACTCCAGCCAACATCTCTTTATAATTATATGTATTTAGACTTAGTATGGTCATTTCTGATCGAACGTTCTAGTCCTACTATGTTATGGTCGTTGTTACCTAGCAATCTGTCACTAACTTGATTGAGTTTTTTGGAGAAGTAATGAAGAGGACTGATGAGGACAAAGTGGTGGACATAATCTAAATGAGCTTCAGTAAGGCATTCAACAAGGTTGCTCATGGTGGACTGACTAACAAGGTTAGATCACATCAAATACAGGAAAAACTAGCCATTTTGATCATAACTGGCTCGAAGGTAGAAGACAGAGGGTGGTGGTAGAGGGTTGCTTTTCAGACTAGAGACTTGTGACCAGCAGTGTGCTACAAGGATCAATGCTGGGTCCACTGCTTTTCGTCAGTTATATAAATGATTTGGATGTGAACATGGTTTCACATAGTTTGCAGGTGACACCAAAATTGGAGGTATAGTTTCGGGCTTATGCCCGAAACGTCGATTCTCCTGTTCCTTGGATGCTGCCTGACCTGCTGCGCTTTTCCAGCAACACATTTTCAGCTCTGATCTCCAGCATCTGCAGTCCTCACTTTCTCCTCAGAGCACAATGGGATCTTGATCAGATGGGCGAATGGGCCAAGGAGTAGCCAATGGAGTTTAATTTAAATAAATGTTAGGTGCTGCATTTTGGAAAGGCAAATCAGGGCAGGGTTTATACGCTTAATGGTAAGGCCCTGGGGAGTGTTGCTGAACAAAGGGACTTTGGAGTGCATGTTCATAGTTCCTTGAAAGTGGAGCCACAGGTAGATAGGATAGTGAAGAAGGCATTTGGTATGCTTTCCTTTATTCATCAGTGCATTGAGTATAGGAGTTGAGATGTCATGTTGCAGGACATTGGTTAGGCGAACAGTTCTGGTCTCCCTGTTATAAGAAGGATGTGAAACTTGAAAGGGTTCAGACAAGATTTACAAGGCTATTGCTACGGTTGGAGGGTTTGAAGTATATGGAGAGGCTGAATAGGCTGGGGCTATTTTCCCCGGAGTGTCGGAGTATGAGGGCTGACCTTATAGAGGTTTATAAAATCATGAGGGACATGGATAGGGTAAATAGCCAAGGTCTTTTCGCCAGTGTGGGGGAGTGCAAAACTAGAGGGCATAGGTTTAAGGTGAGAGGGGAAAGATTTAAAAGGAACCTTAGGGGCATCTTTTACATGCAAAGAGTGGTGTGTGTTTGGAATGAGCTGCCAGAAGAAGTGGTGGAGGCTGGGACAATCCAACATTTAAAAGGCATCTGTATGTGTATCTGAATAGGAAGGGTTTAGAGGGATATAGGCCAAATGTTGGCAAATGGGACTAAATTAATTTAGTATCTCTGGTCAGCATGGACGAGTTGGACCGAAGGATCTGCTTCCATGCTGTACAGCTCTATGACTCTCATCTGTTAAACCTGTCTCATTACATATTACCCAGTTGAAAATGACCTGATCCTTGTTTGCATCCACAATACTTTTTTTCTAGGAAACAACTTTGAATACACTCTATGAATTCTTCCTCCTGGCAACTTCTGACAATTTCAGAACTCTCCCAATGCATTGGCAAAATAAATGATCATAATTTGTACCTTATACTCCTGAGATTATTTAATACAATAATCTATCGAACCAGCCTCCTTAAATACTTCTACATACCAATGAGTGAAAGCCCAACCTACTCAACCCCTTTGCATAAGAAAAATTCTTCCATATCCAGGCTATTGCCACATCAATGTAGTCTACCATCTCTGAACTGCCTCCATTAACATTGTATCTTTCCTTAGATTATGGGACCAAAACAGTTCACAGTATTCCTATTGTAGTCTGACTAGTCCGTGATTTTAGCAAAGCTACCTATTCTTATATCCCTATCCTATTATGTGGCTTATTTGTGCTTCATTATTGAACACGTTTCGGAAATTCAAATCTACTGTGTTGAATACTGGATGATATCCCAGGTTGAGAGCATCTGGTGCCAACACAGCCTCATGTTTTTAAAAGTGACTGTTGCTTTCAAGCCAGAATCTATGTAATGAGATTTCAGAGACTGTCACTGAGCCTTTGAAATAAAATATTTTGAATTAAATATATGTTGAGGATGCATAACCAACTCTAGCATATAATTACAATATAATTTCCAACCTATTTGTATTTTGTAAATTATTGGTACAAGTGGCACATTCTTTGATATGTGAGAACTTGTGCGCAGCGCACAATCAATATGCATTGCAACATCATCTTGCACATTGTATCATATGTAACAGCGTAAAAGCAGAAGCAATTGACCTAGACATATTCCAGAGGCATGTTTATTATGTACATATTTTGCATACAATTGTCCTTCTCGCATTTTTCCCAGCATTATTTTGCTGTAGTTTGTCAAAGACTTAATAACAATGTTGAAGGTGCATGTAAACACTGTTTGGAACATACAGTACAACCATGTGTATATTTACCAATTTAGAAAGTCCATGGTGAGTTGAATTTATCCCATCCTGAAGCAGTCATTTTAAATTTGGCAGCACAATGGCTCAGTAGTTAGCACTGCTGCCTCACAGTGCTAAGGACCTGGTTTGATTTCACTCGAGCAATTGTCTGTGTGGAGTTTGCATACTCTCCCCATGTCTGTGTGGGCTTTCTTTGGGTGCTCCAGTTTCCTCCCACAGTCCAAAGCTGTCTAGGTTACATGGATTGGTCATGGGAAATGCAAGGTTACAGGAATCGAGCGTTTGGTCTATGTGGGATGCTCTTTGGAGGGTCATTATGGACTTGATTGGTTGAATGGCCTGCTTCCACACTGCAAGGATTCTATGAAATTGCTTTCTGCAAAGAAAAGGTTAATACCACTTAACAGTAGAACTGTCATATTTCTGCGCTTAATGGAATTTTGATAGAGCATTGGTCCACAGCTGCTGACAGTCATCCAATGTTCCAGCCAAGTAGCAATACTTTGTGTAAGGGCCAAGACAGTAAATGTTGGCAGTGAATTCTATAGTGAAAGGCATCAAGGGCTGTATTCATTGTCCCTCTTCATTTTCCTTATTGTGAGCTAGACTGCATTAATTGTATTCATAGTTACTTTGTGAAGATAATGGTGAGCTTCTTTCTTGAACTTTCGCTGTTCCTATGCTGGTACTCCTTTCACAGTGGTGTTAGGTGTGACATAGATTGCATTCTGGATCAATGTCCAAGTCCTTTTTTATAGTGAAAGTTAGGTACTATGGAAAAACTAATTAATTGAAAACCAAAAAAAATTTTGGAAACCCCAGCAGGTCAAGCAGCATATGTGGAGAGAGAACAAGCTATTCTTTCGAGTCTAGATGACTCTTCATCAAAGCTGACATGAAGTGTGAAGGGGGCAGCAGTTATATAGTAGGTAAAAATAAGGACTGCAGATGCTGGAAACCAGAGTCTAGATTAGAGTGGTGCTGGAAAAGCACAGCAGGTCAGGCAGCATCCGAGGAGCAGGAAAATCGTGTTTTGGGCAAAGGCCTTTCATCAGGAATAGCGGCAGGGTGCCTGCAGAGTGGAGAGATAAATGAGAGGGGGGTGAGGTCGGGAGAAAGTAGTATAGAGTTCAATAGGTGAATGGGGTGGAGATGGAGATGATAGGTCAGAGAGGAGGGTGGAGTGAATAGGTGAAAAGGAAGATAGGCAGGTAGGACGGGTCATGAGGGCAGTAGGTCAGAGAGGAGGGTGGAGTGGATAGGTGGAAAGGAAGATAGGCAGGTAGGACAGGTCATGGGGACAGTGCTGAGCTGGAAGGTTGGAGCTGGGGTGAGGTGGGGGAAGGGGAAATGAGGAAACGGGTGAAATCCACAATGATGCCATGGGGTTGAAGTGTTCCAAGGCAAAAGATGAGCATTTATATAGTGGTTGGGGGAGGGTGGGTGGAGTGGTAATCATGCGGATTAAGTGATGGGAATGTGAGAATGGCAGAACAATGGTGTGTCTAACTGTCAAACTGGCAAGAACAGGTGGCCGGACTGGGGTTGGAGGTGGGGGCGGGAAGACATAGTGACAAAGAGGGCAACAGTTAAAGCCTAAAGAAAGAGAAGATGAAGTTGATAGCTCACTAGGGGAAGGTGGCAGCAGGAGCCAGGTTCATGGCAACATGTCTGGCTCTGCTGTACAGGAGTGGCAGAGCTATAGTGATAAGGGATTTAATTGTAAGGGGAATAGACGGACGTTCCTGTGGCTGCAATTGAGAGTCCAGGATGATTGGTTGCCTCACCTGGTGCAAGGGTCAAAGATGTCTCGGAGCAACTGCATGACATTCTGAAGGGGGAGGGTGAAGAGCCAGTTGACATGATGTGTACAGGCACCAATGATTTAAGTAAAAAATGGGATGAAGTCCTTAGGAATTAAACTAAAAAGTAGGACCTCAAAGGTAGTAATCTTGTGATTGCTACCAGTGCCACATGCTAGTCAGAGTAGGAATGGAAGGATAGCTAAGATGAATCAGGTTGTAAGTTTGCTCGCTGAACTGGCAGATTGATTTTCAGATGTTTTGTCACCATTCTAGGTAACGTCAATGAGCCTCTGGTAAAGCATTGGTGTTCTGTCCCACTTCCTGTTTGTGTGTCTTGGTCTCTTAAGGTGGATGATATCATTTAAAGTCATAGAGATGTACAGCATGGAACAATTTATGTAGTAAAGATGTTGTAGATGATGTTGTAGGTTTCCTCTAATTTGTTCCATTTTGTGATGACAAAGGTGTAATTCATGTAGTGGACCCAAAGTTTATGTTGGATTGTGGGGAGGGCTGTTCGTTCAAGTCTCTACATTACTGCTTCTAACAAGCTTGATATTGGTGATCCCATGGGTGTTCCATTGATTTGTTTGTAGGTCTTATGATTGAAGGTGAAGTGGGAGTGAGGCACAGATCTACTAGCTTGAGGAAATTGTCCCTGCTGATGAGGTTGGTGCTGTCTGGTATTTGTGTTCTTGGTTCATCTAATAGTGCGGTCAGTGTTTCTTTGGCCAGGCTAAATGTTAATTGATGTGAATAGGGCTGTTTCATCAAAGGAGATCATTATTTCATCCTCTTCTATCTTGGTGTCTTTGATGTTCAGGAATTCTTGGTTGGAGTGGATGGAGTGGCATGAGTCTTCTCCTAGGTATTTCAGTTTTTGGTGGAGTTCCTTTGCTAGGTTGTATGTTGGTGTGCCAGGGAATGAGACTGTGGGTCTGAGGGTGGGCCCTTTGTGTACCTTAGGTAATCCGGAGAAGCGGGGTGTGTTGGATCCATCAGGTTTCATTTTTTGGAGATCTGTCATGTTAACTTGGCCTGATTTATGAAGCTTCTTCAATGAAGCTGTGACATGGTTTTCTGGCTGTGAAGTTGGGTCT
>NC_057712.1:55067094-55069304 GCF_004010195.1 Chiloscyllium plagiosum
CAGTTTGTTTGATATATTCAAGAGGGAGCTTTTCGTAGTCCTTGTGGCTAAAGGAATCAAGGAGTAAGGAGAGAAAGTGGAAGTGGGATACTGAAATTGCATGGTCATCCATGTTCCTTTGAATGGTGGTGCAGGCTCATAGGGCTGAATCTTGCAATTATTTTCTATGTTTCTGTGGAACAAATGGGCATGTACAGATTCCAGCATCTGCAGTAATTTGCTCCTATGTAATGTAATTAATTACCTGTGTGTGTAAATCCTGAAAAACTTGTATTAAAAGTAATCAAAAAGGTTTGGAAGTGTACCTTCTATCATAACAGGTTTTTATTCAGCAATGAGGAATGATGTTTCACTTGTACAGAATCATTAGCCAGAATTTTGTCGAGGTCTGAGAGATATGGGCTATGGAGAGATGTGTGATAGAATCAGGCAAGAATTTTGGCGAGGCCCATCTCTTCATTGAGATATCTTGTTCCATCTGTTATGCTCTTCACAAGCGGCGCAGTGAGATTCTCACCAGGCAGCAGCAAGATGCCAATTGATGGATTGTTGCTTGTTAAATAACTTGATAATGTCACAAATCATTGATATTTTCACAATCCCATCTTACCAAACAAGCTAGATATTGGAAATATAGGACAAAGAAACCTACACATGTACCTCAAGGTACACCACTTGCTCTAAATGACAGTGTCACCTGCAGACAAAGTTCAACCCATGGAATAATCCATGGTTATCAGACACATGCACCATTCATTCAGACATTGGCATCTTACATCTACTAACCTATCGTGACCATCTTGGCACTTTTCTGATAAACTGGCAGTGTAATCTCAAATTGCAGATTGAGATGCACCAGCAACTAGCATTGAAAGGCTTTAGCAGAGACAGTTTGCACATGGGGACAGATATCCAGTTCACAGACTGGACTAGGCTGCATCTCAGAGCTGTTCACTTACACAATTAGCATTCACTCACTTAGTGAATACCTGCATGCTCAAAGCATCTCTGCTTGCCTTGCTATGCCAATTATTGTAGTCCAATAACAGGCTACCTGCCTTGCTGCTAAGCAGTACTCAGTCATAGTGGGTTTGCATCTTGCTATAAGCAAGATGCTAAATTATATGTGCTCCTTATATCATCAGCTTATGTGGCAAACACACTGCATATGCAACAAACAGGCAACTGTGTCTCAAAGTCTTAGAGGGTCAGTCTTCACCCAAGTACATGGAGGCATTAGTCAGGGAGCCCTGACACAGAAAGTAAAAGGGAACCTCCAAAAACAGTCAAGAGAATTGTTAACAGCCAGGATTGGTCAGGGGTCATGGCTCTGCCGTCTATGTAGTAGGTGATGATTAGTGCATTGGCTCTGTAATGGCAAGTCTGGGAGGTCATGCTGTGTGGTTGGGGAGATGTAGAGTAGAGTAGCTTTTATTTCTCATTTCTACCAAATACAACTGATACAGGAAAAATGAGACAGCATTCCCCCAATACCGAGGATGCTACATTGACAGCATAAAGTGCACAAGAAGTGCAAAACATGCAAGTTACAGTGTTACAGAAGAATGATGAATGATAGACATTTTTCGAGCAGCAATACAAAAGAATTTCAGATTGGAAAGAGTCTGATTATACTTAAGGAGCCCGATGGCTTGGGAAAAGGAACTGTTGCTGTGAGAGACCATATGCTCTGGTATCTTCTGCCAGATGGCAGGAGGGAGAAGAGCTTGAGTGAGGGGTGTGTGGGTCTTCCACAATGCTCTAAGCCTTTCTGATGCAGCGTGTGGAGTAAATATCAGTAATGGAAGGAAGAGAGACCCTGATGATCTTCTCAGCTGTCCACACTATCCCTTGTAGAGTCTTATGATTTGAGATGCAGTTCCCAAACCAGGCAGTTATGCAGCAGGTAAAAACAATGACTGCAGATGCTGGAAACCAGATTCTGGATTAGTGGTGCTGGAAGAGCACAGCAGTTCAGGCAGCATCCGTGGAGCAGTAAAGTCGACGTTTCGGGCAAAAGCCCTTCATCAGGAATAAAGGCAGAGAACCTGAAGGGTGGAGAGATAAGCTAGAGGACGGTGGGGGTGGGGAGAAAATAGCATAGAGTACAATAGGTGAGTGGGGGAGGGGATGAAGGTGATAGGTCAAGGAGAAGGGTGGACTGGATAGGTGGGAAAGAAGATAGGCAGGTAGGACAAGTCATGGGGACA
>NC_057712.1:55072989-55087367 GCF_004010195.1 Chiloscyllium plagiosum
TACAATAGAATGAGTGGGGGAGGGGATGAAGGTGATAGGTCAAGGAGGAGGGTGGAGTGGATAGGTGGGAAAGAAGATAGGCAGGTAGGACAAGTCATGGGGACAATGCTGAGCTGGAAGTTTGGAACTAGGGTGAGGTGGGGGAAGGGGAAATGAGGAAACTCAGGGTACTCTCAATGAACCCTCTGTAGAATGTATTGAGGATGGGGGGCTGGGAGGTGGGTTTTCCTTAGTCTGCGCAGAAAGTAGAGACACTCCTGGGCTTTTTTGGTTATGGAGTTGGTGTTGAGGAACTAGGTGAGGTTCTCCACCAGGTATATGCCAAGAAATTTGGTGTTCTTTACGATCTTCACGAGGGAGCCATTGATGTCCAGCAGAGAGTGGTTGTTCCGTGCCCTCCTGAAGTCAACAACTATCTCTTCCATCTTATCCATATTCAAAGACAGGTTGTTGGCTCTGCATCAGTCTCTTAGCTGCTGCACCTCCTGTCTGTATGCTGACTCGTTTGTGCTGATGAGAGCCACTACAGTCGTGTCATCAGCGAGCTTGATGATATGATTTAACCTGTGCTGCACCTTTGTGTGTCAGCAGGGTGAACAGCAGTGGACTGAGCACACAGCCCTGGGGTGCCCCTGTGCTCAGTGTGATGGTGTTGGAGATGCTGTTCCTGTTCTGAACTGACTGAGGTCTCCCAGTCAGGAAGTCCAGGATCCAGTTACAAAGGGAAGTATTTAGGCCCAGCAGACTCAGCTTTCCAATCAGATGCTGAGGAATGATAGTGTTAAGTGGAGAACTGAAGTCTCTGAACAGTAGTCTGACATAGGTGTCTTTCTTCTCCAGGTGGGTGAGGGCAAATGGAGGGTGGTGGAAATAGCATCATTTGTTGAGCAGTTGGGTCAATATGCGAACTGTGGGGTGTCCAGTGAGGGGAGCATCAATCAGAGGTCTGGGCACATCTTGTCTGTGGTTGCCCAGGTATATTGGCCATGGGAGTGGGCTACAATCAATCTGGTGGATGCAGCACAATTGTGAAGGGTAGCAGCAGGAGTTGCATGGTGAAATAAGACCGTATGACTAGAAAACATAGCAACAAAAAGTAAGCCATTCAGCCCATTGAATCTGCTCTGATAACCTTCAACTCCATTTTCCTGCCTTTTCCCCATAACTTTTGATTCTCTTACAGAAGAACTGGGATCAGGAGTAGGCAACTCAGCCCCTCAAGCTGATCTCATCTTAGCTTCAACTCCACTTTTCTGCCCACTGTCTATAACCATTCTATCCATTACTAATGAAAAATCTCTTTCTCCTCCTCAAGTTTACACATTTTGCAGCATCCACTGCACTCTATGACAGTGAACCCCTGGTTTCTGACAAGCTTTCTGGCTGTTGTGAGGGGCCAGGTATGATTTGCTCCTGCCCTGTTTGCAAGGTAATAGCTTTCAGGTGATCCACATGTTTGTTCAGGACTGCCTCACCTACCCAAACTTTGTCAGTAATGGGCAGCCCTCCACTGCACCACCTCCATTCCCCGTTCCACTACTCTAAACCACGCCCACCCCTCTAAACACAATAAAGACACAATCCCGCTTGTCCTTACCTACCACCCCACCAGACTCCCTTCCCAGCCCCTCCCCTTACTTTACATTCCTCTCCGCCACCTAAGTATTCATCCCTCCCATTAACCGATTATGTCGTGCCCTCTACGTGTCTTCACCTATCCCCACCTCAGTGCCCTGCCCCCACCCCCCTTTTATCTGCAGCTCCCCTTACACCTACCTCAAGTCCTGAAGGAACGTTGCACCTGAAATGTCAATTTCTCTACCTCCTGGCTTGCTGTGTTCTCCCAGCCTCCTGCTTGTCTACCTTGCATCAATTTCGCCTCGTACTCGAGCAGGACCATTTCCATGGTTCCAGCACCAAACATTGTGATCCTAATTAAATTATCTCTTGCTTAGAAGAGGCAGGTGGTTAACATTAGTGTTCCTGCAGCCGTTTCACCCTTCCCTCCACCTCCCCCCTCTCCACCTGCCCCCAGGTCTGGGAATTTAACCTGGTGCAGAGTCTTCACCCCATTGACAACTCTGATGGAGCTATCCCTATTGTTGCATGAGGAATCGGGCCAGTTTGGTATTAAGTGACACCTTCATTGTTTGGACTGTTCTTTCTGCAAGACCATTGGATGATGGTTGTTATGCATCTGTCCTTATGTGCTGTATGCCATTGGACTTTAGGAAATACTCGAATTCCCTGCTGGTAAATGACATCACATTGTCTGTGACCAATAGCTGCTTTTTCAGTTCCCTAAAGACTACTTCTTGGCTATGAGTCTATTTCCAAGGCGGACCCTTTTCCAATAGCAGGTGTAAGGGTGCCAAGACGTTGTCAGGTTATGGATTTTCCTTAACAATATACTAACCCAAGGAAAGACCTAACCTCTGGGACAGATGGGGAAGCTGGGGCTCCTTTGATTGCTCTCACTTTATCTCCCAACAGGTAAAAAGCATTTTTTTTGACTCTGTAACCCAAAAATGTCACTTGGAGTGCGTGGAACACACATTATTCCTTTCTGAGCTGTGCGCTCGCCTGTGAGAAATGTTTAAGCATTATACCCAAATTCTCCAAGTGCTCTTTATTAGTTTTCCCAGTTATTAGCACATCATCCATGTAGATGGCAACTTGGGGTAGCCTTTGTAAAATGTCCTCTGTGGTCTGCTGGAAAAGGGAGCAGGCTGATGACACCTCAAATGGCAGTCTTGTATATTGATATAAACCATTGTAGGTATTAATTGTGGCACACATCTCGGACTCCTCATCGAATCGCAAGAGTGGCTCCATATCTAGCTTTGTAAGGGACAGCCCCCACCCCTCTGCCTCCCGCCCAAACTTTGCGTACAAGTCCTTTATGTGAGGGATTGTGTATTTATCCAGCTGTGAGAAGCAGTTTATCGTTCACTTAAAGGCAAACTGAACCATCAGTCTTCACAATTGGCATGACCAGTGCCGCCCATTCCGCAAACTGCACTGGTTTGGTGTTTGCTTCACTCGGCCTCATGGTGAAAAACCCTCTTAAACATTTACGCGACTCATGATTAGCCAAAAATTCATAAGATTCAGCCCATTTTCAGAACTCCTCTGAAGTCCTGGTACTACGTTCTTCATCTTTGGGATGCAGTACAGGAGGAATTTGAGACAATGAGTTAACCAGAGAAGAAATCTTTTAAGTAACATGAACTTACTGTTCCCAAAGCTGTTCACCACTCAGGCTATCTCCTTGCCATGATTTAGAACTTATTAATCAAAAGGATAATAGAAGCAGATAGTAACTTTCAAAAGGAAATTTGATGTAGAATCCCTACAGAGCAAGAAGAGGCCATTCAGTCCATCAAGTCTGTACTAACCCTCTGAAGAGTATCTCACCCAAACCCACCCTGTTCTCATAACCCCTTATTTGCCTTGGCTAACCCACCTAAACCTGCATAAATCTGGACACTGTGAACCATTTAGCATGGCCAATCCACTTGACCTGCACATCTTTAGACTGTGGGAAGAAACTGGAGCACCTGGCAGAAACCTATGGGGAAAAATAATTGAATCGTAGAATTGGAGAATTTACAAATGCCACACAGACAATCACGCAAGACTGGAGTCACACCTGGGTCCCTGGTGCTGTGTGCCACCATGCTTCTCTGTAACCATATTATTGAGACCCAATGTAACCACTTATCAGAAATGATTTGGAGGTGCTGGTGTTGGACTGGGGTGTACAAAGTTAAAAATCACACGACACCAGGTTATATTCATTCAGGTTTATTTGGAAGCACGAGCTTTTGCAGCACTGCTCCTTCATCAGGTGGTTGACAATACCCTGGTATTGTGTGATTTTAAACTTATCAGAAAATTCTTCTTCAGTTGCATGTAAGAACTTGAGTTTCTGGTGCATTGTCACTTTATTTTTCCACGTTGCCTTCATGTTGAGATCTTGAAGAACAGCAGCTTTTCTTTTTCAAAAGCACTTCAGACTTCAACAATTTCATACTGAGAACTCTATGTCACATTTCGGTCTGAATTTAATGCCACTAATGCAGACGTCATGTGCCAGCTGGTAATTCTGCAAATGCTGAAGGCTTCCTGACTTAAGTGTCTGTCAGGCAATGGCTGCTGCCAGTCCCGACCTCATCCATGGGCTAAGATTGTTGATGGACCCCGTCACGGGTGAGTGTGGTGGGAGGAGAGTTAACAGCAAGGTTGAGGGGAGGTTTGTATGCCTCCCACCTGCTATCCTGATCAGACACTGACTGCCTTTGAATGACATTCCTTCTCCCACCTCACAACCAAGGCGGATACTCTGCCCAAATTTAATTTTGAAGCTTCTGCAATTGTGAGTATGCTAACTTAGGGGTGGCTCAGTGGTTAGCACTGCTGCCTCATAGCGCCAGGTTCAATTCCAGCCTTGGGTGACTGTCTGTGTGAAGTTTGCACATTCTCCCTGCGTCTGTATGGGTTTTTTCCGGGTGCTCCGGTTTCCTCCCACAGTCCAAAGATGTGCAGGTCAAGTGAATTCGCCATGCTAAATTACCCATAGTGTTAGGTGCATTAGTCAGAGGGAAATGGGTCTGGGTGGATTACTCTTTGGAGGGTTGGTGTGGACTTGTTAGGCTGAAGGGCCTGTTTCCACATTGTAGGGGAATCTAATCTAATCATTTGGCAGTTATTGTGGTGATAGAATGAGGACCTTTATAATGAACATGAATTTCCTAATTAAGGGCCTCACTTGGTATCAGGGTAAGAACTGGCACACTCAAGTGGCCTCAGTCCATGGTTTCAGTTTGTGGTCTGTGATCTCTTACAGAGTAATTGCTTGATATGATTTGTCAACAGTAACCATTACATTTGTCTTTATGTTGAATTTTGATCAGTGAAACTCAAACAGAGATATGTTAGTCTTGGAAAGAGCACAGTGTAAATTCTCCAAATTACTCCAAAGCTTAAAGTGCTAAATTATGAGGAGAGGTTGCATGAACTTGGCCTGGGTTTGGGAGGTGATTCAATCAAGAATATTTTAAATGTTTAAGATCAGAGGAAACATTTTCTCGGGTGAAAAATCTAGATCAAGAAAGCATGATATTAAAATTGGATCTGGCCTTGGAGGAGTGAAATCTGGAAGCATTTTCATACTGAAGTCTCAGAAATCAGAAAACTTAACTGAACTCTCTTGAAAATAAATGTTTGTGACTTATTGAAAGGTTTTATTATTTAAGAGCAAAGGTGGTGGATAGATGAATGAGATATAAATTATCCATGATATAATTAAATGATGAAATAGGTTTGAGGGGCTGAAAAGTCATCTGCTATTCCTGTTCCTTGCCATGCTCCTGAAATCAACCAATTATGCCATTTAGAGATGATCATGTGCCCGTGACATTGCTGCTTTTGTTCTTCTTAAAGTCAAAGTTGCAGGAGAGAATAATACTACTGAGATAACTTTGGTGAATTGCTGCATTGCATTATGTAGATTGTATATGTTTCTGCCCAGTGCACCAGTAAAAGACAGGTGAATAATGACTCTGGTGACAGAGATATCAAGTAAGTGAGCTGTTTTATTCTGATGGTTTTGAGCCATTTGTCACGGAGTGCTGAGGTTCAGCCCTGTTCTTCTAGCCACAGTGCTCATATGTCTGATTCCATTAAACCACTGGTCAGTTTTGATCCCCAGGAGGATAATACAGTCACCAATACAAGTACAGTTGCATGGGAAATCGAGATGTTTTATCCTGTTGGAAATAGTTAATCATTTCTTGGCATTCGAATGTTATCTGTTGCTTAATAGTTCTCCCTTGGATGCAATCCAAATCTTGTGTTGGAATGCCATGGGTTTAATCATTATAAAAATAACTGTAACTATAGCTGAATGGGAGTTCTTATGGCAGATAGAAGGTAGTTGATGAAGAAGTGGAATATATTTTGGTGAGGGCACTCTTTGAAATTGTCAGTCAGTATTGTCTTGTAGTTATGACCATTTGCCTCTGACAAACCACAACCACCTTATTTTGTGTTAAATAGATCCCCGGTTACAGGAGGATATCCACATTGACCACAATTTAGTTCAATTTTGATAGGAGTGCCTGATGCCATGCATAATAAAATTCTGCCTTGATATTAAGGGCTTGAGTTCTGTTAATCAACTTACATGAAGGATGTGATCCAGAATCCAATGCAAGAACTACTGAGCAAATTATTCCTGAATATCAGTAATGTCAGTGTTAATGGCACTCATCTTCTTATTGACAATTACGAAACACCCATTGCCCAGAGGGAAAAACCAGTAACAAAAAACAGTAATAGGTATAAGAATCAGACAAGGAGGAAACATTCTCGGGTTTTACTGATTTTTCCTTCTGGGATGGTACTTATATTTATCTTGTTCAATTTCCTGTGAACAGAATATACTTGGGCAGTCATTCACATCATTGCTTAGATATCATTGCTGTAGATATACTGGAGAAAGTTGGCTGAAGGACTGCGCAGCTTTAGTGTATGGTCTTTACCCCCTTTTTTTGGGATGTTATCATTGTACATAATCTTTACCATGATGGTGTGTGAACTATTTCTTAACACTGTGGATTGTGGAATGGATTACATAATTGGACTAGTCATTTGTGATATTAGGAGATATTAGGAGGAGGAGGAGGAGGCCTAGGCACCTTCACCGAAAGATTGCTTTCAATTACTTCACTTTTGTCTTTTACTCTCCTGTGCTAGACTCCACCAGGCTGAAGCTGGCAACATTCGTCTTCCTTCTACCTGCTACCTGATTGTGAAATAAAGCATATTGATTCCTCAGAATTTTATTCTGTTGCTTAATTTTTTATTCTGGCACTAGCATGCACATTCTAGCGAAATCTGGTATACAGTCAGTTCTGATATAATGCAATAGTTCTCGTGTGATCTTGCGTTGTAAGAAAGTCATGCAATAGCTGTGCCATTTAAACTAATGAGGCTGAAATGGGGCTGAAATTGTGTTCTAGCCAAAAATTCGCTTTCTGCAAATAACAGTCTAAATTCTTCAATTGCATTAAAGCCAATTCATGTTGAAGAAACACGCGTTATAGCAGAACTGACTGAATTAAATATTTAAGGCAAGCAGCCTGGTTGACTTTGTTTATTTGCTTTTCCTAGTCTACAGTGCAGGCTCAGTATTTACAGTTTCCCCTCCCCAACATCATCCCAACCCCACTCACCCCATGCACCTAACTCTTTCAGGTTTGGTGAACTGATTCAGTGCAGCCCAGGGAATATAGCTAGAGAGTCCTGTTTTGCACTGTGAACTGACCCACTACGTTGTGCATTTCATTTGTAACATGGCAGTTTGCAAGAATTAAATAAAACTTTCAATCTTCAATATGCTTGTATCAAAGATATATTTTGTTTACAAATGACTACTGTTCTATTGAAATAGTTAAAACTTCATGAAAGATTGGCAATGAATGTAGTTTCTAAAAGCAAAGCACCACACAAAAGTCCATTTCATTAAAAAAAAGTGCTTGTTTGTCATGAACTAGACTAGATCTGAAATGCCAAGGTCAGCAATGGCAGTTAGTTTTGAGTTTCCAGTCGATTATTTGTGCACAAGACCAAATGTACTTAGATGATGTAAGAAGAATGCCCAAATAAACGCAAGTGTATATCAGACAGTGTAAAAATAGTGCGCAGCATTCACAAATATATGGCGGTTTAGTAATAGGTTTAAATTATTGACTACTGGTCACAGCAAAATTGAATGGTCAATTCCAATGAGTTCTGTGACTTTCTGTGAGCCCTAAAGACTTTGACATAGATGTTCAAAATAAATAATATGTTGTTTGCAATACACATATAAAACTATTATTTTGTGTGAATTGTATAACTTATCAAAATAAATCCTGAGTTAATCAGACAAAACACACTAAAGCTTGATTCTGAAGTCATAGTAATGTTATGCACATTTATACAAAATGTCACATTGCTTTATTGCCTCCTGTATTATACGACCAAAGAAAGTGAGAACTGCTGTTTCCATTGCGTATATGCTCATTGTAATGGCTATAAGTGACAAGGAATGTTTATTCATTGGGTGGCATGGAAGTCAAATGTATAGCACTACAAGATGGTGAGTCCTGAGAACATGCTATGTTCTAAATACCAATCACAATGCTGTGGTATGGCAACAAACTGAGGGCAGTTGTATTACATGGAATTAAAGCCACTCTGGTCCAGTTTGGAGAGGCTTTTAGAGAAAGATGCTCACAGCGAACTGAAGGCAAGTCTCATTGATCATGGTTCAAAGGAACCACGATAAGGGGAAAGGAAGAAAATACATACTTTAAAAGTAGACTCTAACACGCAAAGGAAAATATAGTTGTCTGCCAAAGAGAACTTTTAAATATTTGTTAATTTTTAAAATATCATCTTTATAAATCAGAGGGGATTTTAATTTTCATTTGAAAAGTATTAAAATAAAAAAAATCCATTTCATTTTCAAGAGATAGTAACTATTTTACAAGCTTTATAAAAGATGCATTTTGTTATTGTTTTTAAAATATCTTTATTTATGGATAGCCATCAGCTGTTGATTGCACCTAATTCATAATTTCAATGCGTGTAAATAATAGATTTGATCAATCAGTTTTGTTCATGGTCCTGCAGAAGCAACTTAAAACTAAACATTCAGGGTATTCAGTTTACATTTCTGAAGAAAATATTATGATCTCAGGTGATGGTAATATTTTAAAAGTCAAACCTGAGAATAAAATTTGTCTTGATTGATCATATGTTTAATTTTTGCTGTTGAATACTATAGTGGTTCGTCACTGTGACATATTCACACACGTTGCAGATGTTCTTTAATCGCAAAATATTGCACAAAAGAGAGGGGAAAAAAGTCAAAGCTAGAGTGCAGTTAACGTTCTCTCCCACCAGGAGCGTCTACACATGCCAATCAGTGTGCAAATGCGTTGACTTTTGCATACAGAAGCCACAACTGCACACACAACTTGGAAGTCCTTACAGCAGAAAATAAATATAGGTGGATTATTGATTAGAGTTAGAAAGATCTGAACACAAACTGCAAAACAAAGTTTCAGCCCGATTTTGAACACCCACTTAATTGATTCTGCCTAGTTTCTTTTCTTGTATTGCTGAGGCAGGTTTTACAATTCCTTTCTAAATCTACTAGCATGAATCTTCCACAATTCTGATAGACGAAGTTTTTTTTAGTTATGACAACTTGAAGATTTCTATCCAACTTATTCTGGTTTGGAAGCTATACAAACTAAAATGACTGAATTAATTTATTTTGTTGAACCAAAAACTTGAGTATTCTCTTAAGAGAAACAATGCAACGAGGGTTACTTCGGGTTCCAAGAGATCAAGTGTGTTAGGGATTCTCTACTTCGAGGTACAGACAAATGTTTGTGGCCAGCAGTGAAAAAGCAGAATTGTGTGTTGCTTCCCTGGTGCCAGGATCAAGGATGCCTCAGAAAGGGCGCAGAATGTTCTCACGTGGGAGAGGGGCCAGCAAGAGGTCATTGCCTACACTGGAACCAACGACATAGGAAGGGAAAAGGTTGTGATTCTGAAGAGAGATTACAGTGAGTTAGGCAGAAATTTAAAAAGGGGGTCCTTGAGAGTAGTAATATCTGGCTTACTCCCAGTGCTACGAGCTAGTGAGGGCAGGAATAGGTGAATAGAGCAGATGAATGCATGGCTGAGGAGCTGGTGTACGGGACAAGGATTCACATTTTTAGATCATTGGAATCTCTTTTGGGGTAGAAGTGACCTGTACAAGAAGGATGGATTGTACCTAAATTGGAAGGGGACTAATATACTAGCAGGGAAATTTGCTAGAGCTGCTTGGGAGGATTTAAACTAGTAAGGTGGAGGGGGGGCGGGGACCTGGTGAGATAGTGAGGAAAGAGATCAATCTGAGACTAGTACAGTTGAGAACAGAAGCGAGTCAAACTGTCAGGGCAGGTAGGGACAAGGTAGGACTAATAAATTAAACAATTTATTTCAATACAAGGGGCCTAACAGATGAACTCACGGCATGGTTAGGAGCATGGGTCTGGAATATCATAGCAATTACAGAAACATGGCTTAGGAATGTGCAGGACTGGTAGCTTAATGTTCCAGGATACAAATGCTACAGGAAGGATAGAAAAGGAGGCAAGAGAGAAATGGGGGGGTGGTGGCACTTTTGATAAGGCTTAGCATTACATCTGTGCTGAGGGAGGATATTCCTGGAAATACATCCAGGGAAGTTATTTGGGTAGAATTGAGAAATAAGAAAGGGATGATCACCTAATTGGGATTGTATTATAGACCCCCTAATACTCAGAGGGAAATTGAGAAACAAATTTGTTAGGAGATCTCAGCTATGTGTAATAATAATAGGGTGGTTATGGTGGGGGATTTTAACTTTTCAAACATAGACTGGGACTGCCATAGTGTTAAAGGTTTAGATGGAGAGTAATTTGTTAAGTGTGTACAAGGCAATTTTCTGATTCAGTTTGTGGATGTACCTACTAGAGAAGGTGCAAAACTTGACCTACTCTTGGGAAATAAGGCAAAGCAGGCGACTGAGGTGTCAATGGGGGAGCACTTTGGGGCCAGCGACCATAATTCTATTAGATTTAAAATAATGATGGAAAAGGATAGACAAGATCTAAAAGTTGAAGTTCTAAATTGGAGAAAAGGCCAATTTTGACGATATTAGGCAAGAACTTTCGAAAGCTGATGGGGGCAGATGTTCGCAGGTAAAAGGACGGCTAGTAAATGGGAAGCCTTCAAAAATGAGATAACAAGAATCCAGAGAAAGTATATTCCTGTCAGGGTGAAAGGGAAAACTGGTAGGTATAGGGAATGCTGGATGAGTAAAGAAATTGAGGGTTTGGTTAAGAAAAAGAAGGAAGCATATGTCAGGTATAGACAGGATAGATCGAGTGAATCCTTAGAAGAGTATAAAGAAAGTAGGAGTATACTTAAGAGGGAAATCAGGAGGGCAAAAAGGGGACATGAGATAGCTTTGGCAAATAGAATTAAGGAGAATCCAAAGGATTTTCACAAATACATTAAGGACAAAAGGGTAACTAAGGTGAGAATAGGGCCCCTCAAAGATCCTATTCCTGAAGAAGGGCTAATGCCCGAAACGTCGATTCTCCTGTTCCCTAGATGCTGCCTGACCTGCTGCGCTTTTCCAGCAACACATTTCCATCCCCTCAAAGATCAGCAAGGTAGCCTTTGTGTGGAGCTGCAGAAAATGGAGGAGATGCTAAATGAATATTTTGCATCAGTATTTACTGTGGAAAAAGATATGGAAGGTAGAGACTGTAGGGAAATAGATGGTGACATCTTGCAAAATGTCCAGATTACAGAAAGGGAAGTGCTGGATGTCTTGAATTGCGTAAAAGTGGATAAATCCCCAGGACCTGATCAGGTGTACCCAGAACTCTGTGGGAAGCTAAAGAAGTGATTGCTGGGCCTCTTGCTGAGATAGTTGTATCATCGATAGTCACAGGTGAGGTGCCAGAAGACTGGAGGTAGGCAAACGTGGTGCCACTGTTGAAGAAGAGTGGTAAGGACAAGCCAGGGAACTATCGACCAGTGAGCCTGACTTTGGTGGTGGGCAAGTTGATGATTGGATTACATTAGATTCCCTACAGTGTGGAAACAGGCCCTTCGGCCCAACAAGTCCACACCGACCCTCCGAAGAGTAACCCACCCAGAACCATTCCCCTCAAGTTGTTGGAGGGAATCCTGAGGGACAGGATGTACATGTATTTGGAAAGGCAAGGACTGATTCGGGATAGTCAACATGGCTTTGTGCATGGGAAGTCACATCTCTCAAACTTGATGGAGTTTTTTGAGGAATTAACAAAGAGGATTGGTGAGGGCAGAGCGGTAGATGTGATCTATGTGGACTTCAGTAAGGCGTTCAACAAGGTTCCCCATGGGAGACTGGTTAGCAAGGTTAGATCTCACGGACGAAAGGGAGAACTAGCCATTTGGATACTGAACTGGCTCAAAGGTAGAAGACAGAGGGTGGTGGTAGAGGGTTGTTTTTCAGACTAGATTGCCACAAGGATCTGTGCTGGGTTCTCTACTTTTTGTCATTTACATAAATGATTTGGATGCGATCATAAGAGGTACAGTTAGTAAGCTTGCAAATGACACTAAAATAGGAGGTGTAGTGGACAGTGAAGAGAGTTACCTCAGATTACAACAGGATCTTGACCAGATGGGCCAAAGGGCTGAGAAGTGGAAGGTAGAGTTTAATTCAGATAAATGCGAGGTGCTGCATTTTGGAAAAGCAAATCTTAGCAGGACTTATACACTTAATGGTAAGGTCCATGGAAGTGTTGCTGAACAAAGAGACCTTGGAGTGCAGGTTCATAGCTCCTTGAAAGTGGAGTCGCAGGTAGATAGGATAGTGAAGAAGGCGTTTGGTATGGATTCCTTTATTGGTCACAGTATTGAGTACAGGAGTTAGGAGGTCATATTGCGGCTGTACAGGACATTGGTTAGGCCACTGTTGGAATATTGCATGCAATTCTGGTCTCCTTCCTATCGGAAAGATGTTGTGAAACCTGAAAGGGTTCAGAAAAGATTTACAAGGATGTTGCCAGGGTTGGAGGATTTGAGCTATAGGGAGAGGCTGAACAGACTGGGGCTGTTTTCCCTGGAACGTCAGAGGTTGAGGGGTGACCTTATAGAGGTTTACAAAATTATGAGGGCCATGGATAGGATAAATAGACAAAGTCTTTTCCCTGGGGTCGGGGAGTCCAGAACTAGAGGGCATAGGTTTACGGTGAGAGGGGAAAGATATAAA
Source organism: Chiloscyllium plagiosum (assembly GCF_004010195.1). Classification (NCBI taxonomy): domain Eukaryota; kingdom Metazoa; phylum Chordata; class Chondrichthyes; order Orectolobiformes; family Hemiscylliidae; genus Chiloscyllium; species Chiloscyllium plagiosum. Next base: position 55,085,852 of record NC_057712.1, read on the forward strand.
AGAGACCTAAGGGGCAACGTTTTCACACAGAGGGTGGTATGGGTATGGAATGAGCTGCCAGAGGAAGTCGTGGAGGCTGGTACAATTGCAACATTTAAGAGGCATTTGGATGGGTATATGAATAGGAAGGGTTTGGAGGGATATGGGCTGGGTGCTGGCAGGTGGGACGAGATTGGGTTAGGATATCTGGTCGGCATGGACGGGATGCTGTACATCTCTATGACTCTAAACTTCTGAACTCAACTCCTGATTCTTCTGAATGGAACTCAAAAGGTAAAATGAATGGCTTCTAAATCTGTTATAAACTCGGCAGCATGAACATTCCATCCATTAACATTAAAGGGATTCCGTTTGCATTTGACTGCAGTCACATGGTTTGTTGGAATCAATGCATTGTATGTTAATGTTCAAATTGCAAGTCAGTGTGCTAAGATGGCTAGTTTGCATTGCAGAGGGTAGCCAACAGCATGGGGTCATTTCCCACACTGGCTCATATTACCAGGACGGACTCTCCTTATAAGTCTCTCCCCTTGTCTGAAGTCTGGTGATCCTCAGGTTAAGCCACCAGCATTTGTCTTTCTCTTATGAGAGAGAGCCTCTGGGATTACGCAACTTTATCTTATATCCTACTATTCTTATGACTTTCTTATCTGTTTTACAAACAGAAACCTTCACAGAGCTGACCCATATCCATCCACTTTAAAAATCCAAATCCCAAAATAGAACATACTGTACAACACTGAAAGTACAACTTTATTTATGTGCAACAAATTGACAACTAGTTATATAAATTTAAATGAAGAATTGATCAGATCAATAAAAAAATGATTACTGTTTCTCGAAACATGTTTACTGTGAAGGCTAGATATAGATATTTTCTGAGTTATTCTTAAGCAGTTCAATCTTATGAATCCAGCCCATCCTCACAGATGAAAATGAGTAGATATACAATTCCCAGCCTGAAGGAGAAAGTGAGGACTGCAGATGCTGGAGATCAGAGCTGAAAAATGTATTGCTGGAAAAGCGCAGCAGGTCAGGCAACATCCTGAAGAAGGGCTTATGCCTGAAACGTCAATTCCCTGCCTGAGCAGGAGATGTCCCCATGATCGATTCTGAATTTAGATTGCAAGTGGGTTTGACTCATTTCCTCAAACTTCCTACAGACAATTTAGTATAAATGAAGCAAACAGTGCATCTATAAAAAACTCAATGAGAGGCAGTGAAATTTGTATATCTTACATTGAGTAAAATTGAAATAGATTAAAAACAAATGAATTTTATCGTGTACTGTTTTATAGACAAATGTTGTATATGCTGAAAAATGTGTTGCTGGAAAAGCGCAGCAGGTCAGGCAGCATCCAAGGAGCAGGAGAATCGACGTTTCGGGCATAAGCCCTTCTTCAGGAGTGAGGAAGGTGTGCCAAGCAGGCTAAGATAAAAGGTTGGGAGGAGGGACTTGGGGGAGGGGCATTGGAAATGCGATAGGTGGAAGGAGGTTAAGGTGAGGGTGATAGGC